>NW_027468870.1:5304499-5754499 GCF_046254945.1 Alosa pseudoharengus
AACATTTATTTCCGTCCGGCGTTGCATTAATTGCAAGATCTTGCATTGATAACGGGAGATTCGGACCACTGCTCAAAGTCTTCTCCAGCACACCCCAACGATTCTCAATGGGTTTAAGGTCTGGATTCCATCCAGTCCATGTGTGAAAATGATCTCACACTCCCTGAATATGTCCGTGCCATCAGGGAAGAAAAAATCCATTGATGGAATAGCCTGGTCATTCAGTATATTCAGGTAGTCAGCTGACCTCGTCCTTTGGGCACATAACGTTGCTGAACCTAGACCTGACCACCTGCAGCTCTTCCCTATTTGTTTAGTTAAATACAGGAGGTGGCCTTTTTTTTTGGCAAGACAGTGTATGCACAAGCGCACACGCGTCGCACACAGACACACACACACTTGCGCACACACAAACACTCACGTACACTGCAAAAAATGAAATCTAACCAAGTGTTATTAATCTTATATTAAGATTAAAAAATCTATTTGGTATTGTTTTTAGTATGAAAAGACTTACCTAGTCTCTCAAAAGACCATTTTGACTTAATTTAAGAAGACTTTGACTTATTTTACGGAGTCTTATTAAGACAAATTTGCTCAACGCACTGGCAGACAAATTTGCTTGTTTTTAGGACACATTTGCTTAACGCACTGGCAGACTTTAAACGCACTGGCAGACTTTAAACTTTTTTTAAATTAAGTGAAATGTTTTCACAAGAAAGTGCTAGGTAAGTCTCTTTATACTGAAAACAATACCAACTAGTTTTGTTTTATCTTGATATAAGATTAATAACACTTGGTGAGATTTTGTTAGATAAGCCGTTTTTGCAGTGTACACACACCAACAGATGAACTGTTTTCTCATTATTGTGGGACAGCGGATGGTGTTACCACCTTTGTACGGGTCACAGCAGCAATACGAGGACAACACACACACACACACACACACACGCACACACACACACACACTCACACTTACACACACACACACACACACACACACACACACACACATACACACACACACACACACATACATCAATCTTAGACACAGGAGCTACACTAGACGCAGCGATACAAGAGAAACTCACAGACCGTGGCCACAAAGATTGGGAGAGCAAGGTGGGCCGGGGGGGCAGTTGCTCCATTTGGCCTTTGGTACCTGCATCTATAATGTGCGATCTGGACAACAGGCTCTCAGAGACCAATCAAACACACACACACACACACACACACACACACACACACACTCACACAGTGTATAACAGACAGAAAACAGTGCAATCGAATTTTACACACAAAGCTGCGAAACTAACAAATATGCCAAAGATGCATTATATGTTCACACACAGAATGCAGCTCAAAGTGCTTTACATTTGGAGTACAATAACAAGTGACAGTGACCAGTAGCAGTATTGCATGTATTCCGTTACCATAACAACCACATCTGTTTTACAGGACAGACAAACAGCTGTGGCAAGTAGCAGTATCCCATGGGTGCCTTGTATTCCTTTACAATAACTCAGAGGCAAACAGCTCCCTATATTGCAGGTGTCTATATTGCTGTCTATGTGCCCAACGTACAGAGCCTGTCTGTAGGTGAACCTGTAGTCTCCGCACTCTTTCCTGTGTCCTCTTTAGAGCAGAGGGGGGGCAGAGACCCCGAAAACACATCTGGACTCTTGGACAGAGCGGAGGTTTATTTTTGGTTCCATCCTGTCCGACTCACCATATGCTGCCGTTTAAATATTTGACTTGCCTGGATCAGCTCGCCCATTTGTCTGGGAGCGTGGAGTTAAAGAGAAACAAGATGTCTGCTCTACGGACGTCGCGCCACAGGACGTGGCGACAACCACCAAGTCTGCCCGTTTCCGAGCACGGGAATTGTGATTGTGATACTTTCTGATACAGCAGCAGGTCAGAGGGCAGGGACATAGTCATCATGGTCACTTGTTCTAAAGCTTATTGTGTGCAGATGGATGAAAAAAACACCCATTAAATCACTAACTCTGTTTACCATCTTCATTGTGCGCTGACTCTGGTTGGGGCGTGTTGCCGTGGAAATGATGGCCATTCATCATGTAGTCCGTTGTAGAGCCTCTGCCCACACCCCTGGCAAAGTTGTGTAGCATTTCCAGATCAATTAGGCTTTTAATTAATGAAAGCCAACACCTGTGGCGCCAGCCAATCGGCCAGGGACAGTGAAAAATGTGGCAATAAAATTCATTAAAGCGAAGGGGGGTCTGTCCAATTACTCAGCGCCCGGTGCAAATGAAGCGTCGCGGCTTAAGGGAGATGCTTATCAGCGCGCCGCAGAGGAGATTAGACCAGAGCCCAGTCACAACCAACCTGCTGAGGGAGGAGAGGAGAGGGTCAAGCAATGCAGTCTCAAGGTGGTGTGGGGTACCAATCAGGAACTCTCAGGGTGTGGTGAGGGGTCCAATCAGCACCTTTCAGGGTGTGATGAGGATGAGGGGTACCAATGAGGAACTCTCAGGGTGTGGTGAGGGGTCCAATCAGAACCAACCAACCAGTAAATGATGCAAAAAAAGAAAAAAAAAAGAATTATGCCCTGTTGTTGATGGTGATGATGCTATGTTGTTGTTTGTGTCTGAATAGAATGTTAACAATGCTACTTGTTCACCTTGGAATCATAAGCGCTGTGGTCATTAAGGAGACCATGAGATAAGGACATCTGAAACATATTCTTCTGCACAAGGAGGATAACATTGAGCGCGGCTGACTTTTCTGCTCCCTTCTTCCATTGAATTTGGTCCAGCATTACATTAACATTACATTACAGCTAGACTCAAAGCTTTAGCCCACTATACAGCGCTTTCATTACAGAGGACGACGGGGACGCGGGAGCTTCATATGGATACAGTATGTGTGCTGCCCAGGACTTCAAATAGATGACCTTAGCAGCAGGACTGTTCTCACATGGCCACAGATACGAATCCATTGTGGCGTATCCCTGACTGGATCCAGCCGGAACTGGTTCAGCTCCAGTTCTGAGTGAACTCCAGGTTCTGAGTCTATCTGCTAGCAATAAGGTCTCGTGTTGAAAGACTACAGATAGAGTCTCATAGCTCCTGCTATCCTTCAGCATTCCTACAGCACAGCAGCTTGTCTCCTGGAAGGTTGTTAAGGCTCATGAATAGTTATTTTGCACCCCTCTCCTGTACCAAGCATGATGGGATAAAGATGAGTCTTGGGATAAAGGGTTTAAAGATGAGTCTGTGTTCAAAGTATAGGACTAATTATGAAGACAGATGACATGCTAATATTTGGTAAAGAAGTCGTCAGAGGAAAATTGAATTGGATTGAAGTGTGGTAGGTAAGAGACAAAGTGTGCATTGATAAGACTTTAAGGCCTGTCATAATCCCTGAAGTAGGGGGCTGGCGGCTGTAAATGATCGCTACATGCTAGTGTGATGTCAGTGGAGAATAAGATGTCATTCCCAAACCAGAAAGAGAAAAGGAGACTGAAGTTTAAATCCCAAATCCTCACTGACTGACAGAGAGGTGACATTAACGGAGTGAAACTCGCTCGAGACTCTTGTCCTTAATCCCCTGGCCTTTTCCACTGCTCCGCAACGAACATGTAACCTATGAATGACTGAACCACTGCTAATGCAGAGCTCACCGAAACGCTCGTCATTCTACACAGGCACTGCCAACTCAGAGAGTCTGAAACGACGTCGGGCAGTTAGTCAGTCAGTGTGTGTGTTGTAAGTAAGTGTGTTTTAATCAGCTCGAAAGGTCATGTGGAACTAACCGACACCCCGCGCTGGAACACAGAACATCTGGCTCAAGGTCAGGCATTCTTGGAGCGACCAGCGTGAGAGAGAAGCGGCACGTTTGGGGTTTATCTTTGGTCATGCACATTTCCAGGATTAAATTGGCAGAGGTGCATTCTGGGGGATCTACTTATTTGAATGTGTTACGCTGTGGTTTTGCACATAGCAACAGTGACATCTACAGGTGAAAGAGGGATCTGTTTCCTCTAACGATTATTCACAACATCAAATTGGATAGCAGTGTCTATATTGTCCATGTAAATATTAACATGATGATGATGATGATGATGATGATGATAGACAATTGGCCAAACAAAGCTGAGCAGATGGTAAAAGATACAAGTTTGTGAGAAAGCAGCAAAGTTGTGGCGGGTGGCGAGAGCCTTGAAGGGGCTGATGAAATATAGGGAAAGTGTGATGAAATATGTCGTCTCTGCCACTGCTCGGGGCTACTATCAGGCCTGGGGAGGCTGCAGCTGGACGCTTTCTCTTCCTGTGTCATTTCCTTTGGGCTCAGAAAACCAGAACCAAAGAGGGGTGTGGGGTGGGGGGGGGGGGGGCATCGTAGCCTGGGGGCCTCTGCAATGGGTTTTATGGGGGGAGCGGGGGGGCTGAAAGGGTGGGCCTATCATTTGTTGTCCCTGTTTGTCTTTCAGTGAAAATAAAAATAAAAATGAGCATCCGAAGGCGCCGCTTAGACAGACACAAAGCTCAAATGTGCGTCTCTCCTGAAAGGGCACTGACAATAAAGAATGAGTTCATGTCGGAGATTTATAATACAGCATAGGCTGTCCTCTGATAAACTCACATGTGGGAGATAGTTTATAATAAAGAACAGGCTGTCCTCTGATAACCTCTTGCTGAAGCGTTTTGGTCTCTGTTTGGTGGTTGAAGCTGTCAGAGTTAGACGCTGAAATAAACATGCAGACTGGTGTTAGAGTCTGGCATTTCAGGATTTACTTTGCTAAGCTTTCACTGGAGCAAACTTGAATTCAATGACAAAAGAAAGTCCAAGCTGGTACGATAACAGCAAGTAGAAAAATGGATAAAAATCCAATTCTGACCACATCCGTATCTGCATGTCAGGTTTATACATCACAGTTTGCACAAGCAGAGGTCTTAAACTGAGGTCTTAATTTGTATCTCCAGAGAAAAAAACAACACCTATTAGACAAGCTAAGGGCTTTTTTAGACAACAGTCAACCTAGCAGCCCAGAGTGGACAAACCAAAACACCTGCGCTGGAGAGGGACATTTTTTATGCCTTTAATTCGATAGGACATTTGAGAATGACAGGAAGCGAGTGGGAGAGAGAGTCGGGTGGGATCCGGAAAGGATCACGGGGTGGGAATCGAACCCGGGTCGCCGGCGTACGGTGTAAGAGCCCCAGCCAGTTGCGCCACGACTAGGGCCATGGAGAGGAACTTTTGTGGGGGGTTTTCATAGCACCTTTATGAGAGGGACAAGGAATATAAAGAGAGAGAGAGGGGGGAAAGAGGGAGAGGGAGAGAGAGCGAGAGAGACTTTTCACCCAGTTCAGTAGATTGTGCCCAGTGTGCAGTGTTTGCCGTTAACCTGAAATTGAGGGCACTTGTCCACCGAAATTGGGGCCAGGAGATGCCATTTGATTTGAGAATACACTCCCAGCTTCCCCGGACCAGCACCGGACCCCGGACCCCGCTGGGCCAGGCTGAATGAAGACCGACGTCCAGGCCAAGCGGCAGCAGGCCCACGGGGAGCAGGCACACACGCTGCAGAGCTCACACACCCGGCCGCAATCAGCCGGGCCTGAGCCGCAGCAGCCAGGACCTCTACAGGGCATCTACGCAGGGAAACGAATAGCCTCCTTGCAGAGCACTTAAAGAGCAGCGTGGCCTTTGGAGAGTAAGCACATTCGGTTGTGTTTTAACTTTGTTCTGAGAGTACAGGAGAGAAATCTGTTTAAGCTTTTGAACGGTAATCAACGGCAAACGCAGTTGTACAGAAGTTTCTGGTGGATTAGAGATTTTAAGAGATTGCATCAGCCAAATGTTTAGCTGTGCATATACCAGATATGAAGGGATTTAGACAGAGTCACATGTTCAGATGGCCTAGGTGTACATATACCAGATATGAAGGGATTTTGACAGGGTCAATTGGCCAGCTGTAAAACTAGCACTTAATCCACAGAGAAGCCACAAATCAGTAGTTTGGTCACACACCAGGCCTAGAGGTAGAGGTCGAAATCAACAGGCCTATAAAGGTAGAGGTCGAGATCACCAGGCCTATAAAGATAGAGGTTGAGTTCACCAGGCCTATAAAGAGGTTGAGATCACCAGGCCTATAAAGGTAGAGGTTGGGATCACATGCAGTGTTTGATCCTGAAGCATTATTGAAAGGGGCTAATTACAATGAAACAAAAGCAGTGTTTGATCCATGACCAGCCAACAGAAGGCACATGCAGTATTTGATCCAGAAGCATCATTAAAGGGCTGTAAGTGACGTCGGATGACATCACATTTGTTGCTGTTTATGTTTATGTGCAGACACTTTTATCCAAAGCAACTTACATTATATTTGAACCAAACACCAAACAAAACACATCTGAGAGGGTGATCATTCCTCCTCCAGTGCTCCCTGTGTGTTATGGTTTGGGGACAGACTCACTCTGCTTTGTTTGCAGCTGACTGACTTTTGAGGTAATATCGCCCTCTTGTGGTGTGTAACCAGTGTTTTCCGAAGCTATATTGTCTTTGTAAACTTGTAAAGGGCTTATGTTTCAGTCAGGGGTTTTATATGTTTCTGTCATGGTGTCCCAGTAATTATAGCATGAGCATTACACAAATTATATGATATCTATTAATCTTTGTGTGTTTATAACTTCATGAGATGAACATTTAGGCTATTTAGAATAAAGGGTGTTGCACTGTTTCATGGAATATCCAGTGACTAAAATCTGGACTGTGAACATGTGCGTATAAATCTTTATAAGTCATGGGAATATTGTAGAGTGCCCAGAGTGTCATATAGTGTTTTTTTCTTTATAGGATACCTAGACTTATTCTGCTGCAAAACCTTTTTCAATAATTGAAGGTCCCATGGTCTGAATAGTCAATGAGTTATTCTTATAAACACCTATAAAGACAATAAACCAGAGATATGAGACTAGATACAACACATTATATATCAAAACTGTACTTTCATGTTGTTTCTGAGTGCAAACATGTTAACATTTGTTAACATTTGACCTTAAAATATTTCCACACAGTCAGTGGAAAAGATCTGTTGATTTTTAAGATCACATCAAACCACAGCAGGATGTAAGAGCACACAGTTAGTGTGGATAAGATCTGTTGATTTTTAAGATCACATCAAGCCACAGGATGTAAGAGGAGCTTTATATAGCTCTAGGTGTGCGGTTGCAGAGCCAGCAGACTTGGTGTCAATTGTAGCACTGTTTTCCAGTGACATGGAGGCCACTCTAGATGCAGCATCTTAGGCACAGCACAACACATCAACAACAGAAATCATCGTCAGATGGACTAAAAATCAACTTTTCTTGCATCGGCAACAATGGTGTGCGAGTTCATTCTTAATTGAGGGAAGATTTTTGAGGCAATTATCTTATTTTCAGGAGAACAGCAATGAAGCTGTTGGGTTTTTCCCTTTGTTTGATCTCAGGTAAGACTGATACCATTTTGTATAACTGGAATAATAGGGAGGTAAATCAATATTTGTGTCCTCTAAAATGAACAAGGAACACAATGTAGTTATTTTACTTTAAAATAAACTCATAGCACAGTTCATTTGAATGTCTCCGACACTCCCCATAAATGCCCAGAACGCCTGTAATTGCACTGTGACGTTGCTTTGTATGGGCTTTCAGACGAATTGGGTACCCCCACAGACACTGCAAATTGGAATGAAATTGGAATTCCTACATTGTGATACTTTAACACTTCAAAACTGTATGTTTGATTGTTTCAAAGAGTGAATTTGGAGTACCTCTCACTGGCTGACATCATTTACAACACATGAAAGATATTATAAAATACCTTTGTCTTTATTTAGTGTCTGTTGGAGGTGGGATCACTGTCAGTGATAAGGAGGGGACGCGACTGCCAAAGAGCACAGAAGATGAGGAGTCTATTGGGACACAGGGCTGTGCTTGGGGCGCCAAAAACCTGTGCACAAAACCGACATTCACAGAAAGCAAAAAAGCGGCATCTAAAAAAATCATAAAAGGTCAAATGTGTATAATTTTTATTCTGCAACAGCCAAAAGCATCATTTTATCGTTTGAATTTCATAATATGAATCTTTTTCATTTTATCAGTGTTGCCAATCTGTAGCTGACAGAGATATCTGTAGAGAGAGAGTGAGGAGAGTGAGAGAGAGAGAGTGAGCAACATTTATAATGAAAAAATAAAATATTTGATGTAATTTTGTGGGACTAGATACCTTCTGCTCTGCTGTCACGTGTATTGAGGGACAACTTAACATCATCTGCAAATTCGAGCCCTTCAAAGAATACATGAATGGCTTCTGTGACCAACGAATCGATTGTGAACTGAGAAGCACATCACCTACCATACAAGAACTTAAATGTAAGTGAAAATGCATTGCAATGCAATGTTCCTTGAGTCATTCGTAAACAAAAGGGGACATACACAACTCCCCCCCCCCCCCCCACACACACACATGAAATGTAGTATAAACAAGTTATGTACAATCTAATAGGGCACTAATGAGGTGGGGCTTTCAGAGATACGCTGCCTTATTTCATGAGGGGGTGGGGTGGACAGGGTGTGAGGCTGCTTTAGGTAACTAGCTCTTTGGTCTTTGACTTTACTACCCAAGCACCATTTTCTCACTCCATTTTAGCGAACCTCACATCAACTAAAATGTGCAATAATCTGACGACGAGCGATCTGGATAAGAAGCCTAATGTTACTGGAGTCTGCTGGTGTGTGAAAGTTGCCGAAGGTAAATTTTCATCTGCTCGAATATCCATTCTTTGCCCACTGGTTTATCATACAACAGCTTTGTTATATTCCCTGCAGTCTGCATGTCACGGTTATCAGTCAGCACCCAATGTAATCTTCTTGGTCACTGTGTTTGTAATCCTGTCATCTGGTCTGTTGCCTGTGTGTGTGTGTGTGTGTGTGTGTGTGTGTGTGTGTGTGTGTGTGTGTGTGTGTGTGTGTGTGTTTGTTTGTAAATGTGGATCTGTGTGTGAAAGAAATTGAGTGTCTAAATAAACTTCGGGCACTTACACCTGGTGCAACGTGGTGCCAAGCGCGACCCAAGTCTTGCTCCGATTTTACATCCACGGCAGTGAATACATTTCTTGCCATGCACTCCAGTTCAATTGAACACTGTGCCCACGGGCATGTGAAATAAAAAAAAAAAGGTGTGGTAAGGCACATGATCCAAAAGTCGCTATCAAAAATCATTGCACCACTGCCCAGCAACACAAAGTGCTGTTTGATGTTGCGCTCCTGGCTCTTATGCCCCTTCACAGGATGATTTGTAGCTGTAAAACCGATCCGTACCCGTAGAATAGATTTGTAACTGTAGGGCATATTTGTGATATTGACAATTACTTGTACAGATCATTTTTACAGTTACAAATAATTTCAGTTTCAAAACGTGATACACACGTACAAAACTTTTGAGTTTCTTCCATAAATTTCAGGTGTGTGAGGTAAACGTGCAATAGTAATATTTTATTTTGAACTAAGTGTCTAACTGCCTGTCGCGCCCTGCTAGGCCGTGCTGGGTGTGTCTCTCCCTGGCTTGGCCCTGCGTGGGTAATCTGGCCTGCATTGTCTACTGTTGCTGTTCTGTGTGGCCTGTAGGTGGAGCTGTTGCGGTGGCCCGTGCTGGGCTAATTGGTGGGCTAATGAGTGGGTGTTTAAAATCAGCGTGTTCAGTGTGGTCTCCCCTATGTCAGCTCTACTTTGAGCCAAGTGGTCCTGACTCCTGACACTGCCCTAATAACGTTAGGAAACAATGTTCCTTTAATGCATTCTCTGAATTTTTTCGCACCGCATTCATTCACAGTGGTTCGGACCCATTCACATACAGTCTGCGAATCTTCATAGGAAACGAATGACTTCCGGACGTTTCACTGCTGTATGTAGCTACAGTGCCAATGTGAACTGGCCATTACAGGGAATGACAGTCCCTCTCATTAGTTTAACCTCATGAGCCCTAGGCTATTTTCAGACCATTTTTACTGGTGCTATCCTGGTCATTGTAAGTGCCATTCACACTTGCTATATATATTTTTTTTTCTAGGCTACCCAGATCTGCAACTATGTCATTAACACTTGCATTGGTTTTATTATGTTTTTTTAAATAAAATAAAAAAATGTATAAAATTCTTACATTTTAAAATGTATCTCACCACAGCAAGCTGCCAGCTGGAGATGCCTTATGTGTGTGCGATCATACTTTCGGAATGTTTTCGTCACGGTAAAATCATGTACAAGTAACGTTGCGGTAAAATGTACACGTCTTTATAATAACGATAATGTTAGTTCTACCTAATGGATCCAAAAACCACTGATCCCTGGACCCCCCCCCCCCCAACCCCCCACCCCCCACCTTTGATGATAGACACGAAAAAAGGAGTCTACGTCTGTTCAAATTAGCCATTAGTCACAGATCTGTGCTGGCTGTGTTTTAGTTTTCCATTTCAGACCATGTTTAAGATTAAGTTCAAATAGAGCCCTTCCTCGTATAACTCTGTTAACACAAGTGTTATTACTCTTTCCTCAGATGTACCAACTCCAACAGCCCCCTGTAAATCTAACACCACATCAACATCCCTACCATCTTTATCATCTTTACCACCTCCACTATCGTCATCATCATCACCATCATCATCATCACCACCATCATCATCATCAATAGGTGAGGAGAAGCACCTATGGCAGCAATAACAACAGCAGTACCAGCACAACAACAGCAGTTGAGCTGATCACTCTGTGTTCTTCCAGCTTTCTTTACAGGTGTGAGTGTGACAGTGGTGGCATTCATAATAGGACTCACAGTCTTCTACGGCTACCAGCGCTGGAGATCCCAGAGACACAGTAAGTCATATCACATCAGAACCAGAAACACAGCATGGTGTGTGTGTGTTTGTGTGTGTGTGTGTGTGTGTGTGTGTGTGTGTGGGGGCAATACACCTTACAGTATTTCATGGAGTGTAGTGTGTAGTGTTTCAACAAGAAACAATATTATTTTGTGGACAGCAAGTTAAACTGACCAGTGTGCTTTTTCTTGGAGACAATGCAAATGGGTTTGTGCTTTTCGTGGACATAGGTTGTTACCAGTGTTGTAGTACTCGAGTCCGAGACTCGAACTCGAGTCCGAGTCATTAGCTAAATTTAGAGACTCGTGACTTGACTTGGACTTGAGCACTGATGACTCGAACTTGGACTCGGACTCGTGCATTCGCACTCGCGATGACTCGTCGAAGACTCGACTTTTTTTTGTAATATAGGCCTATCATAAGGCTATAATTGTAGTATGTCATTAGGCTATAATTTGCTATATGATTTTAATATCTAAATTATTTGTAATACTAATTTTAGTTCAAGGGAATGTTAGGCTACTGCTTCGTGTCGTAGGCTACATCGCAAGTCACATCATGTTCACATGCAAAGCAAACTAACGTTTAACACTTTAACACCAAAATGCCTGGAGATATGGCCGCCGCTATTTCAATGTAGTAGCTATTGCCAGGCAATATTAGTTCTCATACATGACATAACATTACCTAAGATTACACTCAGCCTAGGCTAAACAACACACACTGCTGCTGGATAGCTGATCATCATGACTTGGTGAACAGTGTTTCCCCTGACTGACGCGAGAAGCGAGGTTCCATTCATTCATTTTCATTCGGGGCGTGCCCTGCCGTGCTTCTGTCTGTTAATTTGCAGCAGGCTATTATCGGATGAAAGAAAAATAAACTAAACGTTTTCCCGATCAAGATATAGCATACTTATTAATTTTGGTGTCATAAAATATAGAAGCATAACATTAAATTGCCTAGTAGAGTGTCCATGTAGTGTCAATGTAGGCCTACGTGTCAGCGCAAGTGAAACTGACAAACTGAACCTCTCGTGGGTAGGCCAGAAACAACTTTAAAACCATGAATGAAATGGATTACTGTTACTGTTCAAACGAGCGACTTGATAGCCTAATCCACTGCACGAAAAAAAAGGAAATGGCAACGTGTTCTATTTCTAACAGGTGAATATCGTAGCAAATAGTATGCCGATGGCAGCTTAAAAAAACATTTATTTCACTCATCTCGCTGAAATGAACGTGGCCTGTTGCACAAATAAATTAATTAGGCAGATGATCTACATCTTCGTTAACCTAAAACTAGTTTTCATCTCTATTGTTGACGTGAAATATGTCTCCATAGTGTCAGTGAAGTGATAACTATGCAGTTGCCGGTAGCCAGTGTTCACGTCACGGGAGTCAGAAAGAAGCTACCAAGACGGGCCCAGCTCTGTTTCTGTCCCTCCCAAACTGCGCTAAAATTGTGTAGGCTATTTAACAGCCAGAATTTAAAAAAAATGCCCTGTTATGATCCACACTACCTCTTACAAAATAGGCCTACTCCAACGTTCATCTAGCTCTTGTGAAGTATTAACTTCTACAACACTGCCTATACAATTGTCAGCAGTCAGTAACAGCATAATGTGACTTAATAGCCTGTGTAATTGGGATGTGGATTGCTCATTTATTATGAGTAGGCCTATAGGCTATGGTATAGCTATGGTATGGTATTCTCTCCGATATAATAAATACAACACATTGGGTTTGGCAAGAAATTTGGCAATACTACTTTCACACAAGTGATGGCACCCCTGCTTGGAGACAGAAGATTGTTCGTTTTGCTTTTAAGGATTTCATCTGCAATGGAAAAAAATGGAACGACATGTAGGCTATGCTTACTTTAGTGCTGGACTTGGCTCGACTTGATCAATAGGGACTCGACTCGGACTCGACGTGGATCAATAGTGACTTGACTCGGATGAGTAGTGGACTCGACTCGGACTTGACTTGGAATTTTTTTTTATTGACTTGGACTTGACTCGGACATGAACACTGAGGACTCGAACCTGGACTCGGACTCGAGGCATAGTGACTTGACTACAACACTGGTTGTTACCATGTTCTATGGTTTCCTCATGAATGACTGTCATAAACAGAACATATTCCACAAAATAGGGTGAATTACGTTTGCCACCTACACAGTACTAGCTCATCTACATGCAGACCATTAATGCAGAACATCATGCAAATGAATGCTTTCAAACTCATCTTTCACAAGTGGTTACAGAGTTGTTTCCCTCCGATCTCTTCCTGCGGAAACTGTAACTCTCTGTGGGGTCCATATCTGATCGGCGCTTCCTCTTGAATCTGATGCTATGAGTAAACATTTTGTTGTTTTTGTTTGTCATCATCATCATCATCATCATCATCATCATCATTATCATTATCATCATCACCATCATCATCATTATCATTATCATCATCACCATCATCGTCATCACCATCATTATCATTATCATTATCATCATCACCATCATCATCATTATCATTATCATCATCACCATCATCATCATCATCATCGTCATCATCATCATCATCATCACCATCGTCATCACCATCATCATCACCATCATCATCATCATCATCACCATCATCGTCATCACCATCATCATCACCATCATCATCATCATCATCACCATCATCGTCATCACCATCATCATCATCATCATCATCATCATCATCATCACCATCATCATCACCATCATCAACACCATCATCACTATCATCATCACCATCATCATCATCACCATCATCGTCATCACCATCATCATCATCATAACATCATCATCATCACCATCACCATCACCATCATCATCATCATAACCATCATCAACACCATCATCACTATCATCATCACCATCATCATCATCATCATCATCATCATCATCACCATCATCATCACCATCATCATCATCATCATCATCATCATAACATCATCATCATCATCACCATCATCACCATCATCATCATCATCATCATCACCATCATCACTATCATCATCACCATCATCATCATCATCATCATCATCATCATCATCATCACCATCATCACCATCATCATCATCACCATCACCATCATCATCATCATCATCACCATCATCACCATCATCATCATCACCATCATCATCATCACCATCATTCTTATCAGAGCCACAGAACACACACAAAGGCCAGGTCACACAGGTGAGAAACAAACATTAACTCATAAGGCCTTTGCGCACTGAAATCTGTCATTTTTTCACAGACAAAAGGTTTGGACTGTGAGGTATGCATACATGGTTGACACAATGTTGTTTTTAGTTTTCAATTGTCCAACAATTCTGCACAATTCTGATACAGAATGCAAAGGCCCATCCTCTCTGCGATGTAGTCCCAGATAGCAAAAAGATACTGGGATGGAACTGGGCCACACCCACCACATAATCCCGCTCTGATCTGCCTAATGGACCTGATTCAGCGTCCAAACGCACATCGGTCCAGAATTGGTCTTGATCTGCTGCCAATAGGGGCTAGCACTGGTCCAGCTCCGTCAGTGTTTCCTTATCGACGCTGCCATGGTATCAGTACTTGTGGTTGCTTTTTAAATGCCCCTGCCGATGTATCCTCCCCCGCTGGCTGCCGCTCACATTGCAATTTAACAATAAGTACAACTAGAGGTTATTATGGCACAATATGCATATTGTGTTGATGTAGTTTATTGTAAAAACATTAACTTTCTTCCACAAAGTTTCTTCATAGTTCTAGATTTATTCCTCACTGTTTTTATAAACGTTATTGCTATGTGCTGACCTTGTCATAGGCTACTCGGTGCGGTAGCTTATGTCTGTCAACGTTGCAAAAACTATGGGTAACTTGGTAGTGCACAGGCTAAAGATAACCCATTATGTTCTGGAGCTGATCCAACTCAAAGGGAACTTCAAAGTATCTTCGATATAGTAGCCGATATAGTATATCTATAGTAGATAGTAGCCGATGTAGTGTATCTATAGTAGATAGTAGCCGATATGGTATATCTATAGTAGATATATTAGCTCGCAGCCACAGAGAAAGTGAAATTTGGAAAATGGAGGTCTCTCTGCCGAGTGTTACATTAGATGCACATTCATCAATCACGATTCGATGCAGGTAAAAAGTATCAACTGGTAGGTTAGTAACGAAGGTAAAGGGGATTATAGCAATTTTGTGACATCACACAACTTGGGCAAAAACGTGTATTAGCCTATGCACTTGCGGTGATAGCCGAATGTAAATCACTGACTATAACCAAAAAAAGATTTACACCAAATAAAGGCAATGATTGTGTACATGTTCGCACAAACGTAATTTTTGTCAGAAACCAAGTAGGCTAAGAGTTTTCTCCATGTTCAGTATGATTTTCATTTAGTCAAGCAGTGACATGCATTGGGTAACGTGACAGAATATGGACCAGACAGAAGATGGGCCAGTCTTTAGTAGCCTTTAGACTCCATGTTTTCGTAACACATGATTATCTAGTAAAATCAGAACACCATGTTGTCATGACACATAATTATCTAGTAAAATCAGAACACCATGTTGTCATGACACATGATTATCTAGTAAAATCAGAACAACATGTAAGAGATAACGGCCGCCGAGGTGTCCTGTTATACGGAATTAATGGACAAGGGCGAGGGGCAAAGAACTTGCAAAGAGTTGCCTCCGCCCGAGTCCATTAATTCCGTATAACTGGACGCCGTTATCCCGCTTATCACCCGGTTGTCACTGTAAACCCTATAACAGCAATAGTATGGACGGTTAGCTTGTTTACAGTTGATTCCATTGTTGCGAAGCCTGCCTCAGGCTCAACCGTCGTCCTACTATTGTTGTTATAGTTACCATTCATAAGCATTGATATGGCGATTAAACTTTTTTTACCAGATCTACTTCATAGGTGTCCCGTTATTCAGAATTAAAAGCCACCCCGCCAGCCAATCAGAAAAGAGTATTTCTTCTCTCCGTGTGATAAGTTGTCATAACACATGAATATCTAGTAAAATCAGAACGCCATGTTGTCACGGCTAACATGTTCCTCTCATACATGTATCATGTGGTCCTGATGTCCCTGCTCTCTCAGGCCCCTGACCCTGACGCTGGGTATGAGGAAGTCGGGCTGTCCCTCCGCCCTCTGACCACACCCACCAGCCTCACCTCCGTCTGTGACACGGCTCAGCTGCCCGCCCACACGACTGAAGATGACCCCCAATACGCCACCCTTCAGATGACCTTGAGACCCAGCGCTGCAGACACAGCCAGGGCCGAAACCAACATGCTCTACGCCAGTGCTCAACTAGCCGTAGCTAGCAGCGAGGGCTCGGTCATGTATTCTACTGTCCAAGTACCCATGAATCCCTCTGGGGACCCTGAATATTCCACCATTCCACTTATCTCAAAACCTTGTAAGAATCCTACAATTTCTAATGTTTCATTACCCAGGTAGTTATTTGGTGATCCTACATACTCATATTAAATTACCCATATTGCCTTGTAACAACATTGCATCCTCATACTGGTTGTTTGTTTGTCTGTTGACCCAAACAGTCAAATTAACTCAAAATGTTTGGAGGAACTAATTACCTTAAAGGTCCCATGGCATGCCATTTTCCTTACCTTCTTTTCAATTATTTTTCTCCCTTTTTTGCTTCTGTTTTCTGCACCCTGTAACTTCATTTTGTATAGACCCTTTCAACAATAAAAACAAAAACAATGCTTGAACATTCTATTTGGGCCCCAATCTACTTCCTCTGCATTAAGATAACATATGGAATGTTAAAAAGGAAGTCTTGTGGGGGCCAACTATGATGCTGATAATGGAACTCTCTTGAAAGGGTCTATAGTTGTACCGCACTGTTTCACATTTCTCTCATCTTCATTTGTATTAATGCATTATTTCATTAGTAAAGCATTTAAAAAAAAAAAAAACTTAGCGCCATATTGTTTTTCCTCGAGAGACATCATGGCTTGCCAACGACCAAAGCATGGCAGTTGCTCAGTGTTTGGATAACAAAAGTCTTTTTTTAGTTCTTTCATCCGAGCCTCTGAAGAACAAGTGGGTTCATTTTATTTTCTCTGGAAATGTGCCGACAGTTTTCACCAAAAAATTTCAACCAGCAACCTGTTGCACTCTAGATGACAGAGCAATGAACTCCAAACTGGTCCAATAGTCTGCTTTGTAATGGTATGACTTGTGTGTGCACAGTGTGTGCCCATAGTTGCTAACCTGTAAGCAACTTAGTTGGTTGGCATTGGGAAACTATGGTTTTGGGAAACGTGCCCTTGACTGACAGTCTTGGACGTGTGTGTATTTGCAAACCCTGCTCCACTGCTCCTTCTAGTGGCCAGGACAGGAGTCACAGTGTGCTGCAGTCTTAGATGTTGGTCATCCTGTTATGAGTGAGAATGCAACAGGAAAAGGGGAAGCAGTTCATGCTACATGTTTCTTCTACAGCACCCCCCCACCCACACACACACACACACACACACACACAAAGGAACAAGCACACAGGCATCGACACTCAAAGGAAGTCTTGCCCAGTGCCCAGTGCCGTTGATGGACCCACACGCAGGGTCACTCTCACTACCCTGCTAAAGCGCCACACACCAGTGCTGTTCACCAGGCCTCACTGCTCAATGCTCCACAGCCATCCCAACAACAAACCACTACACACATACACACACACACACACACACACACATACAAATAGAGAGCGAGACACACACACAAATAGAGAGCGAGACACACACACACACACACACTATAGGGACCAGCACACAAACAAAAACACACACAAACTCAACAAACATGCTCACTCTGTGGCCTGTCACCACAAGGGAGGAGGACGTGTTAGATTGACACATGACAGGGCAGGAAACAGCTAATTGTGGCCTCAAGTCGTGTAGCCTTAAAAGGCCACATAGGCAGTTCTCACAGATGGACTCAACTCCATGCAAATAGCCTATTTCATGAGCTTTTGTAGGAAATATGACTAGAATACCACATGTGGCAACAATATACAGCATCAACAAAGTCAATGCCCTCTGTAGTAAAACAAAGCACAAAGAAGTAGTTGCTTCAGTGATATCTATATTTATGTGGCAGTGTGCTGGCAGTGTAGTGTGAAAGTAAAGGATGCTAATAAACTGAACGGGCCGGTTGGTTAGGAAAGCCAGCTCTGTCATAGGAGAAGGAATTCAGCTGCACGTGTTAGGGGTGATTGCAGAGAGGTGGATGCCGGACTGATAAAGTTAAAGTACTTTATTGTCACTGCCACAAGACCAATGACACAGATGAGGCAGCACCAGACTGCTAAACAATCCTAGGTTACTGTACCTACATGTAAACACAGTTACAGCAATAATAAGTAATACCGGTATAATATCACACAAATGATAAACATTATAAAACACCAACCACTGAACAGCAGGCTTGTTGAGCTTAAGAGCACCTTCAGTGGCAGGCTGATCTCATGGCATCTTACACCAGTTGAATCTGACATGACAGGCAGGTCACACCAGCATGACCAGCTTACACCAGTTGTATCCGACATGACAGGCTGGTCACACCAGCATGACCAGCTTACACCAGTTGTATCCGACATGACAGGCTGGTTACACCAGCATGACCAGCTTACACCAGTTGTATCCGACATGACAGGCTAGTCACACCAGCATGAGCAGCTTCCTCAGTTGGTCTTGCCAGCATCTCCAGCTGGTGGCCCAACCAGCTACACCAGCAAAGATCAGCATAAGCTGGTTTCTAGCTGTTGTTTTTTCAGCAGGGAAGTTACTTTTTTCCCTCTCTCCTAATCCCAACACTTTGTTCCTGGACTTCTTGATTTAGTTGCTGGGTATAATACCATTATTGACCTAAAGTTTGAAGAAAATCCAAGATGGTCAGGCGGGAAATTTTTCTAAAATCTGTTGATTTGGCACGGAATGACCCTTACAAATTAAGCACTGGATACAATGATTTGAAATCATCTTGATTTATTTTGAAAGATAGTATTTATAATTTCTCATTATGAAAATTATGTTAACAAATGGGTTTTGGAATAACAAAATGTGTAAATAAATGTCAAGCTAGTAAGCTTGGCCTACTCATGAAAACCATAGACCATAACATTTCTACAGGAAAAGCCCACTTGTATCTTTAAAATCTTTTATCTACTTTATATGAATGCAGAAAGATAGCATCATTATCACATCATAAAAAGAACACACAAAGTCGGTCAAGGTAACTAGTCAAGACGATGGTCAAAATGGACTGGGAAGCCACCCTCACACGCAACTACAATACGCTTTGAATCGAAAGTTTGTCCCCAATATTCACAATCATCACAATTGTGGTCTAAGAAACAATCCACCCCATTAAATGTTTCCCTGCTCACTCTTAAATGTCCGTTTCTATAAGTGTCTCCTTTATTTCCACAGACTTCCCTAACATCCTCTGGCTCTGTGGTAAATATGAAAGTGTTCAACGATTTCCAGTTACCATTGCGATCTTTTATATCCCCCTCTTTAATAATGTCTGTACAGCTTGTCCAAAAAGCCCTGTCAATCACATGATGCCAGAGGAACTTCTCATATGGGGTCTCCTGAACATCTGGGACTAGTGTTGGTTGTTTTCCCATGAGGATTGATGAGCCCTGGGCCATGCCACAGACACACAGCAGGACCACCAGCAGACACGACAGGAGCTGGATCTTCATGATGAATCTTCAGAGAGTCTAGACAGCAGAGCAGAGAAGCAATCAAGCTGACTGCACAAAATAGCAAAGCATTGTGGACCATGTTATTGGACTAACAGTGCAGCCTGTTCATGGCTTTATTAGTGTGCAAATAACTGGGGGCTATTAGATCTAATTAGATTAGATTACATTCAACTTTATTGTCATTGTGCAGAGTGCAAGTACAAAGACAACAAAATGCAGTTTGCATCTAACCAGAAGTGCAAAAAAAGCAGAAAAGTGCAACGTGACAAAGTATACAAAGTATAGACTGGTGGTGCATAGACTGTACAATAATATAGTGCATGTAGACAGTACTATACAGGTGGTTTACAGTCATATAAATTATACATTTATTAAATATAAATATGTGCAGTGTATTAGCAGTAAGCCATATTTAAGTAGGTCATTAAACCAATTCAACCTTTGGTCCAAATGCCTGTGTTGTAGCCCAGTGGTTCTTAAACAAAAAATATGGGAGGGGTCGCCAAATGATTTGCTGTCTGAATTAAATACATTTTTCTAAATCTAGACCAACATGTTACTGGGATATTCAATACCCCTAGATGTAGGCTTCCAATTCACAGAGTTTCCATAATGTTCCTTTGAAAGTGGATGTGCTGTTTATGCAAACTCAAAGATAGGTAACAGGTAACAAGGTGCAGGAAAGGCTTCATAGATTATCTGCAGTTATGTCAGTTATGAGCAGAGGTGGACAAAGTACACAATTCCTTTACTTAAGTGAAAGTATGGATACACCTTGTCAAATATTACTCCAATACAAGTGAAAGTTGCTAAATCAGATTTTTACTTAAGTTGAAGTACAGAAGTACTTGCTTTTAAAAATACTTAAGTATTCAGAAGTACAAGTATTTTTTCCTTGTCTTATGATGTAATGTTTTTTGGTCATTAATAGGTATACATCAGTTGGTCGGTCATAGGACTTGAACAGGCCTTTAGTTCCTTATATCCAACAAAAACATTTGACCTATCATTACTTTGCAACTATTCAAATAGATGCAATAATACACTTTAAATCCTTATTTATTTTCTGTTCACAAATCTAAAACATTTTCAATACAAAACCAGATAACTCAATTATGAGTACATTATTTATCCTTAAAGGATGTAGGCTAATAATCTAGCTATGTGGTGAATGTCAGGTGATTGTCTAATTTCGTTCCAACTTCACAATGATCATGGAGGACAGCAGTGCTTGAATTACGTGGGAGCCAGAGGGAGCCGATCCCTTAGAGTGAGGACTGGCTCCCATGAAAACAACGAAGTCAAAAATCTGAAGGGGTCTCTCATATCTGAAGGTGTCTGCCATTGTAATTTAATCTTAAACAACACTCATTATCCATCCCTGTGCGATCTCTTACCATTAAAGACGTAAAATTAAAATATAAGCTACTACTGGACATAGACCTACCCTACGCTCTTGAACGCAGCATGACTGCACTTCACCACTAGACTATATGAGCAAACCGCATACGATCGATTTGACAGCACTCGCAAGTCCGAAGAAGTCACCCTGCTTTGACGCGAGTGTTTTGTTTATTTACATAGGCGTTCATTGGGCTAGCCTACATGGTTTGATATGTGCTGAAAAAGTACTGTTTGCTATTGAACTTGCGCTTCGCCTCTTCTGTGTTTATTGACAAAGCCATAAATTATGGCCCATAATACAGCCTACTTCAATGATTGTGTGAATTGATCTGTAGCTATCCTCTGCCATTAGGAGCTCCGGAAAGTTCCCAGATACTTTGAAACACCTGTTAGCAATCTCTGATGGTGGAATATTCAATGGCTACCCGACAACATCTCAGTGCAAATTCCAAAATTGTTCGTCTATTTATTTCCACGGTTCAAGACGAGACGACTGAACACCCAGGTGTTAATATCACTATGTGTAGCCTACATTAGCCTATAATACTAGAACATAGTTTGGCTGCAATGAAAGACTATGCATTATTGTTTTTGACACTGAGGATAGCCTATCTGAGACGATGGTCTGGTTCAAATGAATTACGTTGTGAAATTGAGAATGGCACTACGACTAAATCGTTTAGTCTATTTCTTTGCATTGTGAAATTGAAATGAAATATGTACTATTGCAATCAATAATATGTTGAAATGAATTAAAAGGAATCATGCGTGTGCGTGTATCAAGTTTTTGCCTAGGCTTACTGTGCGCATGCTGCGAAAAAGCGCCACTCGCGCCTAGGCTATTTAATTGTATCGCCTTTAGGCTATGCGCGGGATGTGCAAACTTTTTATGAGATAGAGAGACCCTCTTAAAGACAAAAAGATAATTTGAGCCCTGGAGGACAGCCTGGTTAACACCAGACCACTTCTCAAATCTCAGTTGCTAAAAGGTTCGTCTGGGTTCTCCCAGGCTACATGAAGGATGTTCTGATGAAGAATCTGCTGTCACCATCATTACCACAGCCAAGTTGAAATTGAACTATTGAAAACATTTACTTCAAGATGATCTATCGCATTATTGCATTTAAAGAATCCCTTCAAATGTGGTTAAATGTAACTAATACTTCATACTCATATTTCAAATGTAGTGTAAAAGTACAGTAAAAGTACAGTAAAAGTGTAAAAGTACAGTATTTGTCTTTCAAATGTAGTGGAGCAAAAGTCACAAGTTTCCAAAAATATTAATAATAAAGTACAGATACTCAAAAGTCATACTTACGTACAGTAATCAAGTAAATGTACTTAGTTACTGTCCACCCCTGGTCATTAGGAGTCCTACAGAAGGCCAGAAGTTCTACAATGAATGTAAATAGAGGCAAGAGTCAACACTGTCTGGATACTACTGGTAACAGGTAACAAGGTGCAGTAATGCCTTCAGTTATGCAATTAGAGCTTACCTTCTCTTCTACAGCAGAGCAGAATGGGGGTCTTTGCCCATTTAGGCTTTATATAAACACACAGCAGGAAATGGTTAAGGCCTGTTGTGGTTTTAGCTGAGGTTCCTTGTGCTTGCAACACCTTGCTACTGAGCCCCCTCTCTAACGTCCAGTATGCATCATAACCGGTCCGTGCTGCACACGTTGAGACCCAAGAGTCACATGATACAGAGACCACAGACAGACGGAGGTGTTAGGACAACAGGACATGGGGGAGAGCGAGGTCATCATTGGGCAGGAAGTGGTTCATAAACGCCTCACTCCCCTACCTCTTTCAAGCAGCTCAAGTTAAATGTCATTCTCTTGCTGTAAGTCACTTTCGATAAAAGTGTCTGACAAATGAATAAATGCACATGTAAATGTAGGTTGTTTCAATCAATCATTAAAAAAAAGAATGGTAACACTTTACTTGACAGTATCGACATAAGAGTGACATGCCACTGTCATGACGCATGAATCCTAACCCTAACCTTTAACCCAAAAAACAAATGACACTTAATGACAGAAGCTTTATGACTTGTTTTTGACATGTTCATAGATAGATAGATAGATAGATACTTTATTGATCCCCAAGGGGAAATTCAAGGTCTCAGTAGCATACAGACATCACACACAACATTCACTAACAGCAGAAAAAAGTAATTAAAAGTATATAATATAAAAAACATAACTAAGCAATAAGGACAGTAGAAGATAAAGAATATACTAAAATACAAATTATACTAAATAACACTAAATCTAAATCAAGTCTAAAAACAGTATCCACATAGTGGGTGATTAATCATGAGGCGCTTGCAATGACTAAGGCAGGGACTGAGCCTGTGATTCTCTGTGCATATAGGTGCTCTGTGTGAGTGAGTGTCATGGCAGTGCAATAGTGCGAGAATAAAGTCTTAGAGACCAGCATAAAATAAATATGGACATATAAGAGAGTAGGCCAGGTAATAAAAAAAAACTATAGAAAAACTATATATATATTATATATATATATATATGGACAGTGGACAGACAGTACCCAAACATGGAGAGGGTGTAGAGGCAGACAGACTATGCGGAGAAGTCTATCTCTCCTCTTCCCTTAAGTGAAGCATTGAACAGACTTGTTTTTGACATGTTCATGACAGTATCATGTCACTCTTATGTCGATATTGTCAAGTAAAGTGTAACCAAAAGAGTTTCCTTCAAGGCCATGTGACAATATTGATTGTGGTCAAGCAATTGTCACAATGAATTCCAAAGTTTCTATTATTTCCGGTTGTTGACATTTATAAGACTTTGTCCATGAATCATCAAAATCAAACATGAGAAATCATGGATTCTCCCAAAGTATTTCTAATAATCAATAAACCATTTCCTTTCATAATGGCTAGTAACTGAATGCACTGAAGTATTGAGGGAGAATAATCAAAGTCCTTTTAGACAAGTCCCTCCACTCGGCGGCCATATTGCAACGCTTTTTGGGCACTCATCTGGGATCCTATTTGGCAGAAATGCGCGTGCGCAAGGCTTCACGACACCAACCTTCCTCCAGCGGCAGGGGCGGAACTCGGGTATTGTGTGAGGGGGGGCGGGAGATGTTTGGGCCCCCCCCCCACTGATATGTTGCAGTAACCCGCACTGTCGCGTTGGCTTGCACTAGCGTAATTTCACCAACCTTTACATTCACACATGTAATATGCAGTAGCCACCCAACCAAAATATTTGATATATGTTTATATGCTCCCTATTCCGGTCAAACAAACAACAACTTTGCTCAACAACTTCAACTCATTTAGCATGTTAAAGGGACAACAACTATCCCATCCTTTATAAAGAAAAGAAATCCTTTGCTCAACAACTTCAACTCATTTAGCATGTTAAAGGGACAACAACTATCCCATCCTTTATAAAGAAAGGAAACGCAAATGAAAACAATATCCCATAGCCCTTGCCTAACAGAAAATGAGCGACTGTGAACTCAAGAACGTTAAAAGTTGGCCCACTTTTTTAAGAATTTCTCAACAAAGGAAAACAGACACGTAGCTTTACAGGCCTAAAAGGACATTCACATGCACTGCAAAAAACATTTAATCTATTTTGAGTTTCAGCATTCTCTCCTTCATGTTTGCAAATCTGTCAATAACCTGTCAATAATATCCTTATTGACCTCAATGTCTCTCTCGATACAGAGGAGCGCTAAGTCTGACAGCCGCGACTCACCCATGGTGGAGCGCAAGAAGCTCTTAATGAGTTTCAGTCGGCTAAAACTTCTCTCTGCCTTCGCAGATCGCACTGCTAATTGGAATCGTCAAGTAAATACGATAAAGAATGGCAAGATTAGGAAAAGCCCGATCCATGTCGTTTGCAATGAGAAATGGGAGGATTCTGTGGGTGTTTAAATGCATGCACAGCTCACTGTACATTGCACAAAATGTAACAAATTTATTAACCACTCGGGTTCAGGGCAGCAATTTTTCCAGCCATTCTCTTGAAATTGGCAAATCAATGTTCAAACTGAGAAACAAAGACGTCAAGTATGTAGTAAAACACATTGACTCTGAATCTGTTCCTGCTGTCTTCTAAAATCTCATCTGCGTGTTCATCTGAACACAAACGCTTTTTCTTTCGAACTCTTCCCCTATCAAAATCGGTAGGTTCTAAGTACTCCTCCTCAATGCTGGAGGACACCACCTAGCTAGTTTCTTTCTCCACCTCGCTAGCAACTGTCTCTGTCACCGCAGGCGACGTGTCGGCCTCATGTTCGGCCTGAGCCTGGCAAAAGTACCTTGTCAGTGGGGCACAGCTTGATGTGACAGTCTCCTCTGCTGCACCTCCAATCTTTCCCTCCGCTTACAAGCACCGGATTTAAACTTCCTAATCATATTTGAACGTTGCTTGCGGCTGAACCATAGCTTTGAACCAAAGACGGTAGGTTTAGGCTATGTTCTGGAGGGAAATGACGCATTTTATAAACAAAATGTTAAACAGACAAAAACTATGCCTAACCCAGCCTACATATATTTGTATTGAACAATTAAGTAGTAAACAATTCCGAATGGATATGTGGTCAATAAACTGTATTAAAAAAATATATACATTTTTTTTTTTTTTTAATCCGACCAGTGGGGGCCCCCCCTAGCGGCGAGGCCCCGGGTTGTTCGCGCCGCAGCCCCCCCCAAATCTCCGCTACTGTCCAGCGGCGAGTTGATAACACATGATTGGCACGATGTCTTCACAACACACCACATGATTGGCTCAATGTATTCACATGTCGATGTTTTGCCGAGGAAGGGGTGGGATATGTGTAGACAACGGCCATATTGGCGTTACAAACTAACCCCATGCATTTCTATGGAGTATTTTTTGAGAGCTGTGTCTCCACATTAGAAAGTCTCTGAAATAATGCACTGTAACGTATGATTGGTGTAGCTGCATGTCTGTATATGATTGGTGCAGCTGATGCATGTCTGTAACGTATTGTAACGATTTGATAGCGACACACACAGTTGTCCAATCAAAAGGTTTTTTAGCTGAGAACGAGAGCAGGGATACAGACACAGAACACAGTACACACGGAGCAGGTCAAGTACACACACACACTACACATACAGGGAAGGACGCAGCCCCCCACACAAAAAGGATCACACACGAGGGAGAACTATGTTGTTACAATGTTATGTTACAATAAAATAAAGACGCTAACTTTACACTTATAACTTAGGAGAAATAACGACATAAACCCCCAAATGTTCGCTATCGTATCCCAGCATGCCCTGCGTGGGAGAACGCTACGCAATGTCTTGCGCGCCGACGTTACATAGCTCCCCCAACAAGCCATTGCCGCCCTCGGCAATGCCCACGAGGTAGCCACATGCTAACGTTGGCGCGTGTCGCCCGCCACTCAGTTCAGTGCGACAGTACCGCCAAATCACGTGGGGTGCACGCCGCAGGAGCTCACTCAACAGGGCGCCACGCTGCTAGCAATCCAGTACAGGCGTGCTAGCAGCCACGTGGCCGACCCGCTCGTCACCAGCTCCCTCTCAGCAGCCGCCCTCAGGCTGCACTTTCCGCGGCGTGTCACCGCGGCACTCCTCCTCTCCTGGCAGGGCCCTAGGTGGCCTTTCCAACCGTCGACACTGTACCAAGCACCGGGGTTCGAGGGGGGTCAGATGAAGCTGCACCAACGCCACTCCGCTCCATCGATTCACCGACCAGGACAGACAGGCACCGACTCCGCAGCAACCGGACCGCACTGAGCTCTCCCGCTGCAGCTACCGTCTTCGTCGTCCCTCCTCGTGTTGCCTCCTCGCAGAGCCGTCCTGCTCTGCTCTCGGCCCCTTCCACTCCCTCGCGGCCTCAGCGAAGGCACGACCCCCGAGATGGCCATGCTGTCGAACTCCACACAACAAACTTTTTTTTTTTTTAAAGGCGCCGGCCAACAGGCCAACTAGAACGGGCGCCCACACAGCACGGTGCCTCTCACACGCACCCAAAAGTTTTAAAGTTCAGAGGGCCTTTCCGTCGAAGCTGCCCCCAGCGGCTCCGCCAACCGTCCATCGTCCAGGAACCTCTTCCTCGCCGCACTCCCTCGGCTCTGCTCACGCGTCGCGGCTCGCCGTGGAGTCAGCACCCAGGCCAGCGTTGTCTTCTCCGCGACCGCTTCTTCCGGCCAGATCTCCTCCCATGGCAGCAGGCAGGTCCAGGCGACAGCTCCTCTCCTCCGGCGGCAGTAACGATAGAAGGCCTCAAGCTCTTTAACAGCCCTTACAAGGGCTCTCTCCGGATCCTCTTGCGTGGGCCTCCACCCAGTGGTGAGGTCTCCCGCTCCCAGCTTCTCTCGCTGAGCGGAGGCCATGTTCGTAAGTCGCTTCTGACACCAATGTAACGATTTGATAGCGACACACACAGTTGTCCAATCAAAAGGTTTATTAGCTAAGAACGAGAGCAGGGACATAAGGCTTGTTCGTCTTGTCTGAGTCTGACTTTCGTCTGGCTTTCTACGTAAACGTGATCTTCAGAGGCTAGCCGGGAGGAGCTACAACAGAGGGCAGCTCATCCCGGACAGAAAGGCTACAGTCTGGCTGACGTGACTCGCGGGAGATATCGCGGAATGTTGTTTGCAATAAACACAGCAGAACTTTCATTCTTACTCATTAAAATGACCATGATGACTGACGAAATAAATTGTTATGATGTAGTTTAAATAAACCACTGTTGTCATACAGTTAACAGGCCTGCATTGTAGCACATAAATTCAATATCAAGTGTTTTCCCTATATGTGTGTCTATCTATTTAGCCAACAGCAGAAAATAACAGAATATCCAAACGTTTTCAGTAGGCTAGACTACCATTGTTGCAGAAATCACATATAAGAAGGTATCCCTTCGATTTCTGTTTATTTTCGCATATTCCAACATAAGGAAGCAGCATGAGACTCTCGTCAAAATGGTCATGAAGGGATTCCTCCCAAATGGCCCTATCACGTCTTTGAACTGACGTCATGAGGGCGTGTTTCAGCTCGTGCAGCTCGTGGAAGGCAACTGCAAGATCTGTCTGCAGGCTAAGACTCCCGCGATATTTTAAGGCCATGTGACATGGTGTCACGGTGGTAAGTCCCTCCCCGGCTGACAGAAGTCGGACAGAATTTCTAACCAGCAAGCATTGCGTCCATCCCAGTATGCATTGTGTTCAACCCAGCATGCATCACATCAAGTCAGATCTGCACAGATCTGCCGCAAGTCGAACTCGGCTAACGACACAGAACACAATACACACGGGGCAGGTCAAGTACACACACACACTACACATACAGGGGAGGACGCAGCCCCCCACACAAAAAGGATCACACACGAGGGAGAACTAAAAGGGGAACATGTTACAATAAAGACGCTAACTTTACACTTAAAACTTAGGAGAAATAACGACATAAACCCCCAAATGTTCGCTCTCGTATCCCAGCATGGCCTGCGTGGGAGAACACTACGCAATAGGCAAGTTCGACTTGTGGCAGATCTGTGCAGATCTGACTTGATGTGATGCATGCTGGGTTGAACACAATGCATACTGGGATGGACGCAATGCTTGCTGGTTAGAAATTCTGTCCGACTTCTGTCAGCCGGGGAGGGACTTACCACCGTGACACCATGTCACATGGCCTTAAAATATCGCGGGAGTCTTAGCCTGCAGACAGATCTTGCAGTTGCCTTCCACGCATGGAGGTATTATATATAACCAAAACTGGAGAGAGTGACTAAGTCCCGCCCCCATTCATTTCAATGGCCCATGCTAGGCTAGCTACTTCAGCCAAAAAAGTTTGAAATTGACCGCAGCCATCTTTATGAAAATGGCGTTTCATGGGTGTTCGTTTCCGGCACCAGGTAGAATTAGCCTATTAGATTCCACGTTACAGACAGAGACAACGTAAGGTACAACAGGTATGTCGTTGATGAAGATTGGACTTTCCCTCAGAGGAAAAGAAGTTGTTCGTGAACGCACTTCACCTCGTTATAAGCGCAAATGTATTTCATTGGTTGGGATAACATTTTGGGAATGGTGGTAGAAGTTTGCCCTGTCTCTGAAGTCCTAGATTATTTAATGTGATGTTCATATGTGATAATAAACAATGTGAATCAATATTGACTCGCTTTAGGCTACACAAATAATGATCCCTAAATGTTACAGTATATTTGGACAGGCTGTATATTGCGCAATAAGCTATTCAACGAAAATTACTATAATTATGTAGACATGGGACAAAGAAACTTGTGGATAGCTGGGATTTTTGCTGCACCCAGTGTGAATTTGCAGCTTGTTAAACCTAGGCTACATTTGCAGGCAGACGAAATGAAGGCACCGCAAGTTAAACTTACCGATAGAAGCGCACATCCCTCGGGTACTGTGGTTCGAGTAGGCATAGAGTCTGCAATTGTTGGATATTTGGCTTTTGCCTCGACTGGCAGCCTGAACATTTAAATCAAATGCATAGCCTAATCATGTCAATGTTGCAAGAAAGCAAACTAAATAAGTCATTGACATTTGTTTAGTTTTAAATCACTTGGGGAGACATGGTTACATGATCCAGACGTTGCGTTGTCATGGACTACAGAACTACATCCTTTGCGTTTTAAATTAGTTTTCATACACAACGCAATGAGTAGGCCAATAATTGGATATAGGTCATATGCATCTGCTAAAATGTATGGTCATAGTCAGTTACCTTGTCAACCCACATATACGGCAAATAATAGCCTAATATGACAACATTAACATTTTTCTTTTATTTACCACAAAGTCCGGTAATACAGCCTAAACCATGTAGGCATTAAGTCAAGTATCAGTAGCTTAATCCAAGTAGTTAGTTGTTTTATTTGTCGTCTTCCAGAAATGCAAACCAACATGGACGCGCGAGGACGCTCGTGCCCAATACTAAACTCGTGCATGAGCGGTCATCTACCAATCAGCATGTAAAAACTGGTGCCGGAAGTTGCAACCATGTAACGCCATGTTTTCAAAAATGTCGGCGGCCAAATGCCATGCTAAGTGGCTGAAGCTAACCCTTCAAATCCTGACCCCCTGCTTCCACGAGCTGCACGAGCTGAAACACGCCCTCATGACGTCAGTTCAAAGACGTGATAGGGCGGAATCCCCTCATGACCATTTTGACGGGACTCTCATGCTGCTTCCTTATGTTGGAATATGCGAAAATAAACAGAAATCGAAGGGATACCTTCTTATATGTGATTTCTGCAACAATGGTAGGCTAGCCTACTGAAAACGTTTGGATATTCTGTTATTTCCTGCTGTTGGCTAAATAGATAGACACACATATAGGGGAAACACTTGATATTGAATTTATGTGCTACAATGCAGGCCTGTTAACTGTATGACAACAGTGGTTTATTTAAACTACATCATAAGAATTTATTTCGTCAGTCATCATGCTCATTTTAATGAGTAGGAATGAAAGTTCTGCTGTGTTTATTGCAAACAAAATTCCGCGATATCTCCCGCGATGTCTCCCGCGAGTAGTGATGGGACAACCGACTCTTACACGCAAGTCGGTTCAACCGGACGGTCGTTGGTTGGCCTACCGAGTTAATAAATTCGGTCACCGGTTCGCGCGAGGGGGGGGGGGGGGGGTTATATCGCGCGTTACTTCCCCCGCCATATCGCTCCAAGACATGTAGCCTCAAGCTGCAAATGTCATGCTCTCCATGTCTCTGAAATTAGCTGACATACACACTCATATTGACCTACACTAGACTCAAGCACTGCCCATCATAGATATATACACTAGATGTCGCCTTCTGCTTCTCAGCATGCGTCAACACCGCCGCCATCTTTGTACAGGGATCTGAATCGCTAAACTAGTTCTCCTGTATTGTCAGCGTTACCTATTTAGCGACGTTTGGCCATCCCCAGCGATAGAAAACCTTTTTAGCGATTAGCGACAAATTTGGGAACTTCTCACAATGATGGCAGATCGGCTTCTTTGTTGTTGAAACGTAAGAAAATCACCTTTCTCATGCCTTTGTCATTTATGAATTCAGCTACATCTCGTTTGCCCATGGCACTGACCCATGATTATAAAAGTAACGACTGGCGTAGCCTATGTAGTAGCAGAGGTAAATGTTCTACAGATCTACAGCAACTTCTGGTGAGATTACAACTTACATGAGTAAACGAGACGAGGGGTATGTGGCCTCAACCAGAGCCTGTCTACGAAGAGCCTGTTTACTTTCATTGTATCGATCCTGGTTGCAGTTTACTCATTGTTCCTCTAGGGGCCGCCGCTAGCTAGTGCAGAATGAATGGGAGTCTATGGGGCTAGACGGGTAAAATGTATCTTTATTATCGTCTTAAGCTTAGTTTTCTGTAGACTCAACCATAAATACATGCCTGTCAGTTGGAACAACCCAAAAAATTAGATAATTGCTTGAGATTTTGACGATTTATGGTAATTTTATTTTCGCTAGATCTTTGCCCAGATTGACGCTAATGCATTATAGAGGAGTGGATCACTGAAGCAAGATGGCGTCTCGATTGACGCATTCGTTCCAATGAACAGCAGTAGTCAAGGCGACATCTAGTGTATATATCTATGACTGCCCATGGTTAGCCTACATTCGGTCTTGTTCAGTAGTCAGCTGTGCGCGCGGTCTCCTCGTGAGCCTACCAATAGCCTATTCACTTCGAACATTTAACTTAACTACCAAGATAACATAGCCTATGTCATATAATATTTCCCCCCTTTGTAATTTAGGATATGAATTTCAATGAACAATTCCAAGATGCACGAAACATAAAGGCTTTCAACTTACCAAGAACCTAGACACCCGTTTCATTACTCATGCATTAGCACGGTTACGTCTCTAACCTGTTGTACAGTCCTCGTGACAGCCTACCAACAAACATCTCATTTAACAACTACCAAGATAACATGATGTGTATTTGTATTTTATATCCATCGGTAATGTAGCCTATGAACCTCTATGTAGGCTACATAATCACCTAAGATGCACGAGAAATAAATAGGTTTCTGCGATCGGTTGATAACTCAAACTTGCGATAACACCCGTTTGATTAGACTCATACCCTCGGTTACGGTCTCCTTCAGGCGCGCGGTCACTTCGTGAACCTACTATGAAGCCAGCAACATTCACCTCTCTAACATTTAACTTTCTAACTACAAAGATAACATGACGTGTATTTGTAGGCTATGTGATGAACTTCCCCATCGATATATGAATGGCCATGAACACAGCATCTACGATGCACTAAAACAAGGCATGGTTAATAACTTGCCGCGAACCTAGACAACCGTTTTGATTACATAGACTCATAGCCTATACCTCGGTTACGGTCTCGTTTAGTAGGCGAAGTAGCCTGATGCGCGGTCTCTTCGTGACAAACGAAGCCAGCAACATTTAACTTTATAACTAGGCTACCCAGGTAGCCTATTTGAAGCTTATGTGATGTAGGCTACTTTCCCATCAATAATGTGTAAATTGAACACAATCATCTACGATAGGCTACTAAGGCTTGGTTAATAACTAACTTGTCGAGAACCTAGACCGTTTGATAACATTAGACTCACCCTCGACTACGGTCTTGCTCAGCCTGGCACGGTCTTCGTGAGGCTAAGCAACATTCATTTCTCTAACATTTAACTTTAGGCCTATAACTTTAAGATAATATGACGTGTAGGCTAATATGAGATGTAGGCCTACTTCCCCATCGATAATGTGTGAATTGCCATGAATAAATAATCTAGGCTACGATGCACTAACATCAAACTTGCCGAGAACCAGATAAAGGGTAGGCTACAGCGGTTGTTGCACGGTTACATTCGGTCTCCTCGTGACCGCCTGCAGCCTACAGTCATTCACTTCTAAGCATTTATTTAACATGACTAGGCTACTAAGATAACATTAGGCCTATGTGTATTTGTAGGTATGTGATATAATACTTTCCCATCAATAAAATGTCCATGAACATAAGCATCTAGTTTGCACTAGAAAGCCTTATGTGATCGGTTGATTACAACTTGCCGAGAACTGTTTGACTCGTGTGGCAGCCACGGTTACGAGGCCCGGAGAACCTAGCGAACTGTTTGACTCGTTTGACAGCCACGGTTATGAGGCCCAGAGCAGGCTCATCATAGTTTGACTGATTATACTACCACTCCAGTAGAGGCGCTAATACGCGATACGATGAAAGAGTAGCGACAAGAACACTCGAGCACAGCCAATCAAGCCAGTGTTGCTCTATATGTGAAAATGGATGTTAGGAACACTGAGTCGGTTTTTGACGTTTGGCACTCGATTCTCCCGGCTCAGTGACACGAACCGGGTTATTTAACCGACACTTCGGTCAGTTCGTCAACACTACCCGCGAGTCACGTCAGGCAGACTGTAGCCTGCCTGTCCGGGATGAGCTGCCCTCTGTTGTAGCTCCTCCCGGCTAGCCTCTGAAGATCACGTTTACGTAGTAAGCCAGACCAAGTCAGACCTAGCGTTCATGGGCTTCGTAAAAACCTTTCTCCGAGTGAAAACATCATCATTCCGCGTCATTCACGTCACTTAATGTGTTGTCACTCCCCGATGTGAGTCGCTACCCGATGTGAGTCACGCATGCTCAGATTGATAGGTTTTACGTCATAACGCCAAGGGATCCGACTGAAATCCATAAAATAATTAACTTTTCTGTTTCAAAAACGTTTTAGCTATCTAAGATTGTTTGATTGCTAACGTTAGCAAACGCCATTCAAGTGACCGCCTTTGTTGTGCTTGATTGCTTACTTTACTTGCCAGCAGTGAACAAACTTCGTTATAGGTCAATTTTTATTGATATTACAGACGTCTCTCGCTAGCAGGCTACTTCAGCCTCTAATCTAGAACTGACATTAGAGATCATGCCGTGAAAATGTGATGCCTTACGCTAAATAATACATTACTGCTGTGTAGGCTAATGTCATTATTCTGTGGCTAACAGCACTGGTAGTCGCAAAGTAGCAAAGTGACGCATGCGCGACTCACATCCGGTAGCGACTCACATCGGGGAGTGACAGTGTGAGTCAGAGGTCGGAAACTGGGGCTAGATTTACCTAGCGTTCATGCAAAGATTGTTAAGGCGGAGCAAGATACTTCGTCGTAGTTCATGTCTATGGGCGCGAAATGGGGATCGAATCCTGTCTGCATAAAGAGGCGTGTCAATGACGTATTGATGAGCGTACGTTGCAAACCGCCAACAGCAGCGGCATAAATAACCGGCGCACACCTGATATAAAGTCGATTTTCTCCAGACTGGAATGCTCAAAAATGCTAAAAATGTACCTGAAATGTTCACAAGGGTTTGAGGATCATGAAAACGTGCCCGAAATTCACATTCCTAACTCTATAGAACTAAGACCTTAGCATATGTGGTAAAATTCTGAGCTATGCCCATAGACTTCAATGGAGCAGTCGCTGCCTCTGCTCTGCATAAAGGGGGATTTTGACCCCCCCCTCGTGCGATCCGGGTTCCCGGAAGTGGCTCCTGATGAAGTATCTTGCTCCGCCTTAACAATCTTTGGTTCATGTGCTTAGGAAAAACCTTTCTCCGAGTGAAAACATCATCATTCCGCGTCATTCACGTCACTTTTTAATGTGTGAGTCAGAGGTCGGAAACTGGGGCTAGATTTTGCTAACAGAGTTGCCCAGTTAGGGGCTCGTCATCACTTTTGTCGTCACGTTGTAGTTCGTTTGTAGTCCATGTGGCCTTTCATGTCCAACAGTTTTAATGTGAACTTGGGAATTTGCCCTTTTTATCACTTGAAAGCTGAATATCTTTCTTTCACGAGCATCTTACACTATAGTTTAAACAAATGCAGTTGTTTGTTTAGGATTAGTGAGTGTATGTTTTAACCTTTGTTGTGGCATCCGTGTTTGTCACACATTCCGTTGGCAAAGCACATGAACACTTGCTGTCGGAAAAACAAACTAGCCATGGGGGCGGTCCTTGTCATTCCGAGGTGCTCTGAATGCACCATGACTCAGCTGAAGACGAACTCGCCTAATGTCTTGTGCGCCGACGTTACAGTATGATTGGTGTAGCTGCATGTCTGTATATGATTGGTGCAGCTGATGCATGTCTGTAACATATGATTGGTGTAGCTGCATGTCTGTAACGTATGATTGGTGTAGCTGCATGTATATGATTGGTGTAGCTGCATATCTCTAACGTATGATTGGTGCATATACAGTGTTGCAGAAAAGTAGATTCCTTCTGCAGAGAAGCGCTCACTTGATGTCAAAACACCAACAGGCTATTTGGTTATTAATTGATGATAACACTTGTACTCTGCACAATGACAATAAAGTTGAATCTGATCTAATTTAATCTAATCTAAATGATTCAATAATGGGATAATAAATTGCTTTCCGAGTCCAACAGCTTTCAGAGCTGCTCGTTTTTCTCTGTAGACAGTAAAATAAACTATTTTTTCCGCTATTCAGAGTAGCCTTCAAAAGGCGAACTATGCAGGTTTTTTAGCTTAATATGCAGGTTTTTAAGTTTAATGCAGCTTCGGAGTCATTGGAATGGTTATATGACTTTTTTCAGGTTGAATGGTGGCCATCACCATTGAAACTTTGGGCCGGCGGGCCGGTGGCCTCAGTGTCAGGAAGTATAACGAGTGTAACAAATTGCTGTACTGCATTCAAATACACATACACCAGGCACCAGCTAGAACAAGGTAGCAATGGAGTTTCTCAGACATTCATCATGACAGAGCCAGAGAAAAAGAAGCAAAAACCGAGAAAACAGCGAAGAAATTGCCAATACTGCATAGTTTCTCTTTAAGATAAATGTCATGCTACTACTCTCTTGTTGCCTTAACCTTATAAAATCCTATTCTTCAAGGAAGCCTGGACGTTACCCTTGATTGTATCATCTGGCTGCACAGCTACAGTAATTACTCTCAAATAATGCTCCACAGACTTCTCCTAAACAGCAAACCACTACGCCAAATAATGCTCCACAGACTTCTCCTAAACAGCAAACCACTACGCCAAATAATGTTCCTTCCTCTCAGTCTTCACAGATGGTCCTTCTGTGGCAGTGTTTATTTCTGTAGTTTCAGTCACACATACACACTTACTGACTGCTAACTTCCTCCTGTTCCAACCACTGATCTTTCACCCACCCATGCTCAACAAATATGCTCACTCTGCACACACACACACGCACACACACACACACAAGGGGAACTTTAGCTAATTAAAGTATTTATGGAGGAAGGATCAAATTCAAGTGATCAATGCATAGCTCCCTTCCTAACTGACAGAGAATTGGGATTGGGCCTTAGTCTTGGCTGTGTGTATTTGCTGTCCCTTCTCCCTGTAGTGGCCAGGAGAGGAGTCACACTGTGCTGCAGGCTTAGATATTGGTCATCCTGTACCCTAGAGTCACACGTTTGTGTTGCGTTACTGCATACAGGTGGGTTTTCCCGACAGTCGGGGGTGTGTACTATGGTTTATATCTTGAAATATAATTGTAATTTGATTGGCTGTTGCCTTGCATTGCTGTCCATTGGTGCAGCAGAAGTTGCATCTGTAATGTTATGGAGTCGACCGTAGCAAAGCAACGGAACTACATACAGTAACACTTTGGCATTTCACAGATGGTCCTTCTGTGGCAGTGTTTATTTCTGTAGTTTCAGTCACACATACACACTTACTGACTGCTACTGTAACTTCCTCCTGTTCCAACCACTGATCTTTCACCCACCCATGCACAAGAAATATGCTCACTCTGTGGACTGTAGTACACACACACACACGCACACACACACACTATAGGGACCAGCACACAAACACACACAAACTCAACAAATATGCTCACTCTGTGGACTGTTGTACACACACACACACACACACACACACACTATAGGGACCAGCACACAAACACACACACAAACTCAACAAGCATGCTCACTCTGTGGACTGTAGTACACAAACGCACACACACACACACTATAAGGACCAGCACACAAACACACACACAAACTCAACAAGCATGCTCACTCTGTGGACTGTAGTACACACACACACACATACAATAGGGACCAGCGCACAAACACACACACACAAACTCAACAAACATGCTCACTCTGTGGGCTGTGGCACACACACACACACACACACACACACACACACACACACACACTATAGTAGCACACAAACACACAAAAATGCTATTATGTTTATTATTGTGGTGAAGTATTCCAACGAAGGAGATTTCTACTCATGTCTTCAGTTAGTGTGGACGTTTGCCTGATCGATCACTGTGAGTTTCTGTGAGCATGCAGGGCCACTTCAGCGTTGAGGTGTTGTGTAGGGCACAAGCACACTGCACATGCTCAGTCAGCACGTTAACCACGGTGCTGTTTGAGGTTAGCCACAAGGGCTCCTTCATGTAGATATCTGTCACTATCCAACGGCAAGCTTCACGCTGACGCACCAACATCAGCTTTTATTTGTTATCTTTTCTGTAGTGCAACACATTTGTTCATGTTGATCTGAATAGAGTATGACACAATTATTTGATATTTACTTTGGTATTTGATGTTTTTATTGCTTTGATATTCCTTAATAATACAAAATTAACACTAAAATGTAAATGTGCTCACAAATAAATGTACATCAATGAAGTACTCAAAAAAAGGAGACAAAAGAAAATTATTTCAAGGAGCAAAGATCCTAACATTGTTATCTCAAGCTCAGAGGATACGTCATGAAGCAATCAATCCCATCTTCCTTTAAATGTTTGCCGTTCTATATACGATAGCTTAGCTGATAGCACTGCAGTGAGCTACTGTACATAAACTTTACCAAAGAATGAACAGCTAGATTTTGCTAACAGAGTTGCCCAGTTAGGGGCTCGTCCTCACTTTTGTCGTCACGTTGTAGTTCGTTTGTAGTCCATGTGGCCTTTCATGTCCAACAGTTTTAATGTGAACTTGGGAATTTGCCCTTTTTATCACTTGAAAGCTGAATATCTTTCTTTCACGAGCATCTTACACTATAGTTTAAGCAAATGCAGTTGTTTGTTTAGGATTAGTGAGTGTATGTTTTAACCTTTGTTGTGGCATCCGTGTTTGTCACACATTCCGTTGGCAAAGCACATGAACACTTGCTGTCGGAAAAACAAACTAGCCATGGGGGCGGTCCTTGTCATTCCGAGGTGCTCTGAATGCACCATGACTCAGCTGAAGTCGAACTTGCCTAATGTCTTGTGCGCCGACGTTACAGTATGATTGGTGTAGCTGCATGTCTGTATATGATTGGTGCAGCTGATGCATTTCTGTAACATATGATTGGTGTAGCTGCATGTCTGTAACGTATGATTGGTGTAGCTGCATGTATATGTAACCCTGTTGAAAATGTATACATTAACATAAGATTTGAATACATAATTTCATAGTTTAATAAATATAATGTAAGGTTAAAAAGTTAAGATTCATTGACCCGCAATGAAGTTATGAGTTTGCTCATTTAGGGAAATGCATATTGGGTAATGTTCATGTTTACTGAGAATAGCATTTAAAATGTTAAATATTTGTTGTTTAATAATATGTTATAAACGCTTTAAAATGCCTGTAAGAATAGGAAAAAAGAGTTACACAAATGTTTTGTGAATTTATTTTATTTCTGAAAGTTTTGTGAATGAGCCAATCACATTCAAGTTTAAAGGACAAGGAAGTGAGTGGTGCGGGAGAGAAACGTGAAGACAACGTGAAATGGAGTTGGGAAAAAGCACGAGAGAGTACGAGTCGAGAAGCATGTTTGCGGATAGAGAACTGTTTATGTAATGCACCAGTTTAGTAAGTGTTCAACAAGAACTCTTATAAAAAGCGTAAATGGTGATAGTTTATGTCCGGTTGAGTGGACGACTCAGCACACACAGACAGAAATAAGTTTAAGCTAGCTGCTGACTTAGTGGCTAGTGCTTTGCATGGACTTTGCTAACAAGCTAGCAACCAGTGACCTTGACTAGTTAAGCCTGTGTGAAACTGCGAGACCGACAACCAAAGACCCGACGGAGCCGGATAGCGTTGCCGAGTGGTGGACTTTGCGAGGTCGTCAGCTGCATGAAGCTTCTCTTCAAACGTCTCCTCTTCGTGGTGAATCTTCTCGTCATATCTCCTGCTGCTGTTGCCTTTGATACTGCGCGTGTGAGGCTACATTCCCATTGAGTAAAGGTACCATTTTCTTTTGTTTTTGCCTTCGTGGTGAAGCAGCCATTTTGTTTAGGGCTACAACGCACCCGAGCTGCATTCAGGCCTGCATCGTTTGAACATTTGAAGGGTATTTACTATAAGACTAGGTTATTGCCGGCTATATTATTTTCTTGGGCCCTTAGGTTTTCAATGTGAATCTGTATGCATTTATGATTTGAAAAGTGATGTTGAAACGACACCTTTACATACTTACCTACTTTTTCTAAGTAAATCTTTTATACTTTTTTATAAAACAGTTGTGACTTTGACTTTGATATCTTAAGTGAATTAAGAAAAAGAGTAATTTTGGTTAAAAAGTGAGTGTTTAAAGGATAAAGGTAAGTCCAAGACATTTCATTTGATGTTAAAGTGTACATATTAATGCTTAAAACGTGATTTAAAGGGAAAGAGTATTCCATATGATAAGTTATCAATTATACACACAAAAGTTAAACACTGATTACACACTGATAAGTTTATTAGTGAAACCCCACTTATTTGATTGATAGTATAGTTAAAGAATTCAGGATAGCCACCTCTCACTATAGCCAAACACGCTAGAGAGGCGCTACAGATATGATTGGTGTAGCTGCATATCTCTAACGTATGATTGGTGCATATACAGTGTTGCAGAAAAGTAGATTCCTTCTGCAGAGAAGCGCTCACTTGATGTCAAAACACCAACAGGCTATTTGGTTATTAATTGATGATAATACTTGTACTCTGCACAATGACAATAAAGTTGAATCTGATCTAATTTAATCTAATCTAAATGATGCAATAATGGGATAATAAATTGCTTTCCGAGTCCAACAGCTTTCAGAGCTGCTCGTTTTTCTCTGTAGACAGTAAAATAAACTATTTTTTCCGCTATTCAGAGTAGCCTTCAAAAGGCGAACTATGCAGGTTTTTTAGCTTAATATGCAGGTTTTTAAGTTTAATGCAGCTTCGGAGTCATTGGAATGGTTATATGACTTTTTTCAGGTTGAATGGTGGCCATCACCATTGAAACTTTGGGCCGGCGGGCCGGTGGCCTCAGTGTCAGGAAGTATAACGAGTGTAACAAATTGCTGTACTGCATTCAAATACACATACACCAGGCACCAGCTAGAACAAGGTAGCAATGGAGTTTCTCAGACATTCATCATGACAGAGCCAGAGAAAAAGAAGCAAAAACCGAGAAAACAGCGAAGAAATTGCCAATACTGCATAGTTTCTCTTTAAGATAAATGTCATGCTACTACTCTCTTGTTGCCTTAACCTTATAAAATCCTATTCTTCAAGGAAGCCTGGACGTTACCCTTGATTGTATCATCTGGCTGCACAGCTACAGTAATTACTCTCAAATAATGCTCCACAGACATCTCCTAAACAGCAAACCACTATGCCAAATAATGCTCCACAGACTTCTCCTAAACAGCAAACCACTACGCCAAATAATGTTCCTTCCTCTCAGTCTTCACAGATGGTCCTTCTGTGGCAGTGTTTATTTCTGTAGTTTCAGTCACACATACACACTTACTGACTGCTAACTTCCTCCTGTTCCAACCACTCATCTTTCACCCACCCATGCTCAACAAATATGCTCACTCTGCACACACACACACGCACACACACACACAGAAGGGGAACTTTAGCTAATTAAAGTATTTATGGAGGAAGGATCAAATTCAAGTGATCAATGCATAGCTCCCTTCCTAACTGACAGAGAATTGGGATTGGGCCTTAGTCTTGGCTGTGTGTATTTGCTGTCCCTTCTCCCTCTAGTGGCCAGGAGAGGAGTCACACTGTGCTGCAGGCTTAGATATTGGTCATCCTGTACCCTAGAGTCACACGTTTGTGTTGCGTTACTGCATACAGGTGGGTTTTCCCGACAGTCGGGGGTGTGTACTATGGTTTATATCTTGAAATATAATCGTAATTTGATTGGCTGTTGCCTTGCATTGCTGTCCATTGGTGCAGCAGAAGTTGCATCTGTAATGTTATGGAGTCGACCGTAGCAAAGCAACGGAACTACATACAGTAACACTTTGGCATTTCACAGATGGTCCTTCTGTGGCAGTGTTTATTTCTGTAGTTTCAGTCACACATACACACTTACTGACTGCTACTGTAACTTCCTCCTGTTCCAACCACTGATCTTTCACCCACCCATGCACAAGAAATATGCTCACTCTGTGGACTGTAGTACACACACACACACGCACACACACACACTATAGGGACCAGCACACAAACACACACAAACTCAACAAATATGCTCACTCTGTGGACTGTTGTACACACACACACACACACACACACACACACACTATAGGGACCAGCACACAAACACACACACAAACTCAACAAGCATGCTCACTCTGTGGACTGTAGTACACAAACGCACACACACACACACTATAAGGACCAGCACACAAACACACACACAAACTCAACAAGCATGCTCACTCTGTGGACTGTAGTACACACACACACACACACACACACACACACACACACACATACAATAGGGACCAGCGCACAAACACACACACACAAACTCAACAAACATGCTCACTCTGTGGGCTGTGGCACACACACACACACACACACACACACACACACACACACTATAGTAGCACACAAACACACAAAAATGCTATTATGTTTATTATTGTGGTGAAGTATTCCAACGAAGGAGATTTCTACTCATGTCTTCAGTTAGTGTGGACGTTTGCCTGATCACTGTGAGTTTCTGTGAGCATGCAGGGCCACTTCAGCGTTGAGGTGTTGTGTAGGGCACAAGCACACTGCACATGCTCAGTCAGCACGTTAACCACGGTGCTGTTTGAGGTTAGCCACAAGGGCTCCTTCATGTAGATATCTGTCACTATCCAACGGCAAGCTTCACGCTGACGCACCAACATCAGCTTTTATTTGTTATCTTTTCTGTAGTGCAACACATTTGTTCATGTTGATCTGAATAGAGTATGACACAATTATTTGATATTTACTTTGGTATTTGATGTTTTTATTGCTTTGATATTCCTTAATAATACAAAATTAACACTAAAATGTAAATGTGCTCACAAATAAATGTACATCAATGAAGTACTCAAAAAAAGGAGACAAAAGAAAATTATTTCAAGGAGCAAAGATCCTAACATTGTTATCTCAAGCTCAGAGGATACGTCATGAAGCAATCAATCCCATCTTCCTTTAAATGTTTGCCGTTCTATATACGATAGCTTAGCTGATAGCACTGCAGTGAGCTACTGTACATAAACTTTACCAAAGAATGAACAGATAAAGCACTGTGACAGCTTTTGCATTGCTCTTTTTTGATTATTTCTGAGGGTGAGACTGAAAGATCACAGAAAGTTGTCATACTGGTTGCTACAATCTCCATCATAATGGACAGGAAAGCTCTTTACACACGCAAGTATGACAAAGTTGGAACATTTTGTTCCTTTATATTTGTCACTTTGTGAAGTCTTTTGACAAACTATCAAGTCGAACTTACTGACACTTTTCTTCAAGTTTTTCACAGTCGGCTTTCCATTTTTACAGACCATTTCCACAGCCAATTTATCGTTTTTTTTTACATTTTTAACATTTATTTAACATTCGTACAGTCATTTACATCCATTACATCAATCACATGTTGCCTGAGGAACTTCTCATATAGGGTCTCCTGAACATCTGGGACTAGTGTTGGTTGTCTTCCCATGAGGAATGATGAACTCGCGACTATGCCACAGACACACAGGAGGACCACCAGCAGACACGGCAGGAGCTGGATCTTCATGGTGAATCTTCAGAGAGTCTGGTCAGCAGAGGAGAGTAAGCACATAAACCGACTGAAAGCTCATAAAACTATTTCTGTCAGGTCTATTAAGTCAAGAACAACACAGGCAATACAAATTCTTTAGGCAATTTTATTGAATATATTACCAATTAAATTTGGCGGTATGGCTCTGTTCAGAGGGGTCCCCAGACCTTTCATGAGCACCATGAAAGAGCAGTAAGCCTGGGGACAGCAGCAGCATTAGGGGGCGCTCACACTGAGCGAGCTAACTATTCCCCCATATGAACAGAGCAGGCAACTATGACATAAAGCCTATGCCATGTTATACACGACAGGGTGGAGCAGGGGAGGAGGTGGGTTGCATAAATGCGAGCAGCAAGCAGTTAGGAATAACTAAAGCAGCTTTAAATAAGGCGCCCTGTTTGGATGTAGCCATTTAGAAGCGAGGGGAGTGCAAAGGGAGTTGACAGCTGATCAGCTGACGCCCATAGCGGTTAGCAACGCCTTGACTACTTGGCCTGCCAGAACTGACGCTGACTCTCAATTTCTGTCAGGTCCATTAAGTCAAGAACAACACAGGCAATACAAATTCTTTAGGCAATTTTATTGAATATATTACCAATTAAATTTGGCGGTATGGCTCTGTTCAGAAGGGTCCCCAGACCTTTCATGAGCACCATGAAAGAGCAGTGAGCCTGGGGACAGCAGCAGCATTAGGGGGCGCTCACAGTTTAACACTGAGCGAGCTAACTATTCCCCCCAAACAGACCGTACCTGGCAATCCTCTTGTGACCAATCAACACAAGATGATGGAATTTAAGTAGCCTTTAAGCACAGGGGAGCAGAGCACATAGGTCAGGAAACAGAGCAGGGAGCAGAGCACATAGGGCAAGAAGCAGATCAGGGAGCAGAGCTCATAGCTTTCTGAGCGTCAAGAATGGCGCGAACGTCAGGACGAAGGTAACGTTCGTATGCAGAAGACGTCCATCGGCCCATGGCTTTTAGGGTTGAAACAGGAGCAGATGCCGCCGCAGTAGTTGCGGCCCCTATGCGCAGGGAATGGGCTGTATAGCGGTCTGGAGGCAGTCCGCAGAATTGGCAGAGGAGGCGTAGATGAGATGCAAACCAGGCTCTGGACATTGGTTTCCCCTCCTGAGTGACAAACAGCGGCTCCTGCGGACCAGCACGAGGACGGCTCCTCAAGTAGGTCAGCATGGATGATAGAGGACAAAAGACAGTATTAGACTCTGATATATAAACAATTACACCGTCACTATTTCTATCTGATTTGGAGTGTTTGAGAAACAAGGTGAAATGGTGATCATTAATCGAAACATCGGAAATGGTGAGATCGTGATTTGGGTCAAAGAAACACGTGCGTGAAGAGATTTCGCCACCCCGTAGGAACCCAAAGAAAGCTGTGAGAATGACTGTCTCTAACATTTGATCTGTGTAAGGCCCAAAACACCCTTCCCTCAAACGTGATATAATTGTATTAACTAAAGGTAGTGTGAAAGGGAGACGTTTATCATTGCCTCGAGGTGACTCCTTTTTGAGGCCGTTCAGCAGGAGGCGTATGGATGGGTTTTCCAGAATGCTGGTAACGGATGGATCCAGGCAGCGTAGATGGAATTGGATGCCAGCGACAGTACTTTTGATGGAGGAAGGCTGCATTTTTCGAGACTCAAAGCAAAGGACTATAAATGCACTAACACAGGATATATTCACAGGCAGAGCGGGTACAGATAAAGTAGCACAAAATGTGGTGAAATAAGACCAAGCTGAGTCGTACGCTTTTAATGTAGATTTAGACAGACCTCCACGCATGTACTGCGCAGCAGCGCGCACATAAGATTGCAGCGGATCATTTAATCTAAAATGGTTTGGCTGAACGGGGGGCATTCCAGGCTTGACTGGGCTGCTTCTGGACACAGGCGATGGAATTTCTGTAAATTAAATCGAGAGAGAGAATCGGCCACTTGATTATTTAGACCAGGGATATGAGCTGCGCGAAAGGTATAATTGCCCAAAATTGACAGCCATGTAAAACGTCTCATGAATCTATTAATGATTGGAATAGATGAGCGCATCTTGTTAATGATGTTAACAGTTGCCTCGTTGTCGCAGAAAAAAGAATTTGTTTCCTAGCCCAATGTTTACCCCAGAGAATGCAAGCTACAACAATAGGATACAGCTCTAGTAGGGCTGTTGGAGATCTTTAACCGATTTGGATAAGTCAAGAAGCCTGGATATGAATGACCTGCCTTGAGGAATGACTCTCATCGCGAAATTAAGATGGCCTAGAAGAGAGAGCAGTTCCCTTTTGGAGAATGACTTTGAATCCTGAGCTGCATGCATAACCTGTCTTATGCGGGATAATTTCTCGAGGGAAAGCGAGGCTTGGTTTAGGTCGGAATTCAGGGTGATGCCCAGAAACTCTAGAACCTTAACGGGACCTAGGGTCTTCTCCTCTGAGAGAGGAACACCCAAATCCGAAAAAGTTCGCTTGAGTGCCGAGATGGAAAAATCTGACTTGGCTGAAGAAAATCATCTAAAAGATGAAGTACGAACTGTAATTTTTCGTTATTGAGGAGAATCCAGCACAAGGCTTCAGATAAGGTATCGAAAATGTTTGGACTACTACGACAGCCAAAAGTGAGTCTAACCGAGAAATAGGTTTTGCCTCTCCATTTAACGCCAAACAGATGCCACTGAGAAGGATGCAATGGCATCACTTTAAAAGCGTCTGAAATATCCGCCTTAGCAAGCCAAGCTCCTCGTCCTGCCTTTTTGATGAACTTAATAGCATCGTCGACGGTGCTATAGAATAGGGAGAAAGGGGCTAAAGGAATGAGGCTATTGATGCTATCAGCTGAATTGTTATGGGGAGCCGAAAGGTCAATGATCAATCGTTTTTTTCCTGAATATTTCCGAGTGGCGATCCCTATGGGGTTTATCCTACAAACTGGGAAAGGAGATTCCTCGTACGGTCCGATCATAAAACCTTTTTTGACTTCCTTCTCCAACAAGGCATCCACTATCTCAGGCTCCTTTGACGCAGACAACAGGTTTTTAGAGCTGAATGACACGGCAGGGAAATGCAACAGACCAGCAAAGAAACCTTGAACAAGACCAGTCAATAAATAATCCACGAAACAGCGGTTAGGATGCTTTTTCAATGCCCGACCCAGCTTAGGGACGTTGACAGGCGTTGATGGTTTTATTTCTTTCGCTCTTTCATGAAGCGAGTTCTCCTCGGACACACCGACTTGGGGTGGGCATCCCCGCAGTAGCTACAGACGTGAAGATATTTACAGTTATACATCCTGCAAACATTCTCATTAAAATTGAAACAGAGAGGAGTGCTATTCACCTGGGAGCCAGGATTGCGGCTCGGGCCAGGATGGGAAGGGCGAGAGGCAGTTTTTGGACACAGAGAAGAGGAGTGCGCAAGAGAGCCACAGATAGAGCAAGACAGGACTTGGTGGCCTGTGAAGTGCCTACTTATCAGCGCGAGGTCGACCGCGGACCAGTCCAGTCTTTGATTGAAGCGCTGGATGAACATTGCGGTCTTTGCAGAGAATGATTTGTGGTACTCATAAAACAATGTTCCCCCATAGGAGAGAGCTAGGTCGGAAATAATAGCAAGATAATTATCAAGTTCGGCTCTACGAGCCGGATAGACTTCGCAAATTACGTCCCTGTATACCCCAAAGGCTACGCAGAACTCGGGAAAGGTCAGAGTCTTAATCAGTCTAGGGTCCCCATCCTTTAACGCAACTGATATGTCCCCACAGTCTACGACATGCCGCTCGCACAATTCAGAGCCCAGCAGAATTTTCACGAGATTAATATCGTTACCTGCTAATATTTGGCTCCTCAAGTGATGAGGGATGGCAGAAGACGGTGGGAAGAAGGGCGAGCCAATGGTTAGGGGTACAGCGGTGGCCAGGGACCTTCTGGGAATTAACTCTGGAGTGACGTCATCACGCTGATGCTGGTGCTGGAGGTGACGCAGTTCAGGTGCGGTGGAGACTCCTGATGCGGAAATGACGGTCGGTGAAGACGAAGGTCTGATGGAGTCGCTTTCCAGCGTGGAAATCCTGGCCGTCATGTCAAGGAGTGAAGCTTGGATATTAGATAGCGCTGCTATCACTGGGTCATTGGCTGGAGGTGCGCTTGGACCCGGACGAACTTGGCCACCGGCCCGTTTGTGTGCAGTACCGGTGTTGTGTGCCTTCTGGTTTTTCCCACCTACTGGTTTCCTTGCGCGTGCTCGCGTTGCTCACCACAGCTGCAGGAGTTTTCAAACATTCACAAACAAGTTGTTTTAGACGGATTTGAAGTTGCATTTCATATCTATCCCATGATCATTACACTACAACCACTCGTACAAAATACATGTAAAATAAAGGCTATAATTTTACAGACTTTATAGCATTAAAATGGATTCGAACCTGCAATAAATACGCACACCTATGAACCAGACCGACCTATTCAGCGCATTATCTCTTTGAGCCACTCCAATTAGCTGAACACCGTCATCAAATCACCTATTAATTAACCACGCAAGCAACATTTTGTCTTGCATTAGGTGACACAAATGGTATTGCCTTTATCGTATAACTCCTTGTCTGAGTGATACCTGGCATATGGTTTTGAAAAGTCAAATGTTCCCTGACAAAGACATTCGAAAATTAAGAATGGATATTGACTTGAAAAATACGCTAATTTGCCTCCATTCAACCCTTGAAGACATCGCGGTCTGGTGCGCTAAAATGTAGATCGTTTCTTCTGTCGTACCATTTCATTTATACGAATTTAGGTCTACTAGTCCTACAATAACGTCATCACCAAATACATCTTTTATTTGTATTTGATCAACCACAAAGAGTAGCATACTGTGCACAGTGCACTGACGGCCGTAGCAGCCTAAGGTAACCAGTTGTTTTAGATGAAAGGCAACCACTTGTTTCAGATAGACTGGACAACATGTTACCTGGGTGTTGCCTACGTTATTAATGGATGGTAGCCTACAATAGTTAATTGTATCGCATAACAGCCAGGTATTACTTGGCTCAAGGAGTAGGGAATCAGGCTGGAGAAATTCATACTGTTGCTTTTGCGGGATCGAATCCAGTTTAATGCTAGTTTTCAAAACATATATATTTTTTATGTCTTTCGTCCGAGTGGCTGTAATGTAGCCGAGCGCTCATGGCGTATATGAAAAGCGACTTCAAACCACCTAAAACAACTTGTTTGTGAATGTCTGACAACTGCTGCAGCGCATGCACGCGCAAGGAAACCAGTAGGTGGAGAAACCAGAAGGCACACAACACCGGCTGGCTCGATATGTTTCCTTTTTTGAGTTTGCTTTCTTCCGGATGTTTGAGGAGGAGGAAGCCCAAGCAGGATGTCGGCAGCCGGTGGGATGTCCTGGGAGTCGCAGAGGAGGACAAATAGATCCTCATGAGAGGCGCCGATCGGAGGCTGGATGTTGGCCTGAAACAAGGTCTCCAGAATCCTGGACACCGGCCAGTCGCCGAGGCTAATGGCACTCGGGGTTCTATTCGCCAACCGGGAGCTTCGAACCGCCGTCATGCTATCCGGCAAAAGATTCTTTGGACGCCGCTATTTATGTATTTCCGGCTCCCATTGACTTACATTGAACACATGTAAACAAAACGTCAATTATGTGCTCAAACTAACGCCGCTGACTTATGAAAACAACCATTCCACTTTGATACAAAACTACATAATTGTACAACATTTATACAACAAAAATCACAGAATTTGGATCAAGTAATGTGGAGAAATCTTATGCAAAGTGTCAACCCCTAACAATGTGCCCATTGCCCAAATTTATGGTGGACTAATGTCGAATGTCAGAGTAATGACATTGAAAAAGGTACCTTAATGATACACTTCAATTCATAAAGGTACGAAGTATAAAAAGGAAAACACAATTTATCAGATGGATTACCCATATAATATTCGAGGGCACATCTATTCCCAGAACTATAATGGGTGTTAAATATTCCACAACCGCTAGATGGGAGCATGACACAGCACATAAAGTACACCTACGTGTCGCTGCGACCTGAAGGATGGCGTGGTTGAATATCCACTTCTCCTGCACTTCGGGTCTAATAGCGGGTGAATTGCATGACCACCAGATGACGCCATTTCACTGCACCTCGGGCCTAATAGCTGCTGTAACTTCGTTTAAGTAATATAAGCCTCGAGGAGCCGACGGTTACACTTGTTTTAGGGGCGTTGTTAGCCACGCTGCGCAAGCCGGTTAGGCTACAGAAGAAGCCCATAGGCTACAGTCGCGTGTGTTTGTGGTGATTTATTCCATGTATTAACAAAATAATAATGTAACATTAAAAAAAATAGCCTACATAGATAAAAAAAAAACTAAACTAGATGTACCGCGTAGCGGTACAAAATATGACCGCCGCTCAGTCCTGCACATCCATTCCGCGAAAATAAATCATATTAATGAATTTGTCTCCATCTTCTACTCCATCCCCCACTCTTGAAACTTTTGTGTATGCTTGTTTGGAATGTGTGTTTGCACACATTCCGCACACAAAGTAGCCTACTGTTGCTGCAAAGGTGAATAGATTTGTTTCTGGGCCAAAAAATCTGTAACATTGTTATAAAACCTTTAAAATCTCTAAACAATCACAAGTAGGGCAGTTCATCATAGTCCATCCATTGCAACTGGACTGATGAAAGGTACACCTGTAGGCTACATTGTATTTGGGAAAAGCAGAAGGTAGCAGCATAATGTATTTATTTATTTATTATTAAACTAAAACAATCCCTGTCAGTTCCATGCAGTTTTCAACAGCTATCAAGAAGAGAGGTCATGTCATGGATTTTTGTGAATGTTTCTTCTTCTACATATGCATAGGTTTAGTCATCTAGTTCAAATTATATTCAGCTTTATTGTCAATGCACAAATTAAATACCAGTAGTCTAAAACAAAATGCCGTTTTACCCAGTGGTGCAAATAACTGACATGTCCAAAAGGGCCTTCATGAAATGCGTTGCGAGACTGTTCATACACATTTTAGCGGGCAAAGTTGAAGAGCTACTCTCCGTTATTGTTTGTGCAAATAATATGCTGATTCATGTTCCCTTGCATTTTGCAACCATGAGGTCCATGGTTAAGCTCAATCTTTTGACGCAATCTTTTGATTTTCACCCAGCCTAGTCCATGGTAGGCGCCCGATAGAAATATTGTTTAATTTTGCGATTGAGATATCCACGCACTGGCGCCCCCCCTGCGACGTGTTCGCCCCCCGGTTTTAGAGCTATTCTAAATACAAAAATGCATAGACATTGCATGACAAAACCGTGACTGTTAACAAACTATAAGCTATATAAGGTAGGCCCTATGCTAGGCCTATTACACAACACAAATTGTCACCAGGCTATGCTGGCGACCCAAATAAAATCTCCGTTGGAACCAATGGCTTACACCTTACAGTATCAAGCTGCCACCTCTTGGCGAAAAGTTAATAGTTTTGCATATCAGTAGTAATACATTTCACGTAGCTGTGAATCACGGAAAGGGCGAATGAAGTGGACACTTCTAAATGGAACCCAACCCACTGTACAGTAACTCAAGGTCTGTGGCTAAAGCAGCCATAATGAAAGCGTTATCATTGTTTGGATACTTCACACACACGTGTTTTTTAATCGCATAGACTACAACTACCAAGCTGGAATCAAAGCACATCGACTCCCCTCTCACACCCTAAACACGCACTTCGAACAAACAAAAAGCGCCTCAGTCTCACGGAATAGCCATAGGCAAAACTGTATCTGACCGGTGTAACGTTGGTACTAAATCATCCATCGCAAAGAATGATTTTTGTAGCACGTGCAACAAATATGTGTAGGTACAGCCCTGCCCTGAATACATCTCAACGTGCGCTCTAAAACATCTGGTTTAAATGGAGATGTAGATCATCACGGGATCATAGACAGGTTATCTTTCAGGTAGCCTAGGCCTATATATTTTCCATTAAAAAACCATCACATAGCGAACGTGTTGTGGCTAACTCACTTAGCTCCTGTTAGTAGCCTAGGTTATGGTCATAAGCAAATGAGATGACAGTCGAAAGATACAATTAGTGCTGTTATCGATTTGCTTGGTAGCCTATAAACGCATTTATGGTTTTCTACAAATACATCAATAATCAAATTGGCCTCCATCACTCAACCATGCTAACGGTAACATTATTTTACCTACGTTCTGCTATTGATAGGATTAACGTAGCCTACCTGCAGTAAAAAACAACCACGATAAACATTCTCAGATTTATTTCGGCTTCAAGAGGAAATGGGAATTACATTTCATGCAGAAATCATCCTACCCTTAGACGTTCTCTGCGGTAAACTACTGTAGCCTACAGTCTTGTCCTTGTAGGAAGCATAGTGTCTTTCTAACCCACTTTAGATTAACTTCCAACAAAATTACGTCTTACTGCAACGATGCGCCATCTAGTGGACAAACGACTACTTATCGCCAATACTGGAAATGCAGCCATGATGATGATGATGAATATTTATTTTGGCTTTCTTTTAATCCTACTGAATTTGTAATTATGTATCAGCCGTTCTAATACCGATAGTATGTGGGTGCCTGTGTGTGTGTGTGCATGTGTATATGTGTGCACCACCATCTACAGGCCAATGAGTGTAGAGTCACTAAATGTACACATAACTTAATTTTTTAGACCCCCCCATGGATGAAATTCTACGAAACTTGGCATACCCCCAGAGAATGTCAGGTTAATCATACACATAAAATTTGGTGCAGTTCTGAACGTCTTTACTGAAGAGAGGGGCGATTAAAGCAGAATGATATTGCATTTTCATTTTTTACCGGGGGGGTGCAAATCACAAATGAGTGATTATGGGCTAAGTTGATGTGGGCCCTTGAGACCAACATACCATAAAAATGTCTTCATCCTCGGTGCCACGGTTCAGGTAGTTATTTAGGAAAAACTGCATTTTTTGGGTTTCGGGGGGCCCAGCGCGGAGGGGGAGTGGCCCCCGGGGACCAAACGAAATTTTTCCGTAAAAGTCTAGTGGGGCTACATACCCACCAAATTTCATGTGCCCCGGTGTTTCGGTGCCCCGGGTATCGTTGACCAAAATTTCAGGAAGTAGATGACGGGAAAAAAAAAAAAAAAAAAAAACTTTGACAATCCCTATATGACCGCTTCGCTAGCTTCGCTAGCGGCGGTCATAATAATTACATCAAAAAGTAAAGAAGCTTTATCATTGATATATAAGCTCACTGAAAATCAAATATAGGCCTAGCCTACAATTGTGTTCCACAGACAATATGTCCTACAGATAATAACAACAGTAGAACATAGGCTAACCTAAGTCATGACGACACGGGGGCTTAAGTCTCATGTTGGCCTATGACTACGTAGCCTAGGCTACCAAGCACGTCTGGGTCTGCGACAGTGAAATAGCTCCAATATTAATTGTGTCCCCAATGAATATATGCTAACATGAATCTCATCAGTCACCTATAGATAAGGGTTAGGCTATAACATATGTAGGCTATAATGTAAAAATAGGGTCATACCATATAATGTTGACTTATTAAGATGGGGGAGAGAGCTGAACATATTACACTGAACTAACTGTTCATTGTTGAAAATCAATCAAAAGTTTGTAGTTGATCCGGATGTCCTTGGTCGCAAGGACTGTTAATGGGTGTATCCACAATTGGGACCTTGTTACAAGTTGGTCTTTCAGCTGCTAATGCAATCAGTGGGCGTCAGAAAACATGTTAGACAACTGGGGAATGAGATGCCACACATAAAATGTACAGTCAAACAGAACCCACAAACATCAATGGGAATCAACCAAACACTGCAGGGAACCATGTTATTGTCAATCAGCACTCTGCCACGCTAAATCAGACCCTGCTTATGTTTGTGCAGAGCAGAACAGATATTTGTAGATATGATGCAGGACCTGTTAAGAGAGATTGGCAGCTCAGTCTCCCTCATACTAGTCCCTACAGTGAACGATGTAATAGCATAGTGCTGCTGCTGCTGATGTGCAAGACAAGACAGGGTATATTCATAATGTATTCAGCATGTATTTATCATTATGTTACAACCTCTGCACAACTACTATTGATGTTAGAAGAACAAAACAATACATCTTCAAATGTTCATTGCTTATTACATGTGTTATAAAAACAAAATCCTTGTCTGCTTTCTGTGTTTTTGCATGCACCTGTCAACAGGGGTGTAAAGACATATTTGTTCACCATGCACTTAGGCTGTTCTGAGTCATTGTTTGTATGTTATAGTATTTGTTGATTTTCATTTATTGCCCATTGATATTGCATTCACATTATTGTTTAGTATTGCTATTCTCCTTATTAATGTAGTGTCACCAACATTTAAAATAATATCAACTGACATTGTTATTCATAGCCATATTTATTCTGCTCTTATAAGGTAATACAGTGCACATATTTATATTTCATTTATACTACTCTAAACCACCTTCTGAAAATCAACTGTATAGTACTGTTTCACTGCACCATATTTCTTGACCTGTCTCACCACCTGCCTATAGGCTATTTACACCACCTTACTTACAACACTTTGAAGAGCCAAAAACAAAGCTCAGCACACCTGTTCTGTGCATCAGCAAAGTTGGAGGGTTAATTTATGAACATTACTTCTAGCTGAAACATCACTTCTAGTAGGCTACATGTGACGTGTAGGCTAGAAGAGAAGTCTTTATTGTCCACTACTGGGGAAATTTATTGGCAACACTTTATTTTAATGTGTCGCTGTTACAGTGTACCTACCTAATTAGGTACAGTAGTACAACCTGTGTAACAACATGTACTATCAGGTACTGTACTATCATTACTTGCATTATGTATTTGTGGGTACCTACATAGGCTATAGTGGTTATATTGTAATACTGAGTGCTTTTACAAAACTTTGCCAATTTGCCTAAATTTTCATCAGAGGCAAAGAGCTGACCTGAGACCTGCTGGATGGGGTAAATCTGGTCATGATAGATTTGATATACAAATCATTCTTAGCTCCAGTCAAGGCCTCATTGTCTTCAGTGTACATGTAACAGCTGTGCTGCTACAACCTTGTTACTCTTTGATACAGTGGAATAAACCTATTAAGTGTACCAGTTAATTACTTACATGTACATATGACATGTATGTTGTGTCTTCGATGTCTTGGAACAGGTCTACTAATTCACATGTACTGTGTGGTGTAACAGCAGACACGTTTCAACACATCAATTACAGGATGCATGACATCATTGACAGGATGTATATAATATGTACATGTAAGTACTTAACTGGTACACTTTATTTGAATGGGTTTATTCCACTGTATCAAAAGAGTAATAAATAACACAGTTGATACATGTACTACAGTATGTAGGGTAATGGCAGACATGTTCCAAGACACCAATGACACAACATGTAATGTAATTGTAAATGGGCAATTCCACAGAAAATGGACTTTTTGTCACATCCATAACGCCAGTGAAATGCCTTGGCATTTGTATGATGTGAATGTTACTATTCATTTTATGTGCATTTTTTCTCATGTGCATTCTTCAGCCAAAAATAGCAAATGCTCAAATTTCATGTCATCATTCACATCATACCATACCATCACATTTTATTGCCGTTATGGATGTTACAAAAAACATAATTTTCCATGGAATTGCCCATGTACTTAGTACTTATACCACTGTGTCAAAGACCAATAAGTGTGTACCAACACAGTTGATGTAGTGAATTAGTAGACCTGTTCCAAGACATTGAAGACACAACATACAGATATGTACATGTAAGTAATTAACTGGTACACTTAATAGGTTTATTCCACTGTATCAAAGAGTAACAAGGTTAGCAGCACAGCTGTTACAAGGATACAAGGAAGTTTATTGTCACATGCATATAGCTACTAGAAGTAAGAAATGCAGTGAAATTATGTCTGATGTCAGCCTATTTGTGCATTTATGGGGGGGGGGGGCACCAACAAGGAGCACCCAAGAGCAAAAAAACATGTACACTGAAGACAATGAGGCCTTGACTGGAGCTAAGAATGGCTTGTATATCAAATCTATCATGACCAGATTTACACCATCCAGCAGGTCTCAGGTCAGCTCTTTGCCTCTGAAAATTTAGGCCAATTGGCAGTTTGGTAAAAGCACTCAGTATTACAATGTAACAACTAGGCTTATATGTAGGTACCCACAAATACATAATGCAAGTACAATGATAGTACCTGATAGTATATGTTGTTACACAGGTTATACCACTGTACCTATTTAGGTAGGTACACTGTAACAGCGACACATTAAAATAAAGTGTTACCTATATATATATGTACATATATATACATACACACACACACACACACATTACATACATACACATATAAATGTAGCGTGACAAGTGTGTGTTTACATGCAGCACTAACTTCAGTTCAGACCAACAACCTGTTCTGTATTGCTCGCTCTCTCTCTCTCTCTCTCTCTCTCTCTGTATATTTATATATATATATATATATATATATATATACATATACACACACACACATTACATACATACACATATAAATGTAGCGTGACAAGTGTGTGTTTACATGCAGCACTAACTGTTTACAAGCAATAACTTCAGTTCAGTAAAACCGACGACCTGTTCTGTATTACTCTCTCTCTCTCTCTCTCTGTATATGTATATGTATATATATATATATATATATATATGCACACACACACATTACATACATACACATATAAATGTAGCATGACAAGTGTGTGTTTACATGCAGCACTAACTGTTTACAAGCAATAACTTCAGTTCAGTAAAACCGACAACCTGTTCTGTATTACTCTCTCTCTCTCTCTCTCTCTCTCTCTCTCTGTATATGTGTATATATATATATATATATATATATATATATATATATATATATATATATATATATATATATATATATATATATATATATATATACTTGTAGCGTGACAAGTGTGTGTTTACATGCAGCACTAACTTCAGTTCAGACTGACAACCTGTTCTGTATTGCTCTCTCTCTCCCTGTATATATGTATATATATATATATATATATATATATGTGTGTGTGTGTGTTATATATATTTATATATATATATATATATATATATATATATATATATATATATACACACACACACACACTATGTAGTATTGCATTACTAGCCTATTCTAATTTGGTTTGTTCTATTGACATGGAATGAATGAACAGGCACACGTGACTATGGAGTAGGTCTACTTCACAATTCAGATTTTCAGATGGTGCGTTGTGGCTGACAACGGCCCTAAAATCTCGTGTAGGTTTATTGCTGGTTCCTGGTTGCTGTAGTGCAATGATGTCATCTGCTGGCCGTGCCGCGCAATAGCGCCACAACATATGTAATTTCACTGGACATTACGGTAAAAATCTTGTTTTTCCTTACTAATATTCATGTCATCCAGCAAACATATTGCTTAATTCTTTTGACATTTCGTTCCTTTATAAATTGTAATGTAATATAAAGGTACGTTTTTGAATGTCATTACTCTGACATGTGAGGGATAACGGCCACCGACGTGACCTGTTATACGTGACTCATGGACAAGGGGAAATGCCATTAACTCGGCGTCACGCAGCGGCAATTTTCTTAATATCGATATTTCTCCACATTACTTAATCCAAATTCTGTAATTTTTGCTGGATAAATGTTGTACAAAAATGTAGTTTCGTATTAAAGTGGAATGGTTTTTGTCATAAGTCAGCGGCGTTAGTTTGAGCACATAATTGACCGATCCCAAGCCCCTCCTCCCATTGTCAGTCCCATAGTAACTGTTGCTAAGTCGGACAAGTTTGCAGGAGAACGCGTGTTCAACATGGGGACGCAGTGTGGGTACCTGATCTGCACGGGTTACCAGATCTGCATGATTACGTCACAAAATACATAAAATACATTCTGATTGGTCTATTAGCCGTTGCACTTCCAGAATTTCATTGGTCAGAATGTTGATTGCTGTTCGATAATTTGCCTGTTTATTGTTTTCTGTTGAAGGACCCAACGTACAGGAAGGAACGCAAGTGTCTTTGAAATATTGAACTAGCCGCCCATCATCTATTGTGACGTAATCATGCAGATCAGGTACCCTGACCCGTGCAGATCAGGTACCCTCAAATATTGAACTAGTCGGCAAGCCGCCCAATCACCCAAACACCGATAGGCCTACCTACCGTTTTTGTAATATAAACAAATAAAACATTAGTTGCAGTATTAAATTGCAAACGTCTAGCCTGTCAATCCTTGAAATACAGAACTACCAGCTAGCCACCAAACATTGATGTACTCTGTCTTACTTATAGGAACGTATTTCCAACCTCTTAGTGTAGTAGACTGTCACTTATTAGCTAGCCATCAAACATCGATGTATGTATGTATTTCCAACCTCTTACGTGTGTCACTTAATATTCATTTCTATACAAACCAAGACGGCAGATTCCTAAAGAAACACAAGCACCCACACGTGTATCTAAATTAGCTATGTACCAAAAATACATGTTACCGTGACTCAAAGAGCTGTAAACAGTGTTGAAGGCTGCGTGTAGAAATCCGCTTGGAGCTCCAGTGGAAATTTGAATTGCGAACTAGCCTGTCAAACCTTGAAATACAGAACTACCCAGCTAGCCACCAAAACATGCAGTCTTACCTACTGTTTGTAATTTAAAGAAAACATTTGTTGCAGTAGGCTCCTAAATTGCAAACTTCTAGCCTGTTAATATATATGGCTCTTCTATTTCTTATCCTGCACTGCCACCTAGTTATATATATATATATATAGTGATGCCAGTAACGCGTTACTTAGTAACGCGTTAGTCTATTTTTACCACTTTTTTCAGTAACGAGTAATCTAACGCGCTACTATTTACAAACCAGTAATCAGATTAAAGTTACTTATCTAAGTTACTGTGCGTTACTATTTTTGTCATGTTCCTTAATAAAAAGATATATTCTTTGCTTTCTTCTTGTCTTGGGTATTAATGTCATGTAGGCTATGCTCACGTTTTCAGCATGAGGGCAATTCACGTGCAGCGACACAAACGTAAACAACAATGGAGGGAGAGAGAGAGATGCACATTTCATCAGTCATTACTTTGAGTTTGTGTCAGTTAAACATGACAACATTAAGGTACATTGTACATTCTGTGCTGGCGACAAAGTGCTGTCTAGCTAGACATCCCAAGTCTCCCGAAGTTTTGGGAGTCTCCCACATATTGATAGCGGCTTCCTGACGCCCGCAAATTACATAAAATCTCCCGGAACCTAGAGCGAACAAGAGCACGCAAGCCAGACCGGACTTCAAATCAAAGATTCTAGAATCTTTGCTTCAAATCGCGTGTGCATAGCTTAATGCGCACACAACGGAGAGGGAGAGAGAGAGGAGTGGTGCGTTTGTGCCTGAAGCGCATCCAAGACAGAGAGCATCCTGGTCTGTTTTGCTATATCAACCAATCCGTTTTCAGTGTAAGTGCTTATATCTCTTTTCTCCCAAACATAATTAATCAGTTCAGTTAGTGTATCTAGGAACAGAAGTGTCATGGCAGCGTCAGTGCCCCTCAAAAAGGAAGATTTAAGACCCATTTCACATCAGACTACACAAAAGTGTACCCAATTGTCTCAAAAGATTAAAACATAATGATAATCTTGCACACTGCACTGTTTGTAACAGCAACTTTAGCATTGCTCACGGCAGGTTAAATGATTGCAAAAGACTTGTTGAGGTGAGTTTAACAAGTGTAATTTCATTTGCATATTACTCAGGCCTATAGGCTACAAGATGGCTAGTTGCCAAGGCTACATGAAAAAAAAATCTACATATTTTACTATAACAATTTCTATCAATAGGCCTTCCTTATTTGGTGTACTTAGACATTATTGAACAAACATCTGAATTTCAGTAGGTTAGGTTGGGATGTCTGCTATACATTGCTGTTAAAATGCACTTCCAGTATATTGAGTATTGGCAAAACCGGTTATCATTTTTATGTTGAGGCGTTGGGGGTGTTGTCGGCAGCTGCTGAAAGTAACTAATAAAGTAACTTGTAATCTAACTTAGTTACTTTTACTTTACTTTATCAGTAAAGTAACTAAGTTACTTTTTAAAGGAGTAATCAGTAATCAGTAATCAGATTACTTTTTCAAGGTAACTGTGGCAACACTGTATATATATATATTTTATCGCTTACAGCCCGACAACATTCGTCAGTGAATCTTTATGGGCACAACCCTCCTACCTGACATGAGGTTAAAACGGAACCCTCGATATATCCTCGATATATCGGACATTACAATTTATGTAATATGATTTACATGCAAACTACCGGAAACATTGACGTCGTTAACCCAACCCTTGACAAAACCAAATCAGACTAAAGAAATTGACGAGCTATACATGTGTGAATAAAATGGGCAGCAAATTAAATTCATTTCTGTGAATCTTACTTTAAGTACCTTTAGTTTAAATCAATGTTTTCTTAAGTTTAAACAGGCCACTCTTGTAATATGATGTCTAGGCTACCTTTGCTTCTAATTAAATATACATTTCTAAAATACATAATTTCTAATATCAGCTGATTACACACATAAACAGTAAAATTAAGCTTGTCCATACATTTGGAAATCCATTACCACAAATGACAAACAAAACAATTCCAGAGAAAACAGTGGACATGTTTATTAGTGTCTAAAGTGTTCCACAATGTGTGTTGCATCTTGTAAAGATATTCATGAGAAATCAAGTTTCAGTGTCCATGTCTGGTCGGTGCCAGTCCAAAGGTAGATCAAGGTCTCACTGTCCATTGAGGCCTGTCAACCTGTGAAAATAAAACCAACAAACAATCAGTGTTTTAAACCGGTTTTAAAAACTGTGGAAGAACTGAAGAGAGTCTGAAATAAGTCTGAAATAAGGTTTTTGTCTCTTTAGTAGTTTATTAATCTCTGTGCAAAGAGGTCTCATAACAGTGTTTCCTCTACGTTTATTTCAGCATGGCGGACCACCACGGGTTAATTAATACCGCCATGGTATCAGAATCAGGGTAGACGCACAATGTAGCTGCAGTTGCTTTTTAAACTAGATGTACCGCATAGCGGTACAAAATATGACCGCCGCTCAGTCCTGTACATCCGTTCCGCGAAAATAAATCACACTAATCAATTTGTATCCATCTTTTACTCCATCCCCCACTCTTGAAACTTTTGTGTATGCTTGTTTGGCGTGCCTGTGTGTGTGTGTGCGGCTGCACAGAAAGTAGCCTACTGGCCCTGCAAAGGTGAATAGATTGTAGAAAAGCCAAAAAAGTTGTAGTATTTTTATAAAACCTTTAAAATCTCTAAACAATCACAAGAAGGGCAGTTCATCACAGTTCATCCATTGCAACTGGATTGATGAAAGGTCACTTACACCTGTATGCTACATTGTATTTGGGAAAAGCAGAAGGTATCAGCATAATGTTATATTTTTATTTATTTATTTATTAATAAACAAAAACATCTCTGTCAGTTCCATGCATTTTTCAACAGCTATCAAAAACAAAGGTCATTTTTGGATGGATGGATTTTTTGTGAATGTTTCTTCTTCTACATAAGATTTTAGTCATCTTTAGTTCATGTGATAGTTTATTGTCAATGCACAAATTAAGTAAGCTTACCAGTAGTCTGAAACGAAATGCAGTTTTACATCTAACCAGTGGTGCAAATAACTGACTGTTCATACACATTTTAACGGGCCAAGTTGAAGAGCTGTTGTCCGTTATTGTTCGTGCAAATATAGGCTGATTCATGTTCCCTTGCATTGTGTAACTGAAGTCCATGGTTAGTCTGGCTTTCACCATACCAAGCTCAATCTTTTAAGAAATCAAAAAATAAATCACCGGCAGATCAGGCTGGATTCACCCAGCCTAGTCCATGGTAGGCGCCCGATATTGCTTAATTTTCCGATTGAGATATCCACGCTCTGGCTATTCTAAATGCAAAAATGCATCAGGGAGTTATGACAAAACCGTAACTGTTAACAAACTAGATCCTAATAGAAAGCTGTTAGCTTCCCTAAGCTACAGGTATAAGGTAGGCCTATTTACAACATAAATTGTCAATAGGCTATGCTGGCGACACATATAAAATCTCCTTTGGAAACCAATGGCTTACGCCTTACAGTATCAAGCGGACTTAAGCTGGCACATCGTGGCGAAAAGTTTTAATAAAATTCACGCAGCTCCGTGAATCACGGAAAGCGTGAATTAATTAGTCACTTCTAAATGGGACCCACTACACAGTAGCTTAAGGTTTGTTGCTAAAGCAGCCATAATGAAAGCCATAATGAAGGTGTCATTGTTTGGATACTTCACACACACGTGCTTTTTAATCTCACAGACTACAACTACCAAGCTGGAATCAAAGCACATCGATTCCCCTCTCACACCCTGCACGCACTTCAAACAAATAAACAGGCGTCTCAGTCTCACACATGTATAGCCATAGGCAAAACTGTATCAGACCGGTGTACCGTTGGTAAATCTTCCATTGCACAGAATGATTTTTGTAGCACGTGCAACAAATAATATTACGATTATGTGTACAGCCCTGCCTTGGATACATCTCTCAAAGTGCGCTCTAAAATATTTGGTTTAGATGTAGATCATCACGGGTGCGTTAATTTTGAAAATAGAGTATTGAAGTAGCCTAGTGGGTGTTTGGGAATGAACAGAGCCGGACAGTAACGGAGTACATTTACTTGAGTACAGTACTTGAGTACAATTCTGAGGGATCTGTACTTTACTCGAGTATCATTTTTGGGGAGTACTCATGGCTTTACTCAAGTACATTTGAGAGGCAAATATTGTACTCTTTACTCCACTACAGTTAGCAAGGAGCTCTCTCCAGATGTATAAGTTTGCCATGGTTTCGTAGTAGATTTGCGTAAGCGCAAAGTGGTTCACTGTGTGTGTGTGTCTGCGTGAGGCTATGTTCAATTAAACTCGGTAGCTTATCCGTCTGGTCAATAGCCTCGCATTCAGGCCACTTCAATCGGAGCATCACTACTTTTTACATCAAATTATGGTGCCAGTTAACCTCCATACTCCATGGGAACATGAAAGTAAGACTTGTATAGTTGAAAGCCCACTCACCACATCAAGGTGCAGGCCACGAGTGGGGTGTTAGTAGGACAAGACACCTGTCTCTGCCGGGAGTAATGCGGAGTGAATGCTGAAGGTGGTCTTTTTCGTTGAGGCCTGACAGACAACAAAGAACAAACAAAGAACAACAAAGGACAAACAAATTTAGGACAATCATTGACCCTTGTACAAACTTCACAAGGACATACATAGAAAAGCATGACCACTGCTGTGTATAACATACATCGAACTAGAACAAGAAAATTTCATGTGTTATCATGTTTATGATTAAAATGTATTCGCTGACGCTTTTAGTCCTTGGTTAAAACATAATTCTCATAAATCTGTTTCAGTTGGTTTCACCTAGCTCGAGTTACCAGGCAGCCACAGCGCTACAGTCTTGGGGCATGAACATGGGCAGTAAGTGTAACGGCTGTAGCTGCCTGGTAAAGAGGTCTATGCGAAAATCGCAGGAATTCCCCTTTACTATTTCGGAAAATCATAGAGTGTTAATAATAGGGAAAAAATAAAAACAATATGCAGGTTACAAGGCAGCCACAGCACTACAGTCTTGGGGGCATGAACATGGGGGCTCATGAGCATGCCCCCAAGAGTGTGGTGCTGTGGCTGCCTGGTACAGAGGTATATGCGAAAATGGAGTGGACAATGGAGAAAACGCTTAGCTTACTCCGTTTATGACAGAAATTAACTTGGTGCCAACATGTTGTAGAAACACAACCCACAGCACTGCCTTTGGTGCAAATCTCCTTTACTTTTGTTGGTTAGGCTATAGTCCGCTATTCACTAGGCTCACCGCAAGTGCATACACAATGTTTTTGGCCAAGTTTTGCTTTAATCCAGTTTACCTTCGTTTCTACCAGTCGTTGCTTTTTTTTTTCCTGCGTCGAATTGCGATTGAGTGCGCATCTAATGTAACAGTGGTGTCTCTGCGGAGACATCCACTCTCCATGTTTCATTTTTGCTGTTGTTGCGAGCGAACTAGTAGGCTACGATATGGGAAATGCTTTCAATACGATCTGTATTTCCTCTCCCGATACACGTAAAAAAAACAACGATTTCATAGGTCTACAACTGTAAGATTGACTCTATCGAGTGATGGCCACAGGAAAACCCACTCCTAATAGCTCGTCGCTTTACGCGCAAATGGTTGACCACAAACCAGAGGCTGAACCGTGGCGCTTAGCTATAAACTGAGGAAAAGGTTAATAAACACACATGTATTTACTCTACCGATACACGTAAAAAAACAAGGTTCCATAGGTCTACAACTGTAAGATTGACTCTGACCGAGAGTTGGAAAACCCATTCACAAATTAGACTGTTAGCCACTGTTAGACTTACATTTCTTCTCCCGAAATAACTATGCTAGGGTAACATTACTTATAAGACCAAAGGACTGATTAACGTTGTTTTCATGAGAGAAAGTGATAGTTGTGTAACTTCAAAAATGTTATCAAGCAATTGTTATGGTAAATTCAAGTAATTCATGTACTTACCTTGATCGGTGGAGAGTTGTTGTTAGCTGGAGGGTGGTGATCTGCTGTTTCCCACGACAAGGTGATATCCAAGAGTCGTTTTTCAGAAAATATAGCTTTTGGCTGAGGATTGCTTTTGACAATGGAAGTGCTACTCTGAGAGCGGCAGGAATAATAAACTTCTGCTGCAGTTATACTTATATGATGTTTCCACTAGCATATGAGCTAGTTTACGGTTGATTTCACTACTGTCAAACAGCAATACAATAGCATTAGCTAAATAACTCGCAAATATGAGCTAGTTTACAGTTGATTTCACTACTGTCAAACAGCAATACAATAGCATTAGCTAAATAACTCGCAAATATGAGCTAGTTTACGGTTGATTTCACTACTGTCAAACAGCAATGCAATAGCGTTACACTTAAGAAACATAAAAATAGATCAAAGTATAACCTAAAGTTAGCTTATTTTCCCGCAATTACAGCAGGGTTAATCAGACAGCGTTGTATGCAGTCGTAGGTGACGTCACACAAACCAGCCAATCACACCACTGTTGCTGTGAAAGGGTCCACTTTAAATATTAAAACTTTTACCTCAGGCATCCGAATTCTACTCTCGACTTTGGACGAATGAGGTGGCGACACATCATCTATTATGACGTAATCATGCAGATCTGGTAACCCGTGCAGATCAGGTACCCACACTGTCAGTCCCATAGTAACTGTTGCTAAGTCGGACAAGTTTGCAGGAGAACGCGTGTTCAACATGGGGACGCAGCACCCCCATTTAGCCGAGTGCAACAGTGTATGCTGGATTTCTGGGCGTCAAATAATATTGATATATTCAAAAAACAGAGGTCAGAAAGGCCTTCAGTATGCAGAAGGACACATTCACAATGTCCGCTGTCATCAACAAGGTGGAACACCACAATTTGAGGACAAACAAATCCGCGGTGTCGTGGATCTTAATGGGATGCATGTTAACTGGGGATAAATAATTAGCACGTTATCGAGCAGGTAGTTTTATTTACCTTACCTACCTGTTTTATTTACCTTATTTGCTGCAGATGTGACTCTGATTCACTAAACAGGTCTGTGCGAACATATGGTGTTGACGTGTCCATAACAAAATCTAACCATATTTCGAGGATTAATTGAAGACGGGACCAAGTGCTGCGATCCAATTGGTTCCGACGCAACTTGGGAGAGTAACTAGCTTGTTAAGCAGCTCATGTTGGGGAGGTGGAGAGATAGCTTCTCTTCGGTCGGCCGATAGCCTACTTCTTATTTTGAATGGCTGCTTTAGAAGGAGTTCAAATAAACATGATACAAGTGTATTGAAAAGAAACCATTCCGAGTTCAAACCCACACCACGCATGACATATCTGCAGTTTGCTACGTGATTTGTCTTGCACTAGATTTCATCAGTGCCCGCTTATGCTATAATTAATTTAAATGTGGGCGATGTAGTATGGTCTAGGCTAACATTGGAGATTTTGAGACTGCATAGCATAGTTTTGAATCTGCACATGATTCGATCTGTAAGACATTGGCTATCTCTCGTTCAACCATCAATAATGCATCAGGCTATTGCGTTTGTTCAAAAAATGATCATTAGCTTATTTCTGTGAACAGTCTTCTATCCCTACATGGCAAGGTAGCACAGCTTAAAGTATTCTTGTTGTGTGTAAGGCGATACGTGATTAAAGATGTAGCCTTTTTCGCGTCTTCCTATCGTGAATGTGCAAGTTCAGTTCCTGCAAGGTAGGTATAATGTTTTGCGTAGGCTTATGTTGTCGTTTCAACTGTGGAAACCAGATTTAGTTATGTTTTTGTGTGTAGTTATGAACACAAATAAAGGGAAAATTTTCGTACACACGATTTCTTTACTGAAAAGTAGCAGCCTATCCAAAGTTATGCAAAGTTAGGCCTATGTGTGTTAACGTTTCACACGGTCAGGATATCGGATGTCACTTCTACAAGTATCCCAGGCTTATCTTTGAACCTTTTTGAGCTCTTTAGTTATTTAGTTACTTAGGCTACTCGCAAAAGAAGCATTAGGCCTATAGCATTCGCATACCCGGCGTATTGTCATACAGAATGGACTAGGGGTGTAACGGTACACAGAAGTCACGGTTCGGTTGATACCTCGGTTCGGACATCACGGTTCGGTACGAGTTCGGTACAATGGAGGGAAAAGCAAAACAAAAATGCAGAAAGCATTTTTTTTTGTACATGTCTCAGGCTGTACCACCTAGTGTCATACAGTCTCTTCCCTGAGCTATCTGCAACAGCCTGAAGTGTGTAAGATGTAGGCTAAACAGTACAATAAGTGCCCAGACTCAATCTGTAACTTGTAAACAAAATAAGACAATCAGCTATAAAACTGAAAATAGGCCTACAGCATCTCTTATTTCTGAAAGTGCAAATTACATAGAAAATGATTTTTAAAAATCCACTTAAGCAAGACCTTCAACATCTGTGTTAAGTTGTATATGGAAGGGTCTACAATTTGCCTCAATATTTTTCATTGTGTGTAAAGTAATAATCTAGCCTACTAACTGTGAAAATATCACACTATTTTGCCTTTTTTTTAAAAACGAAATTGCTCCTTTCATTTCATAAACAGACTACAACTAGAAGTCACGTGACTTTGCCCTTTGACGTTAACTCACCGTAGCATGGTTTGTTTATTAGCCTGGTTAGCGTTGTCACTTTATTTTACTGTCTATGCACTTAACACTACCAGCTCCTCATGTGAGAAGTTACAAGTTACCCCAACATAAAGGTAATTACCACGCTATTTACATAGCTTTCTGTCATTACGAAATCATTTAATTTAAGCCATAGGTTTTGGCCCTATTTGTATGTGTATCCAAAGGCTGCTGAAGCGCACGGGAAGTTTATTTCCCCTCGTTTCAGTGATTGGTAGCCTACATCATCTGGGTGATGGCTTCGAATATGTGTAGCATTTTTTCCACTCACATACCCAATGCTGAACAACGCCGACACACAATTTCATCTTATCCACCACTCTTCCGCCTGTACTAACGTTACTGTAACTGAAGTTCTCAAACTTGCGATCTTAAAGAGACTAGCGGATCCTCTAACTCTTGTAGGTCTAATCTTAGTGCTGCTAATGACTGACGGACTCGACCGACGACCTGACAAAAAAAACATAGGCGCCAATCAGAGCTTCAGAGCTAAGGCGAGGCTACAGATTAGCGTTAGGTGTCGCTAAAGAACTCCCGTAACTCTCGCTACTTAACAGTAATTGCGCATGACATTAATTAATCCGCACACGAGTTTTATGTATTTTTATACCGTGTATTCTCCGTGTAAATTCATGCACCCAACCGTGACGCCCGTACCGTTTCGGTTCAATACGAATACATGAACCGTTACACCCCTAGAATGGACACTAGAAAATTCAAAATTGACCGAGGTTGACCGAGGTCCTCCGAAGTCCTCATTGTGACATAGTAAAAGGGGGCGGGGCCTGGGATCGGTCAATTGACGTTTTGTTTACATGTCAATGGGCGCCGGTATTCGGCCAATGGCGGCGTCCAAATAATCTTTTGCCGGATAGCATTACGGCGGTGAGCTTCGACGGACGGTGTTGTTGTCATCCTCGCCCGGGCCTGGTTGAATCTGTGATGGCTGGGTGTCGTTGATGACTTCGAGTAAGGTTAGATCCTCGTCGACAGTGGTGGAAGTCATGGCCGTCAGAAAAGTGAGTAAGACCACACAGTTTCTAGATAATGACAGTAGCATGAGCTTGGTATGCATTAACGAGTTGTGTTGCATACTGTAAATGCGAGCAGCAAGCAGTTAGGATGTTTGGATGTAGCCATTTAGAAGCGAGGGGAGTGCGAAGGGAGTTGACAGCTGATCAGCTGACGCCCATAGCGGTTAGCAACGCCTTGACTACTTGGCCTGCCAGAACTGACGCTGACGCTCAATTTTACTTCATCCTGATCTGACCTACCCCTATAGTTTGATCATTAGAATAACAGACAACATTATTTACTAAAGTAGCCTACTATTCATGCATTGCTACCTTTCATTATTACACTGTGGATATACAGTAAGTGTTTTACATGTTATGATGTTCATAAATGCCTTTATGTAACTTAAAAACTGGGCCATGCTGTGCAGTCTCAAGACAAGAGATCTCAACTGATTTGGTGAAGTAATTAACATTTTACACTAAACACTACTACTAATCCGTTTGTTTGAGTTTTGTTTCACTCAAGGTGTGGAAAACATCATAGATTATCCATTTAAAGCAAAACGAAGTCTCAAAAGCATTCCACTGTAGACAAAGCCTACCTTCTGTTTTGCAGCTGAGAGGAATAACAGTCTTTGACGTTTAAGGGTTTGAAATAGCTAATGGCTGTTGTGTTTAGCTGCAGCTCCTCCACTTGCTTCTCTTCGCTACTGACTCTGTGCTCTCTAACTCGTAAGCCTCAAGTCCAGCATGCATCACATACAGTCTCTGGATAGCGCCACATTACGCTTAGAGAGCTGGCAGTCCCACAGCACAAAGACAGACCACAGACAGACAGAGGTTCAGGTTCAGGTTACAATACATAGACTGCCCAACTCGCGCATCTAACATCCTGGACCACTGTTATGGCAACATAGAGCATGCTTACAAAGCGAGATGCCGCCCACCTATAGGGAAATCAGATCACAACGTTATACACCTGTTGCCAAAGTACAGACAGCTAGTGAAGCGCGAAAGGCCCACCATAAAAACAGTACAAGTATGGAATGGGGAGACATTGGACAAGTTAAAATGCTGTTTTGAAACCACAAGTTGGGACTTATTCTTTGACTCATGCAGAGACCTCAATGAGCTAACAGACTGTATCACCTCATACATACAGTTCTGTGAGGAATCTGCAATTGAAACCAAAAGAATAGTTATATTTCCGAATAATAAGCCCTGGCTGTCAAAAGACCTAAAAACTTGCCTTAATGAGAAAAAGAAGGCTTTCTTAGGGGGTGACACTGAGAAACTCAGAGACATAAGGAAGGAGCTCAGGGTGAAGATACAGAAGGCTAAAATTGATTTTAAAAATAAAGTGGAGGAACAATTCTGCACAAGCAACTCTAAACAAGCTTGGGAAGGGCTTAATAAAATGATGGGCAGAGCCCCCAAAAACCAAATGGATACAACCATGGACCTCCCTTCTTAAACAAGCTTAATAATTTCTATGGAAGGTTTGACTCTTCTGATAGTAAAGACAAATGCAATACTGTCTGCATTAACATACCCCAAATCACCACAATCCAGCTGTCAGAGGAGGCAGTTAAACAATGTCTCTCAAAAATCAACCCACATAAAGCGCCTGGACCTGATGGCCTCCATGGAAGGGCACTGAAGGCATGCGCCACTGAACTAGCAACAGTTTTTACTCAATTATTTCAACTACTACTGAACACCTGTACTGTGCCGGATATGTGGAAATTATCAATTATCAAGCCACTCCCAAAGAAACCTGGATCCAAAGAACTGAATGACTTCCGTCCGGTTGCCTTGACCCCTATTTTAGCCAAATGTATGGAGAGAGTTGTATCCAAACAACTTACCGCATCCCTGAACTCACATCTTGATCCTCTACAGTTTGCCTATAAGCCTCATAGAGGGACTGAGGATGCCACCCTCACCATGGTTAACATGGTCTCCAAACATTTGCAAAATACCAATACTTATGTACGGATTTTATTTGTTGATTTTACTGCTGCCTTCAACACAATGCAAATTCACATACTCCTGCAACGACTTATTGACTTGGGGGTGGATGGGGGGTTGGTGCACTGGATCAAGCACTTCCTAACTGACCGCCCACAGCGAGTGTGTGCCAGGGACATGACCTCTAATGAAATAGTACTTAATACAGGGGCCCCTCAAGGATGTGTTCTTTCTCCTGTCCTGTTTTCTGTGTATACAAATGAAATGACACTACATCATAGTACTTTTAAATTATTCAAATATGCAGATGATATGGCACTGGTGGGACTGTTTCACAAGGACGACAGTATATCTGATTATGTTGAACATGTTTTTAAGCTAGAACAGTGGTGTAAGACCAGCTCACTTTTACTCAATGCAGGTAAAACAAAGGAGCTAATTCTTAATCAAACAGGTTATCCAACACCACTGACATTAACCAATCAAACTGTTGAAATTGTTAACTGTTTTAAGTATTTGGGAACATACATTGATGATAAGTTGAATTATACTGAAAATGCTGATGCTATAAGCAAAAAGGCCAGCCAAAGACTGTTTTTAATTAGGAAATTGAAGGGATTTGGAGTCAGCTGTAATATTCTTGAGAGGATATATGTCAGTTTAGTGGAGAGCATCCTTACTTATAACATTTCTGTCTGGTATGGTCACTTGACTTTACACAATAAGAACAAGCTGTCCAGAATTGTTAAAATGGCAGGGAAAATCATAGGGCGACCTCAAAAAACACCAGATAATCTATACAGCACTGCAGTACACAGAAAAGCCATGAACATACTGGATGATGACACACACCCCCTCCATTCTGAATTTGAGCTGCTCCCCCTAGGGCGGCGCTACAGGGTACACATGGCAAGGAAAAATATATACAAAAACTCTTTTATTCCAAATGCAATTTCCATAGTCAACTAACAATGGAAAAACTAGACTTGTATCTGATGTGTATGCATGTGTGTGTGGGCTAGAGGGAGGGGATACATGTGATGTGCTGTGTTCATCCTGTGGCTATATGTCTGTGTGTAATGGAATGAATGTGTCTACTCTATGTTTCCTATGTGTTTTATACTATTCCTATCAGTGAGACCAAAGACAATTTTCATGCAGGCATGACAATAAAGTATATTCTATTCTATTCTATTCTATTCTATTCTATTCTATTCTATTCTATTTTATTTGTTTTGCAGTAAAGAGTCCTCGTTCATAGACACACATGTTAAAACAGACAGGGACTTGTCACACATCATTCATTTGAACACTCACTATACAAACAACTAAGACCATGGGACATACGAGTAGGCTACTGAGGGGTCCAGTCCTCTCTAAAACATTAAAAGTGAACTAAAACAAAATAATAAATGAAATAGTTTTTTTGTATTTATATTGCCATTATGAAAAATAAAATCATATTAAAAAGTGGGTTTTCAAATAATAAAATCTATGAATAAATGTCAAGCTAGTAGGCCTGGCCCACTCAAAGATCATAGCATGTCTAGGTAAGCTTAAGTCAGAGGATAGTGGAAACGTCATTCACTTTTTCCTTTTAAAAATGTGTTGCTGACCTATTGTTATCTATTTTAACCACTTTACATGTATGCAATCAGAAAGATAACACAATTATCACATCACATAGCCCACATTAGCAATGCACTTTATGGTTATTTCCTAGGGTGGTGGTAAAAAGGACAGTCAACAATGGTCACACACTCAAAATGGACTGGTGACTGTGACTGGTCATCACACGCAAGTACAATTTTCTCGCAACTGAAAGATTGTCCCCAATATGTACAACCTTGGGAAACATCACGGTTTAACCAACAAACCACCCCCTACTGGTTAGCGCTTCAGACCTGTAACCGGAGGGTTGCCGGTTCGAACCCCGACCAGTAGGCAAGGCTGAAGTGCCCTTGAGCAAGGCACCTAACCCCTCACTGCTCCCCGAGCGCCGCTGTTGTTGCAGGCAGCTCACTGCATCGGGATTAGTGTGTGCTTCACCTCACTGAGTGTTCACTGTGTGCTGAGTGTGTTTCACTAATTCACAGATTGGGATAAATGCAGAGACCAAATTTCCCTCATGGGATCAAAAGAGTATATTGTATACTTATACTTTTGAATAGATATGTCTACCATCATGATCCAGGTGACATGAATGTAACAATCATGAGACACAAAGTATTTTTCCTTGACATATAGGCTGACATAACATAATTACTTAACATATTAATTAAGTATGATCACAACATACTTTCGCAGATATGGGTAGCCACTGTCTTGAAAACGATATATAACGGTTTTACAATATTTCAGTCAAGCTGTTGGTTTAGATAGCTAACTGAACATATATGCAAAATGGAAAGTAATGTATGGGATGTAATGCATGGGCAATAGATGTACTTCGTAAATTAGGCCTATTAAAATGATTGTTTAAGTAAATTCCCCATTGAAATGAATGGGATTTTATGGATTTAGGTGAAAAAAGTGTACACCTAGTACATTTCGGTCAGTACCATGAAGGGAAAACTGATTCAACCATATAAACCATATTTTTTTGAAAGCTGATACTCTCAGAATGCGAACCCATATGGGTTTTGACATTTCCCACCCTCCTCACTTTGCTGCCCATGCATAATACATTGGGCATATATTTTAGGGTTTTTTGTGACATACTGTACACTACCTGTAGGCTATATTGAGTGTTCTACTAAGCTTCAGCTGTGAGTCCCAGATGTCCATGATGCATTTGTGTGTTATAGACTAGGGCTGTCAATCGATTAAAAAAAATAATCTAATTAATTACATACTCTGTGATTAATTAATCTAAATTAATCGCATATATGATTTTTGCTGTGAAAGTATTTTAAATATTTAAATTCAAATGAATCATTGAATAATCAGCATTAGTAACATTAAAGTTCAAAAACTCTTTTATTATTATTTATATTATATTATAATCTATGATATGACCTAATATGCTGAGGAAATAAATTCAAAAGTGCTTCGGGAAGAAGTTTTTTTTTATCACATACATTGCAGAGGACTTTATTTTAATCAACACTTTATTTTTATCAACACCATCAGGCCGTTTTTGAAAAGTAAATGTTCCAATCAATGATCTAGGCAGCACATTTTCTTCTCTCTCCTTCATTTTACAGTCTAATAGTTACTGACTACAACTGCTCAGGGTCAAAGGTCATACAGAATCGATTAATCTGCGTTATTTTTTTTAATCAGTTCTCAAATTAATTAATCGAAATTAATCAGTTATTTTGACAGCCCTATTATAGACACATATAGCTATCAGAAAATAACAGTACAGTTCGGTGCCCTCAGTTGGCACAGAGATCGGCCTGAAATCACACTGTCAATGTGGACATAGAGCTCAACAGTGCTGCCCCTCCTCCGAGAAAGCTTAGTTTCACCGCCTCTTTCATTTTTTTAATGCATGCTCCCACCCAGACACAACAATACTGAAGTAGGCTATTTTTACCTTTGTAAGTGTAAGGAAAGAATATAAAAAATGACCTATTCACTAAGATAAGTTAAAGATTAAATAGCCAGCAGACGTCTTGCCATGTTTGCCAGGTCAAAGACCACTGTAAACCAACCTGAAACAAGGATGTAAGTGTACACCTTCCTCCTTTATGGAGTTGGGGAAATCCCAAGTATCTGAAGGTTCTCATGAACCTCATTAAACTAAGATAGCAAATGTGACCCAGACGTCTTGCCATGTTTGCCAGGTCAAAGACCACTGTAAACCAACCTGAAACGAGGATGTAAATGTATACCTTCCTCCTTCCTGGAGTTGGGGAAATCCCAAGTATCTGAAAGTTCTCATGGACCTCATTAAACTAAGATAGCAAAAGTACTCAATGACCGTGTCTCAAAGTCAAGGATGGGTCCTTCAAAGCCGCTTTTTCAAGGGTGTTATGTCATCGAATCTTGCCAAGCACTGTTCCAATGTCAAGGGTGCTTTAAATTTCTATCGTCCATCGAGAATTTCGGAGAATTTTCGAGGATGCATGCGTGTATCCTCTGCCTGCTTGGAACACCCACAATCCTATGCACACATTTATGGAAGATTTAAAATCTGTATGTATGTAAATGTAAACATTGTGCTATTGTCACTATGCTGACTCAAATAATTTTCCATACTGCTGTTGGATGGGCCATTTGTATTGTGTTTGTGACCATTTGTTGGCGGATTTGTGGGTAGTGTGCTTTTTAAAGTTAAACTTGAGCAGGGGCTTCTGAATGTGTTTTTACCTTGGATTTTGGCACAAGGGATTTTAACATCTAATCCTGTGTATTAATGTAATTTAATTGCCAGTAAATATCATCAGTCAATATCCACATGATCATAAACATCTGACATTAGAGTGATGTTTATATAATTCTGAAATTTACCAACAAATCTCTCACCAAGCAGAAAGGTGTCAGGTGTAAAACACAAGTTCAACAGCAAATGTTTAAATGTATAACCATATAACCATATACTGTACACAATAGCCAGACTGTCAGTTGAGTTCTTCAATATGATATACTGTAAATCTTACATTACTAGTGTTTGCTTCCCCCAGCAATAACCATGGCAGTTCGTGGTGGTGTGGAAATCAGTGAAGCTGAAAAGGCAGTTCACGTCGCAAAAGAGGAGGTGGAGAAGACTGAGTGTCAGGTAAAGACTTTCTCTGATAAGGTTTCTGACTATCAGTCCAAAATTTCAAAAACTGAGTGTGATATCAGACAGACAGACAGACAGACAGACAGACAGGGAACTGGAATGTGTCCGAGGAAGAATCTCCAGAATTCAGCAGCAGAGAAAGGCCCACCTTTATCTACACTGTGGCTCGGTAAACCTCAATAAAGACTGTGTTTCTGATTTGACCTCAATGAAGAATATTTCCAACTTGAATTTGCCTGGCATTTTTGCATTTAAATAATAATAATATATAATATATATATATATATATATATATATATATATATATATATATATATATATATATATATATATATCTGTGACCCTGTAGCACTCTCTTGATGCACCACTGTGAAACACCCCCAAAATATGATGTAAACCCTCCTGCTTTTTTATCAATAGTTACTTTCTGCAGGAAAAAACAGCATTCAAGAAGACATCCAATCCACCTTTAGAGCCTATATCACAGCACTGAAACAGTCTTAGTCAAAGACAAAGAATGACCTGATCATGGGGCATTTTTACCATCTAGACCACTTTACCACTGCATAAAATGGAAAGCAGCAGAAGCTAAGAGAGGCTACATATACTGATCACAAAATGCACAAAAGAGAGAAAAACAGGCAGTCTATGCATGTGTCAGCAGTATTCTCTATTGTTGCCATTTGACCTTGATCTGCACTCTCCAAGTTCCCTTCAGGTTATTACTTTGGAGTTTGTATTTACATTATTCCCTTGGTAATTCCCTACCCTCTAGCTCTTGCAAGGCACCTAACCCCTCACTGCTCCCCGAGCGCCGCGTAGCAAGGCACCTAACCCCTCACTGCTCCCTGAGCGCAGTGTAGCAAGGAACCTAACCCCTCACTGCTCCCTGAGCGCCGCGTAGCAAGGCACCTAACCCCTCACTGCTCCCTGAGCGCAGTGTAGCAAGGCACCTAACCCCTCACTGTTCCCTGAGCGCAGTGTAGCAAGGCACCTAACCCCTCACTGCTCCCTGAGCGCAGTGTAGCAAGGCACCTAACCCCTCACTGCTCCCTGAGCGCAGTGTAGCAAGGCAGCTCCCGGTTAGTGTGTGCTTCACCTCACTGTGTGTTCCCTGTGTGCACTTTGTGCTCTGTGTGTTCACTCACGGATGGGATAAATGTAGAGACCAAATTCCTTGTATATGCAAGTAGGCCCTATAGCCTACTTGGCCTAGAAACCTGATTTACATTTGTAGTCTAGCAAATCTCCGTTGGCTTGCGGGCTGGAAAAATGAAACTTTGATCAGGCCAATCACATTGCGTAGGCTATAGAGTCGGCTACGTTTCCGCTTACATTCCCAGCTACTTGAAAACAAAGAAGATGGATGCTGTTGCTGGCGAACAGCGGTCTTTGAATCAGGACTTGAGTTAAGGTTTTTTTAAGTTGGCAAGTTTGATCAACTAGACAACTAGCCCCACTGGTAGGAAAACACATGGGACTCATTACATTACATTACATTACATTTGGCTGACGCATTTTTAACCAAAGTGACTAACAACATTGTAACAGTTGAGTTTTAAAGCAGTTCTCTCAACAATTTTAGGACAATTTTAAAACGGTAGAGTACAGTAAGGGACTGTACGATATTTACCGGGGGGGGGGGGGGGGGGGGGGGGCGGTCGTCAGGGGGGGGAGGGCCTAAGAGAATTTTTTAAGCCTTAGGGGAAGGCCCAGGAGAAATGTTTTGGCCTGGGGGGAGGGCCGAGGAAAATTATTTTTTCCTGATCCATGATATTTTTTTCCCCTGATCAATGATCCGTTTTCGATATTTTAAAAGGTTTGTAGGCCAAAACATGATTCACGTCTCTTTGACAGAGTGGGCGAGTCCAAAAAGTCGCAACCCTACCTGAATCTCCCACAACTCTCCTTGTAAGCTTGCAGGTCACCCGCGGTTATTAGTCATAAACTAAATATTTTAATGATATTCGGGTCATTTGCGGGCGGGTCAGTTAAAATTAATTAAATATATATTTTCTACAAATAGGCCTACTTAAAATATCACGAGAAGGCTAGCATCAATACAGTAAAGCATCAATACAGTAAGTCAACAGTAAAGTAGCTGAAGACGCGAGTTAAAATAATAAAGACACCCCTTCAGGAAAAGCGATATAGGCTATGGGAAATATTGGGAAAAGTTCTTAAAGAAGATGACGACAGTAGTACAAGTTATGGTCTATGTAGGTCTACTTCTTGCGAAGCCATTTAAAAGTATGACAGCCGAAACGGGCAGCCTGCAGGAATAAATCTTATGGCACAGACTACACAGCCATATCTACCGGTATGTATAGGTTCGCGCATGCATAAAAGTTACCTTAGTTTGTTGTGTTTGTGTCTTTAAACAGTGGATGTGCTTTAGTAAAGCTTTGTGCTTCATTCAGCATTTTAAACCAGTTCTTACGCTAACGTTTTGACCAGCAATGTATCTCTCTTGCCTAGGCTACCTTGCCTCCCCATTTCTATTTTCGAAAGAAGTATGTCCATGGCCAAATCTTATCCTAGTGTTCTAATCCTTGGTGGTTGCGTGCGTGCTTGCGCTCTTATTCTCATTCTCTCTCCTGCGCAAACATTATGTCCTGCATGCCTGCGTGTAGTTCTACTGCATAAAGTTTCGCAAATAAATTAGTTTGTTTTACAGAAATGGCATACTGTCACACTGCATGCAGGCTATAACCAAAAGCACACATTTTGTAAATAAGCGGGTCGGATCGCGGGTCGGGTATAATTTTGTCCTAATTAATATTCGCGGTCCGAGTTGCGGTCGGGTTGATTAAAATATCGGGCGACCGCGGGCCGCTTGTGACCAAACCCGCGCAACACTGGTTTGTAGCCCCGTGTGTGTGTATGTGTGCTTATGACATTTGCTGGCCGTTTTAACCTTGTAAACGTCATTTTTCGACCAGTTTTATTTGATTCACGTAGGTGGGAGGGCCTAGGAAAATTTTTATGAGCCGGGGGGAGGCCCCTGGAAAAAAAAATTTGACCAGGGGGGAGGGCCAGGCAGAACATTTTTAACCCGATCGTCTGGCGACCGCCCCCCCCCCCCCCGCTAAATATCGTACAGTCCCTAAGAATAAGTGCATCAGTGAGTGCTGTTTTTAAACAGTTGAGTGTCAGTTCAAGACAGGTGGTAACTGCTAGGATCAGCAAGACTAGTTGTAAGTAGTGCTATGAGAGGAGATGTTCTCTGAAGAGCTGGGTCTTCAGGAGTTTTTTGAAAATGGAGAGGGATGTCCCTGCCCTTGTAGGAACTGGCAGTGCGTTCCACCAACGAGGAACAACAGATGAGAAAAGTTTGGATTGGCCTGAGCGTATCGGTGGCAGAGCTAGACGTCGTTCGTCTGATGAGCGCAACGGTCTGGAGGTAGCTTATGTCTGTATGAGGGCATTCAAGTAGGTGGGAGCAGAATATCTTATGAATCATCAGGAATTGACATGAATTCAAAGTCTCTCATTCATGACCTAGTGCATGAACAACACATCAGCTAAAGCATTAGTTACAGTGGGAACATCATTCTGATTTATGATTTCTAAAGCTTGATCATCATGATTACATGAATTTAAGGTTAATTACTCATGATTTCATCATGTTTGTGGCCCCTCAACTGAAGTGTGAACAATGGCATATGTTTAGAGAACTGCACAAGTTGTGTTCAAATCAGAATGTATGTAGTGATGACCACATTTTTGGCAGAAAAAGAAATAATTGTGATCATTCTTAATAAATCATAAATCATAATGATGTGCCATACTTACTGCTTTAGTTGATGTGTTGTTCATGTATGAGGTCACAGATGACAAACTATGAACTCATGTAAATTCCTGATGATACATGAGATATTAAGGAATAAAGTAATACATAAATCATGGATTAATTCATGCATAAATTCATGATGATTCATGTACCCTTACCGTAAAGTGTTACCCAAATTTTTCTTCCGGGGGGACATGCCCCCGGACCCCCCTAGTTTTTGGCCCAAACATATTTCCTTCAAGGCCCTTTTCTAGTGCAACCCCTGCATAGGATTTGCCTCATGAGTTTAGGTGATGTGAATGCATACGATAGCCAACACTATAGTACACTATAGCACTCGAACCATATACCCGGGGGGGGTGCTACGTATATTTTCCTTTTTTTTTTACCTTTGCCAATCACACCCCTGATAAAGAAAAGCTCTGCAACATTCCTAAAGTGGGCAGGGTTTCAGCGACTCACTGTCACATGAGATTGAGAGCATACATAAATATGAAAGCGGGCGTTTCGGTTGTCTTCATTCGTCTTTGCACTGTCAGTTGTATCAATCAATTCTTGAGCCTTGAAATCACTTTAGTTCGCCAAAATGAGCAACTTTGGAGGACTCACCGACGAGCAACCTGCCACTCCTGAGATCCAGGACATCTGTGCCAAGGTAAGCTGAAGCAAGAGGCAAAGGTTGCTTCTGTGGGTTTTTCTTACTAGTTCTCTATTCTCCACCACTGTGTCATCATTCTGTCCGACATGCCAAACAGCTTGTAATACACGGAGGATTCCTAAAGAAAGAGTGTGTCTTTTTACTTTGCTCAACATATTTTGTTGTTGTTGTTTTATCTCCAGGATAACATTTTATGGAGCCTGTCCAGTTAAACAAAATATTGGAATCTTTTTGCAGACTGAAGTCAAGTCAGATGTAGGTTGTAGGCTATTCTAAATGTATAGGCAAGGTCAAAAACGCAATATGTATGTAGGGAAATAGGATAGATGAAGCAAATGTTAAAATGAGGATTCAGAAATCCGTCTAGTCAGTTGATTCCAGTGACGAGTCGGCATATCCATGGGCATGATAATGTCTCCTGTAGGACATCCTCAGATGTCAGAGTCCGATTCGCCTGATACTGTTTTAGCGTTCTTTGTCATGTGGTATCTGACCCAGGCGTTATCTCGTTGTTTAAATAAATGTATTAGGTCACCATCAATCCAAGGTAAATGACTACCCTTGACCTTAACAGATGTCCAAGGTGCATGTTTGTCTATGACTTTAAGAACCTCTGAGAGAAATAAGTTCTCCCTCGCTCGTCTCTCCCTCTCTCTCAGATGAAGCATCATGTAGAAGAGAAAGCTAATCAGAAGTATGGCATCTTCATAGCCATAAAATACAAAACCCAAGTGGTGGCCGGAACCAACTACTTCATCAAGGTGTGTGTGTGGCCACATGTCTTTGCGTGTGTGTTTTGTTTGTGCACATGGGCATCATGCGTATGTGTGTATGTGTTTGTGTGTAACCCTCCAACCTTCTCCTCTCCTGCAGGTGCATGTGGGTGGAGATGACTACATCCACATCAGAGTATTCCAGAGCCTTCCCTGCCATGGCCTTAAGTTGGAGCTCGACGGCCTACAGAAAAACAAGACCCTGCAGGACCCAATCACTTACTTCTAAAAAAACACACACAACACACACACACACACACGTGTGCACGCTTGGCGTGCCTTTTTTTAATTGTACCAAATAAAATCGCGGTTCCTTGTATATCATATTGGGTGTTCCATCATTAGCCTGTAGCCTTGGGGTCATGTGACTGATGGGTTGGGCTGAGGGGGGGGTGTATGGTTCTGCAACAGCTGGCTGGGATTGTCCATCCTGTGTGTGTGTGTGTGTGTGTGTGACCATATGTCATAACTGCAAAGTGGGTTATAAATTCATCATCAAATAGGTTATAGGCTTCTATTAATCAACTGATTATAATACCATTAAGTCGTATAGTGTTGTCCTGAGTGGCGCTAAAAGAGAGAGTTTAGCTGTTGGACCAGCATGCTGTGCAAGTGTACATTTCTACACAAAGTGCCGATCATAATGATGTGCTGTACTGCCTTTCCTCTTTGAACTGTGTAATTAAAGAATTTTAGTTTACTCCGAGTCCATACCCTACTGTACCAATACATGCATTGCCTATAAAAAGTATTCACCCCCCCCCCCCCTTGGATATTTCCCATTTTACTGCTTTCATAAATGGACCTTTTGTTTTTTACAATAATTTACACGTTGGGTACAATTTACAATAATTTACAAAAAACCCTTTAAAGTCTAAAAGCATTTCTACAATGTAATGGTATGTTAATTTATTAAAAATATATAAAGCAAAATAAGTGATTGCATAAATATCAACTATTTTTATTGAACAGAACAGAACACCAGCCCTGCACTGTATATGTGCAGGGCCAGTGTTCTGTCGAACTGGGCTACCTGTCGAGTTGAGCTACCTGTCGAACTGGGCTACCTGTCGAGTTGAGCTACCGCACAAGCGCATTTGAAAAACCTGTCACAATCGAATGATGGGAGTAGAATGACATTGTCATTTTAAGCTACCTTTCTCAACACCGAGGTAACTCAGATTCGTCAACATGTAGAAAATAGAGATGTCTACGACGTGTAACAACTATGTAAAATAAGTAGCGGTTTATTTTATCGACATATAGATATGTCTATGACGTGTAAGGATTAATATAATATATATCAAAAAAACAATGACTGATTTCCCATGTGTCAAATGTGTTCGTTCTTGTAGCTGGGTAGTTAGCTAGCTAACTTAAACTAATACAGAGAATGTCTAATAGGAATAACCTACCGTAACATAAAAGTAGCAGATCACCATTTTCTATGAGGGGAGGGAGGGGGGAGACGAGACATGGCTTAAGGGTTGACGGCATCGCAAAATAAATTAACTTGCTGTGTTGAGACAAGAAAATGGATTCAATTTATTACAGTTTTTTTCAGTCGCTAACAAGCGTTTGTCCAACCAGTTGTCACATTTTCAAAACTCTAAATACAGTTAGCACAGCATCGGTCTTTTGTGGCCATACCATTCACACATTTCATGTCGTTTTCACACGATATGCAGTCAGTGAACAAATGCTTACATTTTCTTAACAGACAAGCTATACCTCCCAAAAAAATTATGGACTCTTTTTGCAGTATTTACGAATGTTGACACACAACATCCCGCAATAGCAAAAACAATATTCCAAACCTTAGATACAGTATAAAAACGTCTGCTTCTGCAATGATATCAGTTCAAAAACAATAATATCTCAGCTGATAATAAACAAACAATTGAATAATTGACACACAACTGATTTATGTTGGGTAAATTGGGCCAACCACAGCTGATTCCAGTCTGGCTTAGACTCAGTGGCAGGTTATTTTTTTCTATTACATTGACACTTATACAGTAAAAGGAGGACTTTGAGGAGTGATGAAACAGAAACAGAAAAAGACAAACACTGTAATGTCTGGACGAGGAAGAGTAAGAGCAAGGGGCCCAGGGAGAAGAGCAGGCCCAGTGAGAGATGCAAAGAGGTGCAGGAGCAGTGAGAGATGCAAAGAGGTGCAGGAGCAGTGAGAGATGCAGTGAGAGATGCAGGAGCAGTGAGAGGAGCAGGGTCAGGGAGAAGAGCAGGCCTAAGGAGAGGGCAAGGTAGAGGTGTAAGAATGCGTGGTGGTGGCACTCCAAAGGCTGCAAGAACTTTTGTCAGTGATGAAATTCGTGCCACTATCATTGACCATGTAATCAATGCGATGTTGATGAAAACATGTGGCCTAACCCTGAAGATCCTGAAGATCGTAGAGATTAGATACAGTAATTTTGTGCTTTTTTTTAGCTCCCCCCTTTTTATCTGGGCTTTTTGCTGTTGTTATTTTTGTTCAGAATGCTCTTGTGTGTGTCATGGATATTTTGTTCACTGTAAGCAATACTGTAAAACTTTTTCTGTTCTATCATACTGTAAACAGTATTTCTACTGTACCTCCTGTAGTAAACAGTAAAGGAAAAAATAAACTGATTTGCTTTTTACTGGAATGCTTTTGAATGTGAACATAACATGTGGACATACAGTTCCCAACCAATACATTTAGTGTAAAAATTGCATGCAAATACCTGTAAAACTGAAACATAAAAGTCTATGCAGTTTTTGTAATGTTAACAATTAACAATAGCCAGTATTTTGAAACCTGGTATACTTTGATTGACTGCATGTACCTTGTGAAGTGAAAACAAGTGTTATTCTTTGACAGAATAATTTCATTTTGAGTCAGATTTCCAGTGTTTGGTAAAGTTAGTGTGTGCAGAGAAATGTGTTAGTAATATATTTAACAAAATGTGTTTTTGAGAAGGAAATTATCCATTTGGCCAATTGTGTTTTGTAGGTGTGAGTCTGTGTTAAGAGTTTAGATAAAGTATCTAGGTATTGGTAAGCGCTTGTTAGCGATGGAAAAAAACTGTAATAACATTTTATTGCATACTCTAAGTAAGTAGGCCTACAACAAAATTCAAATTCTTCAAAGCCATAGAGCGTATGGGTGTCCATCCTTTTGAAAATGCTCTGCAACTTTGAGTAAAGGAGCAAATTACCAAACAATAACATGATAGCTCTGACCCATGCAGAAAAAAACATGTAAACAATACAGTAATTCAATATGCCTCTTAGTGGAATTGTGGGATACATTTGAAATGCTTTATTTCTTCCTTCCTTTTTTTGTTAACTTATCAACCTATCTTTGTGGAATAGTGGAATATTGGTAGCCTATAATAAAAACTACAGGATAGTAGGCTAAGAGCTGAAATGTTGCCTTATTTATCCAATTTCCACCACCACTAAAAAAGTGGGCCGGTCTTGGGCCTGAAACTCCCGGGCTGAAAAGTAGCCCCACTCCGGCCCTGTCAAGGTGTGAACAAGCAGCATATGTGCTCTAACCACTGATCTATCACCCACCATGCTCATCATCAAACGTACCCACTCTGTGATCTGCAGGAATGCACACAACTGTTTATTAATGTGGTTGGAGTGCAGTTGTCTTCTACCAGTGACATTAGTCAGTGTGTATTTCAGGCATGCAAACTCCTCACCTTTCGGCGAAATTCGCCGTTTTGAATCCAAAATGACTGACTTACGTGGTTTTTGCAGAACCGATGAGAAAATATTTAGGGGGGGGGGGGTCAATGTGAGCTGAGTTTACTATTGTGCAGACGCAAACACATCTTGGTGTTGCCAGAGCGCCATTAAAAATTTCAGCAACGAATGTTAGGCTATGTGCGTTTACTAAACATCAGTGGAAGCTTGTTGCTGCAGACTGCAGAGGCAACGTGAACAGAACGCTCGCGCAGGTATAGCCTCCATTTGTGAGCGCAGATAGGCCTAGATGCGTCTGAAATGTCAGCTGGAATGTGAGCACGGCGAGGAGAGGTGCCTAGAGATGTCACAGGTGCAGTTGAAACTTTCAGCTTCTGTTAGCAAAAGACGTTGAGATTAGTGTAGCAACGTAGCATTGGCGGTTTTGTGTTAAAGTTAGCGATATGAGACAGAAATATAGACACAACGAATTAATTTGATGAATAGGTTACGTGCTGTAGCCTACTTTGTCTAGATCGGCAAAAGGTGAAGCAAATACACAGACCTTATCAGTATAGCAAAGGCTAATGTGAATAACCTAAAGAGTTAAATGTCTCCTAAACTGGGCTGTGCAAAACGTTTAACTCTTTAATTATTCACATTTAACTCTTTAATTATTCACATTAGCCTTTGCAATAGGCCTACTGATCTTTGCTATACTGATCTTGCTCAGAGACAAAATCAGTGTTGATTGACATGTCTTTAAGAAACGTTCAGTGACCTGGGGCCTCATGTACAAAGCTTGCGTACGCACAAAAATGCTGCGTACGCCACTTCTCACGCTCACGTCCGGATGTACGAAGACTGACTTGAACGTGAGAATGTGCGGTCCTCCACGCAAACTTCATGTCTGGCGTACGCACATTTCCAATGTGTATTTCTATTAGCACTCGTCAGTTGGCGACACTTATAGGCAATGCAGCGCAACAACATTAGCTGATCGCGAATCTAGGCCTTTATTTGCACAGTATATTGTGAAACGTGGGTTTTAAAAATGATAACACTTCGAAAGTATGCCCATGTTTCTATATAAATGGACATGCAACATGCTCAAATTCTACTAAGTTATGCAACAACCTATCTATATGTCTATATATAATGACAACTGTAGACTTAGAGGATACGAATTAAAAGGGAATGTGAAACCTATAGCCTACATATAGATAGAATAGATAGGCTGACTAATAAGCGCGGATATAGCCTATCCCTTAGTGTGATTGACTGCGGATACTTTGACTTTCCTCGAGTAGCTTAAGCATTCGCATTATTGTTGTCACACTGTGTGCAAATATAGGGATATGATCCAGAAATCGTAATGTTGTGGCAATGTGGGCTGGATCAACTTCGTTTATTCCACCTCGAGTGCGCCATGCGTGGTAGCCTACTTGGACACGATTGATTTAATGTTTTTTAAATTAATGCAGTGTTGTAATGGTTCAAATGCATCAAACCCAGTTATGCGAACCCTGTCACCTACTTGCAGACTGACCAATAATTCTGCCACGGTCTCTGACCCTATAACTAGCCACTGCTACGCTCTGCCACTACTGTTTTTTTTATTATTATTAATTACAGATGATAAAGACGTAAGATTCTTGCCATTTCGTCGGATAAACACTCCGACGAAACACCTCGCATTCGCTGGACATAAACTTTTTTTTATTAATTTGATGATTTCAGTTATTAAACTTTGGAGCAGTTTTGAGTGTGAATGGATCCACAAATGAGTTTTTATTGTTATTAATGTAACATCCGACCAAAAGCCAGAGTTCGGTTAACGAGTTTATTAACACCAAGCACAAATGCATAGAACACAGTGGGCCGTGTCAGGCCCAGAACTGAAAAGAGACAGAACTTCCTTAGCCCAATCCCTATATTCCTATTGGGTCCGCCCCTTCTCACCAGGCTGCCAATCATCAGCATGCCCAGGGTTATACACATAGCACGGTCGCTACATTACGTTACATTATTTGCTGGTCCGTTGGTGTGGGCCAGTCTCTGACCGCTCGTACCTTTTCATCCATTGTGCCAATGCCCTCTCTGCCCAGCCTGTGCCCAAGGAATGACACCTCTCTCTGCATGAAGTGGCACTTTTCCGGGTGGAGTTTGAGACCCGCTGCTGCTATACGCTCCAAAACATGCCGTAAAGACTGGAGAGCTGCCTGGAAAGTGGGGCCATGGGCGAGAATGTCGTCCAGGTACACCACACACTCACGCCGAGGGACTCCTGACAACACTTTGTCCATCAGTCTTTCGAATGAGGCTGGTGAATTGCAAAGGCCAAATGGGAGAACTTTGAACTGCCAGAGGCCACGGCTTGTGCAGAAAGCAGTCTTTGGTTTGGCAGAGGGGGAGAGGGGCACCTGCCAGTATCCAGATCTCAGGTCCAATGACGTGAACCAGGCCGAGCCCGCTACCTTGTCCAGAGCCTCGTCCACCCTTGGCAGGGGGTAGGAGTCCTTCCTTGTCACCCCGTTGAGCCGTCTGTAGTCCACACAGAACCTCCACTGACCGTTCTTCTTTGGGACCATGACGACAGGAGCGGCCCACGGGCTGTCAGACGGCTCCACAATGCCCGCCTGCTGCATCTCCCATAACACCTTGTCTGCTGCTTCCTGGCGTGCCAGTGGGAGGCGACGTGGGCGTAACTTGAAAGGCGGGCTGTCACCCGTATCTATGTCGTGCTGTATTAGGTGTGTGCGCCCCACGTCACCTTCTTTGAATGCAAAAATGTCCTTGAAATGCGACAATAGTTGCCACAATTCTTCACCCTGTTGGGGGTCTAGATGAGAACAGTTCCGTCGCCATACACCCCGTACTGCCGACACGACACTTCCCTCCTCCGTTTGGGGGAGCTGGGCTGCCAATGGTTCAGGTGTCCAGCTCTTAGGGGTCTGTATAGTGTGTACAGGCTGTGGCGCAGGTGAGGCGGCTGGGTGAGGTGAGGGGGGTAGTGGGGGAGGTAACATGCCTCTGCTCAGCCCTGAGTGGGGGGGTGGGGGGCTACAGGGGTCTCGAGGAGTGGGCCTCCCGGTCCCTACAACAGGGTCATTGTTGGCTTCAGCGGTGTTTGCTGACACAGTGGTTACCTGGGGTGTTGTAGGGTTGAAGCCCAGGGAGGGTGGAGCCAGGTAGACAGGCCGTTCCCCCGGAAAGCACAGGGTGGCCTCTGCAAGATCCAGCCGGCAGCCCGTGTTCTTCAAAAAGTCCAGTCCGAGAATGCAGGGGTCCTGTACTGACGCCACCCACACCGGGTGGCGCACTGTTTTTCCGCCCACCACAAATGTCAGTGTCCCTTTGCCTTTCATGGGTGACAATTCCCCCGTCACCGTCCGCAGGTGGACTGCTGTTGGCTCCAACACAGTTCGCCTGGGGAGCACATCGGGCCGCACTAATGTCACTGTAGAGCCGGTGTCAACCAGTGCCACACACGTTACTCCCTCCACAGTGACTGGAATGTGGCAGAGGTCCCCAATTGAAGTCCGGCCCACTACCGCCACCGCCATCGGGCCAGCCGCGCCTGAGGGTGTATGTGAGGGCCTGTGATTTGTGGTCCGCGTTGCCCCCTCTATGCGGACCCGGGGTCGTTTCCCTGGTGTCTGGGTGCTTTTGGGCATGCGCGTACCAGGTGACCGGGTTTCCCACAGCCCCAGCACAGTCTAGTAGAGCGGTCCGGGCGCCGTTGAGTGCCCAGGGAGGCTGCCCGCACTAGCTCCGTCAGCTCCGCTGCCCATGTTGGTGTTTGCGGAACCTCTGCTGTTGCTCTGACCTGGGGGCTGTTGTGTTCCTGTGTGGGCCTTGTGATGTAGGCGCGGGCCGTCTCTCTCTCTGACGCCCTCTCCAACGCCTCGTGCAGGGACCGTGGGTGTGTCAACTGCACCTCCACACGCAGTTCAGGTGGTGAGAGGGCTTGCATGAACCGGTCGCGGGCTAACTCGCTCTGTACCGCCGGGGGCATGCTGCTATATGCTCTGCGGGTAAGGCTCTCAATGTCGTTGGGTAGTTGTCGTAGCGGCTCGCCATGTCTTCTGTATCTGTTATTTAGTTCATTGCGGAGGAGCTCTGCTCCTGTAAAGTTCCCGAACCGTCGTTGGAGAGCCCCTACAAGTGCGTCGTAGTTCCCTCTGTCATCCACGTCTAAGAGCAGCAAGCATGCTAAAGCCTCATCCGTAAGGCACATCGCCAATTGTAACGCTTTAGTCTCTTGCGACCAGTTCTGTGATTTAGCAAGCAGTTCGAACTGCGCATGAAAAGCTTCCCAGCTCACCTTCCCGTTGTACTTAGGAGTCTTCACGGAGCTAGCCGCTGTTATTGTGGACTGGGCGCCGCCATTGTTGTTTACTTCTGAGCTTCCCGCGCCGGAGGTGACGTTAGTGTCTATGTCCCCCTCCAGCTTTGGCTTGCGGATAGCGCAGCGTGCGGGCCCTCGTCCGCTAAAGCCAGCCTCGGAGGTCATCTCTTCCATCGTGCTCCGAGGATGGCCTCTTCTGTCCTCCAGCCGTCGCAGCTCCCTTGTCAGGTCGCCAAACGTCCATTCCCCGGCTCCGTCTCCGTCACTCATCTCACCAGCCATTCCACAAGATGCGAAAATTTTCACCCCACACACTCTGTGGGCAGCACCGTCTTGCTAACGCTAATCTCTAACTAAACTGGCCACTAACTAACAGTGCAGGGTGCACCCTCGGTCTTCCCTAATCACTCCTTCGATAATTTTTACTTCTGACACCAGTGTAACATCCGACCAAAAGCCAGAGTTCGGTTAACGAGTTTATTAACACCAAGCACAAATGCATAGAACACAGTGGGCCGTGTCAGGCCCAGAACTGAAAAGAGACAGAACTTCCTTAGCCCAATCCCTATATCCCTATTGGGTCCGCCCCTTCTCACCAGGCTGCCAATCATCAGCATGCCCAGGGTTATACACATAGCACGGTCGCTACATTAATATTGCAGGATAGGCCATTTTGTCTTCGCGGAGGTCTGCGCTCTCGAGTGGCCTTCTAGTCCCTGGGGCCTCATGTACAAAGCTTGCGTACGTACAAAAATGCTGCGTATGCCACTTCTCACGCTCACGTCCGGATGTACAAAGACTGACTTGAATGTGAGAATGTGCGGTCCTCCACGCAAACTTCATGTCTGGCGTACGCACATTTCCAATGTGTATCGTCAGTTGGCGACACTTAGAGGCAATGCAGCGCAACAACATTAGTTGATCGCGAGTCTAGGCCTTTATTTGCACAGTATATTGTGAAACGTGGATTATTAAAAATGATTCGAATGACTTCGAAAGTAGGCCTATGTTTCTATATAAATGGACATGCAACATGCTCAAATTCTACTAAGTTATGGAACAACCTATCTGTGATGACAACTGTAGACTTATTAGAGGATACGAATTAAAAGGGAATGTGAAACCTATAGCCTACACATATAGATAGAATAGATAGGCTGACTAATAAGCGCGGACATAAGCTATTTCCCTTAGTGTGATAGACTGCATAGGATACTTTGACTTTCCTCAAGTAATCATTCGCATTATTGTTGTCACACTTGTGTGCAAATATAGGGAAATGATCCAGAAATCGTAATGTTGTGGCGATGTGGCCTGGATCAACTTCGTTTATTCCACCTCGAGTGCGCGATGCGTGGTAGCCTACTTGGACACGATTGTTTTTTTTAATTAATGCAGTTGTGTTGTAATGGTTCAAATACATCAAACCCAGTTATGCGAACCCTGTCACCTACTTGCAGACTGACCAATAATTCTACCACGGTCTCTGACCCTATAGCTAGCCACTGCTACGCTCTGCCACTACTGTTTTTTTTTTTTGTTATTAATTACAGATGATAAAAACGTACGATTATTGCCATTTTGTCGGATAAACACTTCTACCTCGCATTCGCTGGAGATACTTTTTTTATTGTTTTATTAATTTGATGATTTCAATTATTAAACTTTGGAGCAGGTTCGAGTATGAATGGATCCACAAATGAGTTTTCATTGTTATTAATATTGCGGGATAGGCCATTTTGTCTTCGCGGAGGTCTGCGCTCTCGAGTGGCCTTCTAGTTAGCATATTAAAATGAGTGTGATTGAGGGAGGAGAGAGGGTGGAGTGTAATGCTCGTGCATGTACGCTTAATTTCACGTTAATTGGGATGTACAAAGAAAGGCTGCGTGGAATGCTGCGTACGCACAGTTTCATAAATCAGGATTTTTTTGTGCGTACGCTACTTTTCAGGTTTGCACGTACGCAATGTTTTAGTATGAAATCCACGCAAGTCTTTGTACATGAGGCCCCTGATCTGAAGTAGCCTGTGCCTATAGGATAGGCTACAGTTTAACATGTAGTGTGAACACTATTCACACAACACAACTTTATTGGTTGGTTAAACAAACTAACTAGCACAATGCCACAATATGTAAGTAACCAAGGCTGCAGGATAACACTTGTTATGAAACAGTGTGCCCTCCACAACACACCCACCCCCCTCTCCCCCAACATTATAAATCAATTGCACCATATTGATATGTAGTAATGTTATACACCATTTGAAAGCTTGGACACTTGGGAATCCATATATGACAACCTTTTTCATGTACAATCTGTAGTGCTTTACATTATCAGATTAATCTTACTATGTCTCAATTAAATTGTATCAAATTGCCCTCCTCCCCCTCCGGTGCTTCCCTACCTTCTAGCTTCAGTGTGTATCCTTATCAATAAGATAGATGCAGCAAATTGGGTATTGAAATAGTCACAGGAATCCATATTTTTATCTATTGTTTTATCCAATATTTGTTGTGCAGATGTATAATCCATCTTATCCACACCCATTGAACCAACAAAGAAAATGCAAAGACATTTCTGTAATTATTCCATAGTGTAGTCATTCCATCAGAACCTCTGACAAACAATCCAAATAGTCCAGAAACCACACATTAAGGCTTTTATTGTCAGTATGCATTTTGGGTAACCAAAAGTCCTATGGGGAGTTTCCATTGGGCATTTTACAAAACGTATGAGCATACCTTAGCAAATAATGGTCTAAATGACTCATTTTTCATTTTATTTTGATCTACTTTTGCACACGGCTTCACAAGACCTGGGGCCTCATGTACAAAGACTTGCGTGGATTTCATACTAAAACATTGCGTACGTGCAAACCTGAAAAGTAGCGTACGCACAAAAAATCCTGATGTATGAAACTGTGCGTACGCAGCATTCCACGCAGCTTTTCTTTGTACAGCCCAATTAACGTGAAATTAAGCGTACATGCACGAGCATTACACTCCACCCTCTCTCCTCCCTCAATCACACTCATTTTAATATGCTAACTAGAAGGCCACTCGAGAGCGCAGACCTCCGCAAAGACAAAATGGCCTATCCTGCAATATTAATAACAATGAAAACTCATTTGTGGATCCATTCACACTCGAAACTGCTCCAAAGTTGATTAATTGAAATCATCAAATTAATAAAAAAAAGTTTATGTCCAGCGAATGCGAGGTGTTTCGTCGGAGTGTTTATCCGACGAAATGGCAAGAATCTTACGTCTTTATCATCTGTAATTAATAATAATAAAAAAAACAGTAGTGGCAGAGCGTAGCAGTGGCTAGTTATAGGGTCAGAGACCGTGGCAGAATTATTGGTCAGTCTGCAAGTAGGTGACAGGGTTCGCATAACTGGGTTTGATGCATTTGAACCATTACAACACTGCATTAATTTAAAAAACATTAAATCAATCGTGTCCAAGTAGGCTACCACGCATGGCGCACTCGAGGTGGAATAAACGAAGTTGATCCAGCCCACATTGCCACAACATTACGATTTCTGGATCATATCCCTATATTTGCACACAGTGTGACAACAATAATGCGAATGCTTAGGCTACTTGAGGAAAGTCAAAGTATCCGCAGTCAATCACACTAAGGGATAGGCTATATCCGCGCTTATTAGTCAGCCTATCTATTCTATCTATATGTAGGCTATAGGTTTCACATTCCCTTTTAATTCGTATCCTCTAATAAGTCTACAGTTGTCATTATATATAGACATATAGATAGGTTGTTGCATAACTTAGTAGAATTTGAGCATGTTGCATGTCCATTTATATAGAAACATGGGCATACTTTCGAAGTGTTATCATTTTTAATAACCCACGTTTCACAATATACTGTGCAAATAAAGGCCTAGATTCGCGATCAACTAATGTTGTTGCGCTACATTGCCTATAAGGGTCGCCAACTGACGAGTGCTAATAGAAATACACATTGGAAATGTGCGTACGCCAGACATGAAGTTTGCGTGGAGGACCGCACATTCTCACGTTCGAGTCAGTCTTCGTACATCCGGACGTGAGCGTGAGAAGTGGCGTACGCAGCATTTTTGTGCGTACGCAAGCTTTGTACATGAGGCCCCTGGTCTAGACACAAAAATACCCATTCCATAGGAAGAAAAAACATTTCAAATACATTTTACAAATTAGTCTAGTCTACCCTATTTTATATAATGTTAGTCTGAAATAGTGTGTCTCAAGCAAGTTTCACCTGGTTTGGTTCAACAAATATTCAAACTTATCATCTTTAATCTAATACTATGCCTACTATGTCTTCATGTCCAATAGGCCTGAAATCTTCAGAAATGTCTGAACTTCAGGCACAGAGAAAAAAGAAAGAAAGAAAACTCATGTAGATTGCTTAGGAGGAGAGGAGGGCCATGCTGAAGCATGCTGCCAAACAATGCAACGGGCCCCTCACAGAGAAGAAGACACTTTTTTTATATTCACTTATTCTTATCATACACATGGTATTTTTGGCCACAACATTTTTTTTAGTGATTTTATAGTTTGTCTTCTTTGTAAATCTCTGGTTTTGGGCCATTTCATACTCCGTGGAAGCTATGCACTATTGTCACTTCGCGTGCCCTTCTCACCTTTTTCACCCCTGACCAGTTTGCATGCCTGGTATTTATGTCACCTGTCACCGAGTTTATGTGAGCAAAGCAGAGACCATTCTTTGGTCAGCATCAAACAGTTTGGTCTGCCGATATGGGTCTCTAAAGTATGATTGGTGCAGCTGCATGTCTGTAACGTATGATTGGTGTAGCTCAACCCAAATGAAGGATGCAAACATGAAAATGGATGCTGAAGCTGTTTATTGTAGATAGAGAATCAGAATGGCAAGCTGTAAAAGTTTAACAAGCGTTGGTAAAATAGGTTACAGGGTATTTGTAACAGTATTTCTACATTGGTGTACTGTACTTTTAATGTTACAGCAGTATCACAACCACTAATGTCTACATGTTATGGCTAATGTCATCACTGTGATTAACCAAATTTAACATCAATAATTTTAATATTGCTGCAAAACAGTGTATGCAAGATAGAACAAGCTTTAGATGAGTAGACATGTTCAGCTGTCTATACCATTGGGCTGGTGCGCAGGCCGCTGCTCAGGCTAGTGCGCAGGCCGCTGCTCAGGCTAGTGTGCAGGCCGCTGCTCAGGCTGCTGCTCGGGCTGCTGCTCAGGCTGGAACAAATACTTATTCACGACACCCTGTGCCACATTCCGCATCTCATCTGCAGTGTAGTGGAGGCTCCCCCCAATCACCACATATCCCTGCACATACACAACAGAGGTATCAGGTATTGTCTGTGTAATGGGTATGTGACAGGTAAACATGTATTAGTATAGTGTTTCCCAAGGCTGTAGGCCATGGAGACAACATGAGGGGAAGGAGATAACGAATGAGATGAATAAATCACAACCATGACTACAGCATTTTTTGCTTGAAAACTTTGGTGTGCAATTATTTGCATTTTCATTATACTTTCTTTTCATTTTGTCTTTGTGGGTAGGCCTATGTGTGGCTAAATAACCATGATTCCATGTGATCATGAACAGTATTCAAACCACAACACCTGGAGCCTAGACTAAGCTATGGAACATTTTAACTGGATGAGACCATTCTTAAATGCAATATCACTTCAATATTTGCTTCTTTCTTCATTGCTCCTATTCTTACTCACCCCAGGCTGCCTTATACAGGTACCCCTGCCCAATTGGCCACATGTTCTTTATCTCTTTCTTTAGGCTACTCTGCATGCACCAGAGTGAAAACAACTTTCTTGCATGATGTTCAGGAATAGACAACTAACCTTTTCTGATCTGAATGGCCAATCTAGAAAGATCATAGCATTCTTTTTTCAATTTAAACATGCATCATGTCACGTAAGGACCTGTTCATGTTGCGTAGCACTTGTATTTAACATTTTGAGTCTGTTCAGAGGTACACAGTCTAAGGTCTGTCCCAATAGTAGGCTATAGCTTTGTAGCCGTCTGGCTGCACTCAGAGTTCTTGCCGGTTTCAGTAAGTGAAATGTAAGACCTTTTTAAGACATTTTAAAACCATAAAGATTGACATTTAAGACCTGCACGACGCATTACCAAATGAGGAGTGTTGGCAGGGACGTCGTTAGGCTTACAGTATTTTAGGGGAGCTGAAACCACCCAAAGATAATCAAAAGCCCTCCTATATAGTATTAATATGCGTCCAAATTCACTCCCATTATTCTCTGTTGAATTGCTCACAGAGTACTTATCTCACACAAGTTACACAGATGTCACTTGAAAGAGTGAAACCAGAGCGTTCGAATTATATTAGCGGCTAGTGCTGATAAACAGTTCACATGTTGTGGCTAGCTTATATTTCTCTCCAGCGCCTTCACACCCAGAGTCCCTAATTGAAGAGTTTGCAGCGAGCCTCGTACCTAGAGCTGGGTACCGCTTGTAACCAACAGCGGAAAACGCTGTGATCTAGCCATGTCTTAGCCTGACGTTGTCATACTCAAATTCTAGTCAGAATATGAGTTTGATACTGCATTTGGGACTTAATTATGGGGCGTGTTTCAATTGATATAGGGGGGAATACCTCTGCACTCAATTGGATAGACCTAACCAATCAGAGCAACGAAATGGCTTACTGTGAGATGTAGGAAGAACACACGAACCATCCTTCTTCTCCACAAATGCCTTAACATTGTTTTCTGGTCTTTTGTAAAAGTTATTGTGCCGTCAATATCTCCTACAACACTCATTAGCGAAATCTAAGAGATACGTAGTAGGGTACTATCAGGAAAAAACTGATAGCCTATATCCCCTCCGTTTTTAAAAATAATTCTGTTTAACGCTGATATGCTACAAACATGTTATAAACAGCTGGGAAAGGCTGTCGCAAATCCCTCGAACAGTTGAGGGGTATTTCACAAAGGCAGAATTAAGATATCCAAGATAACTGATAAAGCGAGGTTTGACATAGCGTTGTCTGGTCATCCTAGCTCAACTCGTTTCACTAATGCCAATCCAGGATGAGTAAGAGCGACTATGTCAAGCCAGGAGAAAAGTATATGCCTTGCTGCATCAGAGTCTGCTTTATGCACATCATATACTATGTTTGGGGTGGAATTATAAGAAATAAACTTGTATCAACAGAGGCGGTAATCTTTAGGGGACAACTGGGAAAAAGCTAGCTGTTTTTTTCCTCCAAAACTGTTAGGTAGTTTACTCCCAGTTGCTAGCCGTCTCAATATCATTGAAATACCCTATTTTGACCCTGTATGGTTGAAAAAGTATCATTGGGGTCTAGCAGCAAAGCTGCGAGAACCCCATTGTGTTTGTAAATATTATTATTATTTTTATTGGGGGCCTAGCAGCGAAGCTGCAAAGGCACTCATTGAGTTACTAGCTTTTCCTATTATTATACTTCTGACATTGAAGTCTATGGCAGCCCATAGAACACCTGGCTAAAAAGTGCTGAAATTTGGCAGAAAGTTTTGAGACACTCCACTGACCACTCACACTCATTTACGGATCTCAAAACCCAGCCGTCTAGCGCCACCAACGGGTCCAAAATTTTCAAAATTTGGCCGAAAATTGAACCGCTGCGTCGAAAGTTATGAAATTTGCCGCACTGATTCAGGACCGTCCCATGATCATTCTCACCAATTTACAGAACTCTATGCCCAACACTCTAGCGCCACCAATGGGTCAAAACTGGATTGCATTCACGCATGTGACCATTGAACGGTGCATCCGATTTTCACAAATCAGGCACTGTTGAAATCCCTGGACCAACCTGAGTTCAATGACTCCTATTACGTCACTTTCCGCCATATTACCTCCGCCATATTGGATTTAGTCCAAACTCCATGAAAAGTTTCAGCGGTCATAAATTTCATCCGATTTTCACGGAACTTGACTGAGATGATCTTCTGACTGAGCCGCAAAAACGATACTTGCCATTTTCAATTTTAACTTTGTTTGCCCGTGACAGCCAATCAAATATGGCGACAAAGCCGGCAAACAGGAAATGGACTAACATCTCGGTGACGCTTTGAGTTAACATAACAAAACTCAATACCATTAGTCAGGACACCTTGGATTTAGTACAAACTCTACGAAAAGTTTCAGCGGTTACAAATTTCAGCCGATTTTTCCGGAAATTGGCAGAGATGATCTTCAGACCGACCTACACAAATGATACATGTAAGATTTTTAAAATCTCAAGTTTATTTTCCCGTGACAGCCAATCAAATATGGCGATGAAGCCGCCAAACAGGAAGTGAGCTCTTATCTCAGTAAGGCTTTGTATTATAAAGTCCAAACTTGGTATAGGGACTTGGTACCTGATTGTGAGGACGCACTAGGAAATTGCCATCATTTGGCCTCTAGGGGCGCTGTAATACAGGAAGTGAGCTCATATCTTAGCAACGCTTTGATGTATGAAGTCCAAACTTGGTACAGGGACATGGTAGCTGATTGTGAGAATGCACAAGGACATTTGTGTAACTTGGCCTATAGGGGCGATGTAACAAAGTATATGAGCTGATATCTCAGCCATTCTTTATCCAATTGCCATGAAAGTTGCTGTGAGTGCTTCCTCGATAGGGTTAACAAGTTTGATCAATAACTAAGGAATATTGACATTGTTTGTCTAAAAAAATAAAAAAACAGGAAACTTATCAAAGCGTGTGAAACTGTTACGATCCTCTTTGCTGTTACATTCACCTCAGGTAAAGGGTCCTCAGAGATGGGACTGACCATGCTATGTCCTGATCTAAATATTCAACTTGGGAAGTTTCATGGTGGTCTCTTTTTGAATATTTTTCCCTATTCACCTGGGTTTTTCCCGTCTTAGAATTTAGAGAACAAATGCTTAATTTGCATAAAAATCTCAGACAACTTGCAGTGGATTTTTTTCTTTTTTGTGATCATGTAATATGATGTACATTATATGTCATATCAACAGGGGAAATTTCAAGAGTAACATTTATTGAATATTTATGTCCATCTTAAAAATAATGCTTAATTCCACCTTAGAAGTTGTACATTTGCATGTATATACATAAAAAAGGCAGTGGGCTTCCACTATACCCTTGCTCTGACGCTTCACTATCGATCTAGAAACTTAATTTCCTCATCTTGATTGTCTACTTACAAAAAAAAAAACTAGGGGGAAATTGTCCTGTGACTGTGCAAGATGGGCAATTTGCTGTCCATTTTGATATGCAAATCAGAAGGTCAAAAACTCAAAATTTTGCTTGGGTACCATTTGTTTTGGACTCAGCACCCTTGAAATATGTAAGATAGGCCGGTTCCCGACTTGTACCCATAAATGCTTCTCACTTTTTATAGAAGGCCTTTTTTCTGAAATCCGTCTAATCTACTAGGTGCAGAGAATAACTCCCCATGGTAACTTATGTGCCATCTCTTTTGTGAAACCAAGACAAGGCTAAATTCTCCCCATGGTAACTTATGTGCCATCTCTTTTGTGAAACCAAGTCAAGGCTAAATTCATCCAGGATAACCTAAAAATCCCAGTTTAATCCCTTATCTAGGTTTTGTGAAATACCCCTCTGGTCAATCAGAAATTTCAAACGAACGAGGGAACAACATGTCTCAATGCAACACGCTGTTTTCTTTTGATGAAAGTGAAACCTTGAGTTTCCCACATCTCAACTTCAACTTCAAAACCTCATTGAAATAATATGCATTTTCCATATGGGGTCTTAGAAGCCATCTGTCTCCTTCTAGCCACAGTGTTTTTGTTGCAAACGTAATCAACCTAAGCATGCTCAGATGATGTGATAGACGAGGCGCTGTTGCTCACCTATCCATCATCGTAAAGCCCGATTGGATCGCTCTGGGCGAGCATAGTTGCTCCACAACGGACCCAATTTCCCGACCTCAAATGTTGTGGGCCCCCAATATCCCCCAGAAAGAACTACAACACACCGAACCAACATTCTGAGGGCAGCATTCTACTGGTTTTGTTACAATTGTAGCAAAGATGCTAGACCTCCGCTTTGCAGGCTACGACTCAATGCTTTTTTGCTACTTTGTAATAGCTTTCTGCGGCCAGCGTTCCTGGAAATGAACGATGGTAAAATATTTGTTTAGACCTGACTAAATGAAATTTAAGACCTCGGATGAAAATCTGTCTGTTTTTAAGACGTTTTAAAGCCTTAAATTTAAAGTTCAGAATTTTAGAATTTTTAATACCCCGCGGAAACCCTGTGCACTAGCCACTAGCAGGGTAACTCGAGCTATGTAGTAAAGATGAGTCGGTCGTGAAAGAATCGATACGTTGCTGTCGCTGTTTATGATCCAATCAGCAACAAAACCAGACGAACCACAAGCCCTTGCGGGCACCACAACTTCAGAAACACAGCGATACGATTTCACATCTCAGAGTTAATTCAGGTTACAATATAACCCCAAGTAGTCTGTGAGTACCTAAGCCTTAGCCATTGACTTTTCAGCAGCCTCAGATAACTACTGTTTTACAGCTCCTTTCAGTCACTGTTCTTGAGAACCAAAATCTAACAGTGTTGTGGCTGACTTTGCTACAAAGCCTCTGGCACCTATCTCCACTGGTCTTGTACTTTCCCATACTACTTACTTCTGCTACTAGTTCTGCATATTTTAACTTCTTCCTTTCAAAGGCTTCCTCAATCAAATCTTCAAAGGGAATAGTTTCCTCAATAAAGTAGATGCACTCACTCTCCGAATACAACACAACAGTCACAACAATACACTGTGGAACAGTTGCCTTCCAACATCCAGCAGGAGTTTTCAATCCTGTGCTTTACCCCATCTTCCTACATAGCTTGTATACCGTGAAACTCCAAATAATAGCCCAGGTTTTTATTTTCCCAAATTGCCAAACTGCACCGGCTAGTACTAGAGACCATATATCAGAGTCTATATGAGACAGGCTTTCAATTCCTTTTACACAAAACGTTTCCTATGCAAAGATGGAAAATAGTATCGAATTAATTAATTCAAACACACTGAATGTCTACCCATATGACTAGGCTATCCGATGACAATTAGGCTACGGATCATCATTCATTTAGTGTTGAGATGTTGTTAATTGAGTGAGATAAGATCCATAGTGGGAATAGCCAGAGCAGATGAAACATCGTAATTTACAAACTTTAGGCTCATATTTTGTCACTAGCAACCTATCTGTCCTCTGTCAAAATCGAATTATTTATGCAAAAGTGGAACGTGCGTCATTTTTCAGTCTCCCTTCTTTCGGCACGAATGAAACAGCATGAGAGAGCATGAACCATATCGTTTCTCCCGTATTTTTTATTTGGCAAATTTGAGTCAGATTACATTTCCAATAATAGCTTACTTCTTTCTCTTTATCGCCATAGCGGTATGCACTTAGAATAAAGAATAATGTTTGTGAACCCTTTTGTTTTGTTACCAGTATAAAAACAAGCTTACCATCTGCCTATAAGCACATTTGAAACAAAAGGGATGAATTGAACAATGTCGAAGTCGGACATATACTGTAGGCATAGTTCATGTTGAAAAAAGTTATACAATTTGGAACTCTAGCTTTTCCCCACCACAGTCTTTTAATGCCATCTAATCATAACGTTAGCATGTGCAGTCTGCACTGTAGGCTACTGGCTTAAACAGACGTGCTGACAGGTTTTAGAAGATTAATTACAACACAATTACAATTACAAAAACACACCAGGCCTCTATTTGAGACCGGCCTTTAACCCAAACCTGTAGCCACACAAGGTGTTTAAAAGAGACTGGCATCTATTTGGGACTCGGCTATTATTTGAAGTTGACAGTATGCCACAAATTGCTTGTATTTGCAAGTCCCTTTTTGCAAACACCACGCTCTCCTGTTTGTTTGTTTGTTTTTTGTGGGTGCGTTATCCAGGAAACTTAAAGAAAATCAAAGATTGGTCCCACTCCAAAAAATTCTCTTTTTTTATAAACTATCTTGTTCTCAAGCAAACACCTAGTTTGTTAACTACCACAGTCTCGAGTTGGGTTGCGATAGTCTGTCATTTTTAAAAAGTGGGTCCCCAGAAAAAAAGTTTGAGAAACACTGCCCTAATGTCTTGAGGTATAACAACCCTGGGTCAGGCTAGTTTTCCAACCAGAAAGAATAAAACACTGTAATGTGGTTCCTTCAATAATCCTCTTATACACTGGAAATTGCTGAATAGCATTTTATTAACGTGCAATATTTATTGCTTTGTAGGATTAGGCTGGATCTTTGAAGTTGACTGTGAATAAATATTAGCACTCTTCTTTTTTCAAATGTTTAAGGATTTCAAGGGGTTTCAAGCCTGATGTACATTGATTTGATACTAAGAAAATCAGACTGTATATCAACACATGCTGTTTCTCCCCTCACATGGACTAATAGAATAGAACTATTACTATTACTAATAATATAATATACTGTAGGGTATTATTTTTCAGTGTAGGACTCACATCATGATACTTGATCCCTTTCTCAGTGAAGCCCATTTCTTCAGGTAGTGGAATTGGTACAGATATTGCTGCATAAACACAAAAAAAATGAAAGATTATAATCCAAAGTTTATATACAATAGCTTTTCAATTAAATGTCACCAAAACCCAGTGTCAAAATGGTTGTTAGTGTTATGTCCATTTTGATCTGTAAAAAATGTTGATAATTCATAGAGCGAATTCACAGTGTGCAAAATGGAATTTATTTACGTTTTATTTGCGCACAAGCTATATTCCGGGTGGCAGATTTGGTCTGCACCCGGCAACGTGAGTAGCTCCTTTTTACTTAAAGTGACGTGCGTGTATTAGTATCTTGGTATACTCCACACTGCCCCAGAGTCACACCAACCTACAAATAAGCTTAACGCAACACTTCTATCTTAAAATAACGGCCACAAACTTATTTTAATGGTAATTATAATATGAAGAATGATATCTCTATCAATGTAAGTAACTTTGTAATATCACTTTGTTGTTCCATGCAGGAACAACAACCCTTTTTATTTGTTTATGATGTACAGGGTACTGCAGTGTTAAATGTAGTACGTTGTAAATTTGAGGCAGGATCGCCCGACCTAGAATCAGTTTTATCTAAGCAGTCCACTATGAGAATGACCCCAAAAAATGTGTTCACCCTAGTTACCCCCAACAGGCCACTCAACCAAATGAATGACAGATTCAGGATTCCTCAAATGTTAATTAATTTATTTAAAATCAGTAGATGAGGGTTTTATCCATAGGACAATCAGGGTCACAAAGGCATGGACGGTGTAACAGAGGCCTAGACCTAGGCTTTGTGAACAAAAAGAAAACTACAAATAATAATCCCAACCAAAAATAAGTCCAAGTCCGCCATACTTGTAAAATCACCCCAAATCAAACAACAAGGATTAAAGATTGCAATAAACACACACACACCCAATTCAAACAAATAATTACAAACTACACCAAAAAGTCTAGGCAGCAACCCTGCACAGCCCCCAAGATGTAATGTGCCAAATGAGTACTGAGTTACCCCCCAGATTAAATGAAAAGAAAATAAATTAAATAAAGAAACACACATACAACAAATTAAAAATGGACAAAGAAGCAAAACAAAGCAACGTAATCACTTGGTCAAGATCTCAATTATACCCACAGCCACCATTTACATCACTCACACCATACAACCATTCCATGCAAGCACACTCACATTCATCCACCGACACACTCCAAGCAAACCACACAAGCCAGAGATACGCGTGTTATCGACGCAAACCGGCATACAGCAATGCAGCAAAGGAGAAAGGTTAAGCACGCAAGCTATGCAGCCAGCAAGCTGTAAAGCAAGCAAGCTAGGTGAAGCAAGCAGCGGCTAGCCAGCAGCCGGAGAAGCAGAAGTCCAATGTGACGGACACGACCGCCGGCAACAGTAGCTTGCAGCAAAGCAGCAGCCAACAGGTTTTCTGTGATTTGAAGTTTGTCTCTTAGCCAGGAAGTAGGCCTACAACATTACTACAGTCCTTGCGCAAGCACCTTACATCAATTTGTCACGGCCTGAGACCATTCTCCTAGCCTGGCTAGCGCCACCACTTCTCAATGAGACGTGGTCTGGGAACCAAACGTCCATTTTCTCGTATTTGAAAAAAATGCCCAGATCCGTTTATTGGGTGCCACGGATGTCTATCAAATGCGTCTGTGCATAGCTCATCATCGTCTTGCTTTCCCCCGTTCTGTGATTGGTTCCCTATCTGAGGCAAAAATTAGGGCGGTAGTTTCCAGGCTGCCTTAGCAGCGTGAATCAAATCGCGCGCAAGGCAGCATGGGAACACCCAGGCTACCATTCTCCACTCCCAGGATCTTAACGAACCCCCAGCTTTGTGTCGTGTCTCTCTGATGCCTGTATGCGCGGCAGCCACAATCATTGAGATTCACATCTGTGCTCTTAAAGAGCACCACCTTAACTACTATGTCCAGCCACGCCTTCCGTAGCTGAGGCATCAGCCTATTACATGATGATAAGGGGTCTGAATACCAATTCCTACGTTGTATTGCTTGGACCAGACAGGAACCCAAACAGGAAACCAATATGTCAGATCAGCAACAGATCAAAGAGATTTGTGTGAGAGGAGCTTATAACTACAGTGAATGAGTGCTCTGGGAACGTCAGTGTATTTGTGCTTACTCTGCAGGAACTCTTGCACTTTATTCTCCAAGAAATTATTTATATGGGTCACCACCTGATTAGAAACACAGAGTATAGTATCGTCATTATCATAATTAACAGATGGTCAGACAATCAAAAACAGCTAGGTGTGTCTGCTTCTTACCTCGTTATTAACAGGCTGATCATGGTGTGTGATAGTACAGCTATAAAAAACAAAATCACAAGTTCACAAATCACAATCGCAACTTTTCCTTGCATGAATGAGTTGCTAGCACCCATAGGTTTTAGCTCATGTGTTGACACGCCTGCCTCAAAGAAGGCCTTGTATATTACCCGTATTGGTATGACATTTGCACTTTGATTGTGCTCTTCTGGCACAATCATTGCATCAACTGGTATGATTAGTGTCAAATCAAAATAAAAACCTTCCACCAACAGCAGCTACAGAGCAGCAGAGACACTAGCATCTCTGCTTATACAAACGGGTCATTCCGTACCAAATCAACAGATTTTAAACAAAATTCCCGCTTGACCAACTTGGATTTGCTTCAAACTTCAGGTCAATAATGGTATTATACCCAGCAACTACTGTGCAAAATGTTATGCTTGTATCTACTTTATCGTCTGACATATGGAAACTTAAAAAAAAAAAACAGGCTCATGAGTCTTAAAAAATGCTGTTTTTTAAAATGACTAAGTTCCTTCGGTCATTACTTTTGAACAATTCATGCTAGATTCTTGACATTTTCAGGGAGTATTCTACTATGTTAATTTTCTTTAACTTCTGAAATAATTGCCCTACAGTTGAATATTTGTCAAGCTATGACTTGCTGAAAATTGCATTTATGAAAAATGTAAGTATGTTTTGACCACAATATCTTCACAATAAATCCCATCAGAAGTTATTTATTTAAGTAATACTACTATTTTAGTACTTCCTTACCAACTATGTTGCATGTCTAAAATAAATGAAAATATATAATTTATAGAGCATCAAATATGAAAAAAATAACTTCATACCTAATTTTCAAGTGCATATTCCCCATGTATGACAAGGTCTACCACAAAAACAATCACTGAAAATAATATGTTTTCATTAGTACATGCTCAAAATATTTTTTCCTGGCTTCCTATGGACATTTGTTTACTTATACCATGTGCTGATTTGTTTATATAGCCATGTGTTCTGGCTCCTTGTTTGTCTCCACGCCCCTCACCTGAATCTGCTTATTAGAGTAATCATTGTCTCACCTGTTCCCTGTCATGTTTATTAATAGCGGCGATTTTGGTCTGTTTTCACAGTCGGCGACTAACGGCTCCCACACACAGCTGCGTGCTTCGCGTTGCTGGAGACGCATCCCATTCACTTTACATGGGCTCACGTGATCCGTTGCCCAACTGAATTGTGGGTCCGTCACGTCGCGTTTCTCCCGCCGCTCGCGTTGAGGAGTTCAGCTGTTGCTGCACCGACAGACGGCACCAGTCAATCAAGCCAATCTACGGACGGCACCAACCAATCACATTACGGTTTTACTTCAAGTCATTTGCATAGCTACCGTCGGGAACACCCACTGGCATGCGTTGACGGAACGCAGCTGTGTGTGGGAGCCGTAAATTTCGAAAGTCCGACAGAAATAATGGGAGTTATAGGCTACTGAAATCGCGGCGCGCTCCCGTCAACTAGATCGCTAAGTGTAAGGTGCCAATCTTAGCGATTTTAAGTCAGTCGGAGTCAGTCTTTTTCTAGTTTTGCCATTACGACATTATCAAACAGGTTTGATATTATAGCAAGTCTTTTTAGTCGTGGCTCATGCAAATAGTGACGTGAACAATATAAAAAAACAATTGTGACCTCTCTCCAACACCAAACAGGAAGGGCCAAAGTAAGCGACAGCTGTAGCTTATATGATTATGGGTTATTCTTATATTTGTCATTTCTTATACATATTAACTCTGCTCTTCCAGTGGGGTATAAGCATGTTAGACATATCGAGGCTTCACAAAGCCTTGACTCAGGGGTATACGTTAAGTGATACTAGATAGCAGTTATGTAATATATTTGTCAAACTAGGCTTTCAGCTCACATCTGTGCACGTTCTCAGTGTTGGGATGACGTTGGCCTATCGTGAAACGTGGAGACGCACAAGACCGCCTCTATTAAAAACAATTACTTCCGCATTCATGAGCCATAGCTTAATCTACACTGCGGTCATTTTTGTGTCTAAACTATAACATCAAATAAATCAACTGTCATCAGTAGTTGTATGGTAAATATAATATATAATATGATTTCTGTTTATAAAAACAAAGGAAAGTGTTTTTCCTTTTAGTTTGGGTTAACACAACTAACCTTCTGAGTTACGTAAACTGTTCAGGAGTCAAAAGACGGATCATGCGTAGTGTAGGTGACTGAAAGTGCACAAAAAGTATGCAACATATGCATACTTTGCTATTATTTCAACCAGCATGTTGTCCATAGCCTGTCAAGAGAGTGGCGCCGGAACAATGTTAAGGCTATTTCGTATAGGCTGCTCAATGGTGCTATTTCACACGCATTATGGCGACCCCCACTCACCGGGGTTAGGTGGAAGGTGTTAATAGAAAAGAAAACAACAGCAGATTAATATTTTTCAGGCATTTAACAACGTTAAAAGACGTACTGTTAGCAGTGATGCTGACACTGACAGCAGTGAGAGATTGTCCTCTACTGTCACTTCTAGCAGCAGGGATACTGGAACATCACCAGTCCTCTGCTGCATCTCTGAAGCTAACAATTGTCGCCATCTAGGTGATCCTGCTTCAGACTGGTTTAAAATAAATGAATTGTCGACACATGCACAGCAACCAAAGCGAACGGTAGGCCTATGTGACAGTGACAGTGGAGCGGACAGCTACACGAGCCTGGGCAGTGTGTCTTCTTCTAGTGAAGATGTGAGTGAATCCCCCTTGGTCCCTAGCATTGATGTGACCTCCGAAGCTAGCCTGCTACATTCTCCTGCTTTGCATATTGGTGATGACTGCCTAGCAGTCCTATCTACACTGCAATCATCCGTGGTGTTTATAGATGATATCGGCAGTGTTAAAGCTGATGAACTGAAAAGGACATCTGATTCTGTGAAGCTTAAAGTAACTACAGTCACGTTTCAAACCCCCTAGAGGTTGGACAGCTCCAAGTAGAAATATTTGTGGGAAGCAACGGAAGATGCCAGAGGAGTTTTTCGACGAGGGCCTTTACCCCACTCTGCGTTATAGCCAGAGTGTTGATGGCTTTTTGTGTTTCATGTATGATTTTCTCATCTGAGGACATGGTTTTGACAACAAAGGCTCTTACTGACTGGAGCGATGCCAAAAAAAATCTTTTGAGACACTTGGGAACAGCAGCACATACAAGTGCCCAACTACGCGCAGCTGAGTTTGTCAACATTGCCTCGGGGAAGAGCCAGTCAATCTGCTCCAGGCTGGATCACTCACACCAGCAAGCACTAGAGCAGAATAGGTATGGACTCAAAGCCATCATCGATCTTGTGGCCACTTGCGGACACCAGAACATACCTACTCGTGGCCACACCGACGAACGCAGCAATTTCCAGGCGATTTTTAAATACCGTATGAAGGGAGACGAGATGCTCAGACAGTATGTCAACAACGCACCAACCAATGGGAAATATACTAGTCATCAAATTCAAAATGACCTCATTGAGCTCTGTGGAAGACACATACTAGGGGAAATTATCCAGAAATGCAAGGATGCCAAGTGGTTTTCTCTTTTGGCTGATGAGACTGCGGACATCAGTAACTCTGAACAAGTGGCCTTTGTCATTCGGTATGTAGACTGTACTGAGAGTTACTCAGTCAGAAAGGACTTTTTGGGATTTGTTTCTACATCTGTCACTACACGGGAGGCCTTAACACAGCTTTTGATGACCCAGTTAGGAGAGCTTGGCTTAGATCCTACTAATATCGTTGGGCAGGGGTATGACGGTGTGGGTAATGTCAGCGGGAAAGCACACGGCGTTCAGGCACGCATTGCAGCACAATTTCCCGCAGCAGTTTACGTTCACTGCAGAAACCACACACTTAACCTAGCGATTGTGCACTCTACTAGGATCAGGGTTGTTCGTAACACTCTAGACACTGTTCAAGAAATAGTGAGCTTTATTACAGCCTCACCAAAGCGCATGCATATTTTCATGGAAAATAGCAACAAAAAACGGCTGCAGAAATTCTCAGACACCCGCTGGTCTCAGCATGATGCATGTATGTCTACAGTCATTGAAAGCTATGAGGACATTTTAACTACGATGGTTGAGTTAAAGACAGAGGGAGACGGCAATTGCTGCGATAAGACCCAGTTTACACGAGCATGTGTATTTTTATAAACGAAGACATTTCCCTACGTTTGAGCCTTTCATTTAGACGCAAACGGAGAATTCGCCCCATAAAACGGTTATCGGAAAAAAATCCGGCCAAAGTGTTTTTTTTGGAAAACTTCATTTATGCGTTTGGTTGTAAACTGTAGTAAACGGAGTTTTGGGCAGCCAACGTCACAGTATGCGACAGAAGTACACCAAATGTGCGACCAATGTTTACATTTACATGTTCTCACGTGCAACTTTTCAGGGTTCTGATTGGTTAATGTGAGCTTGAGCTTATCATTAGACTGCCACTGTGGTTTGGCGTGCTCATGACAGCATGTATGTACACAGGTTTGTGTAAACACATTTTTAAAAAAAACGGTGTCGTGTAAATGCAGTTTTATTTGCAAACGTAGATGGACAGATATTCGTTTAGGAAAATACCCTGCTTCGTGTAAACGTAGTCTAAAGCATCCTCCCTCACAAGAGCCATGGAGTCATATGAGTTTATCATATGCCTAGCTGTAGCACAGGAGTTGTTGCACTAGGGCTGGGCGATATGGCTGAAAACTCTATCACGATATAAGTATTTCATATCAGTCGATATCGATAATTATTTTTATTTTTTTTAATCTATTTCAGATAAGGACCAGAAGGGAGAAAAAAGTTCAATTTAAACACTTATTTTAAACTTAACCAATTCCTCTGATTTTAATCACCTCAGTTATCAATCAAACAGGGGAAAAAATAGCAATACAATGATGAAAAACACTCAAATAAATAAATGTGCACATAAGTCTGAATGAAAAGCAGCACTGGTTGAAGCCTGGAAATATTGTAAACAGCTTAATTTGCTAGTTTATCATAGTCTACTGGTTAGACTGTTCAGTTTCCCCATGTGTGTTTATGTTTCAAATGAATACTTTTTCTCCTTGGGACAGGCCCGTTTGAGTCTGGGAAAATACTTTTCCTTTTGCATCGGGATTGAGATGATTAGAATTTAGCAGTCAATTTGAATGCAACAGTTTTGAACAAATTCGTTCGTACTATGCTAACCGGATTTAATAGCAATTTAGCAGTCGTCTTGCACGATTGTGAATGTTTGGATTACATGTGCATGCTGAGGAGGGATGCGCCTGAGAGAAAGAGAGAGAGAGTGCGCAAGGGGCAAGGACTTATTGAGAGTCTGTGTTGAGGTAGGCCTACTTCTATCGCCTAGGCTACTCTGGTCGAGTTGCACATAGCTACAATGCAAGATATATTTAGCCTATTATTTATGGACAAAAACCAACCTGAAAAAAACAGCTAGAAACCAGCTTATGCTGGTAGCTGGTTTTAGCTGGTTTAAGCTAGTCTTTGCTGGTTTTCTTCCAGCTCTTGCTGGTCTTTGCTGGTGTAGCTGGTTGGACCACCAGCTGGATATGCTGGCGTGACCATCTGAGGAAGCTGGTCATATTGGTTTGACCAGCCTGTCGTGTGGGATACAGCTGGTGCAAGATGGTCATGCTGGTGACCAGCCTGCCAAGCTTGACATTGTTGGTGTAAGATGGTCATGCTGGTTTGACCAACATAAGCTGGCACAGCCAGTTAAACCAGCAGTGTAGACCAGCAACACCAGCTAAAATGACCAGCTTGAGGTGGTACGACAAGCAAAACCAGCTGAATTACCATCGTTAGGTGGGTAAACCAGCTGAAGGTATGTTTTCGCAAGAGATTTGCTGGTCTAGCTGGTCAACCATCATATGGTGGTCAAACAAGCTGGTCAACAAGCTGGTCAACCAGCAAACCACCAGGAATACAACCCTAGTGGGGGGGGGGTGGTTGGGCTGGGCATACTATGGAATACAACCCTAGTGGGGGGGGGGGGGGGTGGTTGGGCTGGGCATACTATGGAATACAACCCTAGTGGGGGGGGGGGTGGTTGGGCTGGGCATACTATGGAATACAACCCTAGTGGGGGGGGGGGGGGGGGGGGGTGGTTGGGCTGGGCATACTATGGAATACAACCCTAGTGGGGGGGGGGTGGTTGGGCTGGGCATACTATGGAATACAACCCTAGTGGGGGGGGGGTGGTTGGGCTGGGCATACTATGGAATACAACCCTAGTGGGGGGGGGTGGTTGGGCTGGGCATACTATGGAATACAACCCTAGTGGGGGGTGGGGGGGTGGTTGGGCTGGGCATACTATGGAATACAACCCTAGTGGGGGGGGGGGTGGTTGGGCTGGGCATACTATGGAATACAACCCTAGTGGGGGGGGGGGGGGTGGTTGGGCTGGGCATACTATGGAATACAACCCTAGTGGGGGGGGGGTGGTTGGGCTGGGCATACTATGGAATACAACCCTAGTGGGGGGGGGGTGGTTGGGCTGGGCATACTATGGAATACAACCCTAGTGGGGGGGGGGGGTGGTTGGGCTGGGCATACTATGGAATACAACCCTAGTGGGGGGGGGGGTGGTTGGGCTGGGCATACTATGGAATACAACCCTAGTGGGGGGGGGGGGGGGGTGGTTGGGCTGGGCATACTATGGAATACAACCCTAGTGGGGGGGGGGGTGGTTGGGCTGGGCATACTATGGAATACAACCCTAGTGGGGGGGGGGGGTGGTTGGGCTGGGCATACTATGGAATACAACCCTAGTGGGGGGGGGGGTGGTTGGGCTGGGCATACTATGGAATACAACCCTAGTGGGGGGGGGGGTGGTTGGGCTGGGCATACTATGGAATACAACCCTAGTGGGGGGGGGGGGTGGTTGGGCTGGGCATACTATGGAATACAACCCTAGTGGGGGGGGGGGGGTGGTTGGGCTGGGCATACTATGGAATACAACCCTAGTGGGGGGGGGGTGGTTGGGCTGGGCATACTATGGAATACAACCCTAGTGGGGGGGGGGGGGGGTGGTTGGGCTGGGCATACTATGGAATACAACCCTAGTGGGGGGGGGGTGGTTGGGCTGGGCATACTATGGAATACAACCCTAGTGGGGGGGGGGTGGTTGGGCTGGGCATACTATGGAATACAACCCTAGTGGCGCTCCTGCAAGGAACCCCCCCCCCCATGAAAATCGTGCACGTGGCTGCAAATTGACTTTTAATTTATGTATTTTCTGCCTTGGGCGTTTTAAAATATGGATGTATGGTGGTTAGAAGTGTAAATATCAATTAGAAACCTAAATATATTTGTAATTATTAATTTGCAAACAAATATCTGGCGTCAGTGACGTCTTTGACATGAAGATCCCCAGAACTATGCTTCTACTATCATTCTACCACAGGTTGAGAGGTGTATTTGTAACTACACAACTTTACGATGGTGGTTGCGAACGTTCGTTGCTACTATGGTTTTGGGAAACACTAACGTAGTGTAACGATGCATTGGACTATGTAAGTTCCACCACCATAGTTCAAACTATCGTTTGGGAAACAGTTTTGTCGTACTTATATAGTTTCAACCATGTTAGTTGCTAACGTAGTTAGCTTTTGGGAAACGCACCCCTGATGCCTGATGTGTGATCAGTGGAATATGGGGAGGGAAGTGGCAGTGTTTTTTTTGCGTGTCTGCAGAAGTCAGCCAAATATGAATGTATTTCTGCGGCATAAAGCAGATGTATTTGTTTATTGTACAGAAAAATAAAAATGACATGTCAAGCAGTCAATTGACTACATTGCAGTCAAGAAGTAGGCCAAATTAATTTACGAAACCAAAACGTGGTTCATAGTTGTCTATTGCATAGCCTGTTAAAAACGTCGCTATATAGTATTAAATTGCCAACAACATTGTTTTCTGCAGAAGCCTACCCAAGGCCACAGATTAATTCTGAACAGTTATTTCGTTACCACCGTGTAATCAAGCCTTAAGCCATACCCAAGTAGCCTAAATCGAGGTAATGTTTAATTATGCATGTCTTCTGCCTCACTGTTTGCGTGCTATATTAGCACATATACATAACCCCTCCCTCCATGCCACAGCCGAACTGTGGCCACACTTATACCTTTTCTTAATATAGTTATATATATATAGATATATAGACTTTATTCTTGCACTGTTGCACTGTTTGACTTACTCATTTGCACCATCACCATGGCACTCACTCACACAGAGCACCTTACCTTACCTTACCTTACTATGCACAGAGAATCACAGGCTCAGTCCCTGCCTCAGTCATTGCAAGCGCCTCTTGATTGATTAATCACCCTCTATGTGGATACTGTTTTTTAGAATTGATTTAGATTAAGTGTAAGTATAATTTGTATTTTAGTATACTTAGTATATTCTGTCTTTATTGCTTAGTTGTGTTTTTTTATATTATATACTTTTAATTACTTTTTCTGCTGTTAGTGAATGTGTGAGTGTTGTCTGTATGCTACTGAGACCTTGAATTTACCCTGGGGATCAATAAAGTATCTATCTATCTATCTATCTATCTATCTATCTATTTGAAAACATCTAGTCTTGCAATATTCCCTGAAAATGTCCAGTATCTAGCATTAATTGTTCAAATGTAGTGACCCAAGGAACTTAGTGATTTTAAAAATTGGCATTTTATCAGACTAAAGACCCTGTTTTTTAAGCCTCCATATCTCAAAAAATAAAGTAAATACAAGCTTAAACTTTTGCACAGTAGTTGTTGGGTATTATAGCATTATTGACATGAAGTATGAAGCAAATCCAAGATGGTCAGGCGGGAGGCATTTGTTGATTTGGCACGGAGTGACGCAAACAGAAAGAAAATGTGTAAGAAAAATTATACTTGGCTTATGGAAAATTATGTATTTGGTCGTTGTAAATGCTCAATTAAATATTAACTATAATGTGTGTGTGTGTGTGTGTAAATAATGTGTAATTGCGAGTGTGAGTGCGCTTACACAACTCTCTCCAAGGAAACCTTGAAATTGTTTCCTTCGATAGCAACCCCCATATTTACACCCTGACAAGCCTAAAGGAGAAAGAAACAGATTGATCATTTAGTTGAAGAAGAATAAATAAAAAAGAATGATTTTTCAAATCATGACAACTCTATATTCACTTGAGAACATCAATTGTTGAAACTGAGAAATTGGACATTTTTTCATTATTATTTTTTCTTTTTTTACTTTTGACATTTTGAATTTGATGTCAGCAACATGTCTCAAAACAGTTGTGACAGGGGCATGCTTACCACAGTGTTGCTTCACTTTTTAAAGGGATATTCGACCATTGAGTTAAACAATGGATTTTTACCTTTCTCCAGTTCATCCAGCCATTCTCTGAGTCTGGCGATAACACTTTTAGCTCCAGCCTAGCATAGGTCATTGAATCAGATTAGACCATTAGCATCTTGCTTGCTAGCATCACTTTGACTAAGTGACTAAGATTTCAGGTAATTTTCCTATTTAAAACTTGTCTCCTCTCACGTTAGAAAGTGTAAGACCAACGGAAAATTAAACTTGGCGATTTTCTAAGCTGATTTGACATGGAACTAGAGGTCTGCACTCCCGCGGTAGACCCGCGGGTCCCGACGCAAAAGAGTGCGGCGCAGGACAACTTTTGAACGCTCTTTGCGGGAGCGGGCGGGATGAGAGAGGTGCGTTCGCGGGTGCGGGACAAACCGATGATTCACTGCACTCCCGCAAATTAAATATGTGCATAAAATTAAATATGGAAATGAGTAAGGAAAGTAGTGTTCATAACTATAGTTCAGCTGGATGTTCTGTTAGGTAGCATTAAAAAACGGGATTTAAGCATAACTAGATAGATAGACAGATACTTTATTGATTCCCAGGGGAAATTCAAGAACTGACGGATAGCAGGCCTGTAGCCTATATTGTCGTTTACGTGGGTTCAATTTCTTCCTGCTGCTCATTGTCAAAACTCGAAATCGAAAGCATGATAGAGGAAGAGGGCACCAGACTAGGACTGTGTGCTCCTTTCGTGAGACAGAAAGAAAAACTGAATAGACTATCCCTCCTGCATGCGGGTGGGAGCGGGACATCATGTTACAGATGCGGGCGGGAGCAGGACTAAAAATGACACATTAATGCGGGAGCGGGACAGAATATTGCAGGAGCGGGCGGGCGCGGGACTGAAAAATCAGTCCTGTGCAGACCTCCACATGGAACTATACTCGCATTCAGGTGTAATAATCCAGTCACTAACCAGTTTGTCTGCTGCAGCTCAACCTTGTATTGTGGCTGGAAGTTAGCCTTTAGGGACTATTTTCAGGTGCTGCATGATATCCTTGCGCTGCGGTGCCCATGGTGTTCCTTCATTAATATGCTGGAATGAGAGTATAGTTTCATGTCAAATCAGCCACCAGTTTTTGTGGGGTGTGCTGGCTTGTGGGGAGGGCACACATTTAATTGTAGACCAGAAACATTTTAAGAATGTACTGTATGTAGCCATACATCTGTAACATTAAATTGAAATTGTGCATAGACCGTAAAAAGGAAAAAAAGCTTGCTCGTCTGGTGTAGTCAATGGAAGCATATCTTTGCAAAAGTTCTGCTGCCATTCTGTGTTTGTCCCATACGGTTCTTGCATGATTGTTCAAGGACTGAAAATCATTTGCTTTAGCTCACAGGCCGCAAGATTGAGACTTCAAAGACTACTGTAAACTTATTTAAGCATTCCATTTCAGACCACAACCTCATTCATCTCCAGCCAATGTACAGAGGCTACCAGTTCCCACACGCACCTTCAGGAAGTGGACACCCGAAGTGGATGAGGCTCTGAGAGACTGCTTCGACTGTACTGACTGGAGTGTGTTACAGAATGGAGAGGACTTGGAGGAGGTCACACAGTGCACAACTGACTACCTGAACTTCTGCATGGACATTGTTGTTCCCACCAGAACTGTACGCTGCTTTCCCAACAACAAGCCTTGGATAACCAGCAATGTCAAGACCCTTCTCAACAGGAAAAAGATGGCGTTCAGAGAGGGGGACATGGCAGAGCTGAGGCGCGTGCAAGGGGAACTCAAATTCAAGCTGAAGGAAGCTAAGGAGGATTACAGAAAGAAGGTGGAACAGAAGCTGCAGGAAAACAACTTGAAGGAGACATGGGACTGCATGAAGGTTATCACTGGCCTGAAGAAGAACAGCAGCTCTGTGGAGGGGGACCTGGACAGGGCGAACCAGTTGAACCACTTCTACAACAGGTTTGACTGCCCTGCTCCAGCTCCAATGGCGGTGGTCTGTCCACCATCCCCCAGCCCCCACCCTCACACCCCCTCAATACCAGCGCAACACTCACACTCACCTCCATCATCACAGGCTATCGTACCCCCACCATCACTGGATTTTGCACCCCTTCCCCACATGGCGGTCACGAACAATGATGTGACAACGACCTCAGTCAACAGCCATCAGACACACAGATCCCAGATGCACCCCTTCCCCTCCCCTCCCCTTACACCCCTCACCATTACAAAAGATCAAGTGACAGTCCAACTTAAGAAATTGCGCAGCAATAAAGCAGCTGGGCCAGACAGACTGTGCCCAAGGCTACTCAAGGCCTGTGCTGCTGAACTGGGGGAGCCACTGAAGCACATCTTCAATTTGAGCCTACGCCTTGGACAAGTTCCAACACTGTGGAAGACATCATGTCTCACCCCTGTCCCTAAGAAGCCACACCCTAGTGAGCTTAATGACTACAGACCTGTCGCTCTTACATCACATGTGATGAAGACAATGGAGCGATTGGTCTTAGGCATGCGCAGAGTCCCCAGGTACGCCATGCACTAGACCCGTTACAGTTTGCTTACCAGGAGAAAGTGGGCGTGGACGATGCCATCACTTATCTCCTACACAGGACACATTCCCACCTGGACAAGGGGAAAAGTGCTGTGAGAATCATGTTCTTTGATTTCTCAAGTGCTTTTAACACCATCCAGCCCCTCAGATTGGGAGACAAGCTCTTGCAGATGGGTGTGGACGCTTACCTGGTAACCTGGATTACAGATTACCTGACCGAGCGACCACAGTTCGTCAGACTGAAGAACTGTCTCTCTGACATCGTGATCTGCAGCACTGGAGCGCCACAGGGAACTGTGCTCTCTCCAGTCCTGTTCACCCTGTACACATCTGACTTCTGCTACAACACCGAGTCATGCCACATGCAGAAGTTTTCTGATGATACTGCAATTGTGGGGTGTATCAAGAACGGGCAGGAGGAGGAGTACAGGAGCCTGGTGGAGGACTTTGTGCAATGGTGCAAACTCAAATCATCTTCAACTTAACACTTCAAAGATCAAGGAGATGGTGGTGGATTTCCGCAGGTCTAAGCCCACTCTGCTACCAGTCCACATTGATGGGGTCAATGTGGAGGTGGTTAGCACCTACAAGTATCTGGGTCTCCAGCTGGACAATAAACTGGACTGGTCAGCCAACACTGATGCACTCTACAAGAAAGGGCAGAGCAGGCTGTACTTCCTGAGGAGGCTCAGTCATTGCAAGCGCCTCTGATTTATTTATTAATCACCACTATGTGGATACTGTTTTTAGCATTGATTTAGATTAAGTGTTAGTATAATTTGTATTTTTGTAATTTGTATTTTAGTATATTTTTATATATTGTATTAAGTGTTAGTATAATTTGTATTTTAGTATATTTAGCATATTCTTTATCTTGTACTGTCCTTATTATATTGCTTAGTTGTGTTTTTATATATTATACTTTAATTACTATGTAAAGGTAATACTCAACACTACTATTGGTCAGCTTTAACCAAATCTTTTATTAATCTTTTATTAATCAACTTCAGCCTAACTCTGCCCACTTATTGCCTTTGATCACACCTTCCCGCTGGAAATTCTCTTGTTCAACAATAATATGTACAGTAGCCTTTTAGAGCTAGGAGCCCGTTTCTAAGCCTCCATATGCTAAACTGTTGCATGGTTGTTGTTATGTGCAGTTAAATTATTATAACCACCGCTAGGCTCACTCTCACATAGCAGCACACATTCAGCCCCCCCCCCCCCCTCCACACACACACACAAACACAGGCATACACATTAATAAACTGGCACACAAACACAAGCATGAACACACGCAGAAGCACACACACAGACACAAAAGCAAAGACACACGCACACTTACTCACTTATATACGAAGTAGAAGATGGAGTCAAATTGACAAGCTTGATTTATTGCGAGGAGAATGTGCAGGACTGAGCCAGTCATATTGTTTTTACCGCTATGCAGTTCATCTAGTTCACATAAAGTTTGAAGCAAATATGACATGCGCTCTTAAAATAGCATATGAACAACTCGCCATTGACTTCTGACCAGGTTTAGGTGGTGTATGATAGCGATTTTTAGACAACGCGCTAGGCCCCTACCTAGGTTGTTAATTGCCACACCCCTGGGCGCAATGCTTAAAAAATAAACGTGCAAAATACCGAATTCAACTTCGCGGGGGTGAAAAACGAACTTTACGCCATGCGCTGGTGACCCAAAATACAGCCCTTTGTTTCTCAGGGGAGGGGGCGTGGCATTGGCACAGTGCCACGCCCCCTCCCCCCTGATCGAAGTACATGAAAGTCCTACGTCTGCTTGAACTACTCGTGGCGCCACGCCCCCTCCCCCCGATCAGACCCACCCTCCCCATGTCCCATAGACCCAGCTTCATGAGAGCACAAATTCCATTATTTCAAACACACTGTTTTATTTATTCTAGAACCCTATAGTAAATATCCAAGATGGTCAGGTGGGAAAATTTGTGAATTAACCATAACTGTAGTACTTCAGCCTAGACACAAAGTTAGCATAACCATACCCCAGTTTGTAGTGGCACAAGAATCATTCCATACACCATCACCAGCACCAACATCACCACCACCATCACCAGCACCAACATCACCACCACCATCACCAGCACCAACATCACCACCACCATCTTCATCATCACCATCACCACCACCACCATCATGTGTGTGTGTTTACCACTGGCACAGTGAGGAGCTTCCGTCTTCTTTCCTCATTTCCAGAAAATACTCGAGCTTTGATTTTGACACTGACACTGATTCTCTCCCGCTCACTGAAGGTAATGGTGGGGACTTCAATGGCTTCCACCTCACCAGCGAGAGGTTTATTGACATGCCGAAGTTTCTATAGAAACACAACATTAGCAATAACAAGTGAGAAGAAAGTTAACAGTAAAACTAACAATTATGTCTCATAAATACTCATACAACTTTCATAAAAATATGTCTGATTATTTAATGAAAACGTTTTTGGGTGAATGCCAAATCCACCTGAATACGTTCCTTTGCTATGCTCTACATTTGTTAACCTGGGCCTGTATTTGCATCCTAAAAGTAGCTCCTAACTGGCCAATTTAGGAACAACTCTTAGGGCCCTATCTTACACCCTGCGCAACATAGCGTCAAGCCAGTCTTGTTCCTATCTTACAACGTAGCATGACACAAGTCTTGTTCCTATACACCCAAGGCAGTGATGAATTTTTCGCCATGCAATCCAGTTCAATTGTACATTGCATCCACGGGCGTGTCAATTAAAAAAAATATGTGTGGTCAGGCGCATTATCCAAAAATTGCTATCTTAAACCCACTAAAAATCATTTCGCCACTGACCAAGAAAAGTGTCGTCTTAAGTGGAAAGTGCATACAAGCACAGCTATTTTGAAGGCACACTGTCACGAAATGTATGCAGCCCTTAGCAACGAGTCCCAGGCAATGACTCGTCTGCAGGATGAATATCCTGAGGATTTCTATTCAGTCATTTGCATATTAAATATTACTTATTACTGACGGGGGATGTGTAGTTCCCAGGCTAAGTTTTTGATTGTATCCTTTTGTCAGTCAATAGTGAAAGTAAATAACTAAGTGTAAAACTGCTTTGTCGTTGACTATGAAATTACGGTGAAGTTAGTTTCAGTTTGGATGAGTTCAAGTAACAGGCGAGTGCAGATGCATGTACTGTAGGCTATACTCTGCTAGTCACACACACAATTTAGTACAACAAGGTCTAGAAGAATCCTGGTATTGCATACACAGTCTCATGTACAAGCAGATTCCTTGTGCTTCCATGTGCTAACTGTCAAAATATCAATGCACTGTTTGATGTTGTGCTCCTTCCTCTTAAAATGGGGGTGAGGATTAATTATTTTTTTCCCCAACATTGCATATAATCTACTTAGAAGGACACTGTTCCCACATACTTTGGCCCATCATCAAGTGCTTGACCTCTTTTGAGTTACAGAGGCTTGAATGTTGTTTTTTCTTTGTAACATACATCTTTGGAACTGCCCACATCTGGGCCCTCTAAGTCACCTAGGTACCCTTGAAACACAATTGAGGCCTAGACCAGGTCTTGTGAAGCTGTAACTCTAAGGGCTCTATCGTGCACTTTAACACAATTGACTTTGCGCAAATCGCTTTGTGGGCGGATCTTGGGTGCTGTTTCTATTTTACCGGCGGGTTAATGACTGTTGCGCCCGATGCAAATCTAAAATGGGGTGGTCTGAAGTAGCTACATTAATCAGGGGTGTGGTTTGGGCGTAACGTGCAATAAACCAATCAGAGCGTCATCTCACATTCCCTTTAACTCATTGAATGCCAAGCTGTTTTCGGGAGATTTGTCCTAGAGTGCCAGCAATCCAGACCATTGCTGATGATTTGTGTACAGCCACAGCATATTCTGTGTTATAGCTATGAACACGTACAATAGCTCGATTAAAAGGTGAGACTTTAAGCTCTCAGTGCGTGCAAACCGTGTATTTCTACACGCCTCCGTTCCTGAGAAATCCCGAGCTAAACAGTGGCTAGTTTTCATCAAAATCGCTGTTTTTTTCTAGAAATGGAGATAAACGTCTTTCATGAAATATGAAGTGTTGCCTGTTACTTACTCGTGTAAACATTCCGGGAAGTGATCAGTGAGACCTGGCGAGACTGCCACCTCGTGATAGACCCACGAAAATGGCCTGGTTTTGACCTGACGTGCATGTGTCACTGATTCGACCCAAAGCGGCAACCGAGTTATGATAAAATGTCCAGATAAAATGTCCAGATTGTCCGTTTTCATGAGTTTCACGATCGTCATATAGTTCATTTCTATTCATCACAGAGTTCCCAAAATCACATATAAGGTGTATTAGAGTGTCTAGTTTCGTAATTTAAAAAAAAGCTAAAAACGTAATATTACGTTTTTGGCACTCAACGCATGGGAAGGAAAAACGTAATATTACGTTTTTGGCACTCAATGAGTTAACAACAGGCACGCTCAGGGCTCTCAAGTTTTGAAGTTTGCAAGGAGTGAGACATTGGGCCCTATCATGACATTCTAAAGTGCATCGTCACTCGTCAAAAGTCTATTCAAATTTAGTAGGATGTCCAGTTCACATTGGGAGGGGTTTCGCTATCAAAAGTGGAGCGCATGGCGTAACAAGGTGTTCCTAGGTCTTTTAATCAGTCATATGGGTGTGTTTGGGGCGTAACATCATTTTAAACCAATGAGAATGACATCTGTCATTCCCTTTAACGGCGCATATGTCAAATAAATGCATCGGTATTTTGGCATTCAAAGGCGCATTTGAAGGAGGCTGCTTGCGAGACCGTATAGAATAGTCATTCTTAAACCATGCTTTACTAAAACCTAGCATAGCCTTCACGCATTTGCACTTGTCTATTTGAACTCATTGGCAAAGTGAAACTAACTTCACCAAGGAGTCAGTCAACGACAAGACAGTTATATGCAGTTACTTTCACAACTGACTGACAATGGGTTACCACCGAAAACATAGGCTGGAAAAAGCAACACTTACCCTAATATTGCTAAAATGACTGAATAAAACAACATTTATCCTGCAGGGAGTTGCTTATATCTCGTGACAGTGCGTCTTCAGCTGTGCTCCATAGGTGTCTCTCGCCTCTCCCCTAATCACTTTTAACAGTCATTACCAATTTGCAAATGATGGTGAATAACTACTCATTATGAGATGTACAGTATTTCGTAATATCTTTGTTCTAATTATGTTTCCCATTGTAATCGTGCAATTTGTAATGCCTTGCATGGACGTGCACTGGTGTGCGTTCATGAATGATAGAAGGATGGTGCGTGCACCTGCCAATATGACTGTTGACATGCGCTCTTAAAATAGCATATGAACAACTCGCCATTGACTTCTGACCAGGTTTAGGTGGTGTATGATAGCGATTTTTAGACAACGCGCTAGGCCCCTACCTAGGTTGTTAATTGCCACACCCCTGGGCGCAATGCTTAAAAAATAAACGTGCAAAATACCGAATTCAACTTCGCGGGGGTGAAAAATGAACTTTACGCCATGTGCTGGTGACCCAAAATACAGCCCTTTGTTTCTCAGGGGGAGGGGGCGTGGCATTGGCACAGTGCCACGCCCCCTCCCCCCTGATCGAAGTACATGAAAGTCCTACGTCTGCTTGAACTACTCGTGGTGCAACGCCCCCTCCCCCCGATCAACAGAGACCCACCCTCCCCATGTCCCATAGACCCAGCTTCATGAGAGAGCACAAATTCCATTATTTCAAACACACTGTTTTATTTATTCTAGAACCCTATAGTAAATAATAATAAATAATAATAACATAAATTATAATAATAATTTCACCCAAATGGGCCCTTTGAACAGCAGTGGCTCATTCTGCTCTAAACAAACAGAAAACAACCAAATGAGAAAAAGCACATTTAGCCCCAAAATGGTCTCTTGAACAGTGGTGGTTCTGTCCGTGTGTGTGTGTGTGTTTATGAGTGATGTGTGTTGTAAGTGTTTGTGGCAGATTTTGATGCCTTGATGACTGATACTGGGGGCTCCCATATAAAGCATTGTGGTTCAATGTCAGCCATTTTCACAGTCATGAGGCCATCCTTAAAAATATTCTTGTTTGCAGTAACAGCCAAAAATATTTAAAAAAATGGGTCGGTAGGTAGGTCAATATTTTTTTTTTCAAGATTCAAAGTAAAAAAAAGTAAAATTTTGGTCATGGTGATTACGTAGGTATGAATTAAAACAAATGTGCATATTGTGACGTAACTGACTGGGTCCTCAACCCGTGCCTTCAGGCGCATCACTGCAAACCTCAATCTGATGCAGGTTATGTAGACCAGCCTTTTTTGACCTGAGGCCCAGTCATGGCAGACTTTGGGGTCATAGGGCTCATCTACATGTACCTAACCCCACTCCCTCCAAATCAAAGATAATTATCATTATCACAATCATTATTATGCCTATATTGTTATACATGCACTTTCACTTAAATGTTTTGTGACATGCACATCAGAGGACTGCTTTACTAATGTAAGATATAATTAGTTTCATTGCTGTTGCATGATGCTTGCATAAGAAAATAAATACTTCTCAAAACAGCAAGAATTATATGGGTGCTATTGTTTTGGGATGTTCCCTCATGCATGCATCATACATTGGTAGGAAATGGAGAAAAAAATACATGTTTTTTAATGAAGTTTAATTTGAATGCCTGAATGTAAGGATTCAGAAAACACAATACCAGCTTTTTTGGCGAGCAGATAGGCATAAATCACTGATCTGTTGATCTTTAACAGATAGAAAGGCCACGTTATATTCAAATGTGACTATACAATACTCAGGGCCAGATGTACGTACATTTGCGAACGTAGCGGTATCAGCGTCATGGACACGCCGCAGACTGCGAACGCTGTCAGACACAAGTTTCCGTCGTATTTATCAATAGTTCAATCCTTAGTGTAAACTGAGCCTTTCTCTGCCTTTCTCCCCCCATAAACGCAATTTACGAACATCCACAACTGAATGGCAGCGCCTATACAAGCCCAGTTGAATGAAGTAAACTGATGACAACATTAAAAAGAATCAAACGTTTAGCGATCATGAAACAATATTATACATGATAAGATGTAAACAAGCAGGGAGATAATGAAGATCAGTAGTTCTACTCCTAGGCTATGGAAGATTGGTCAAATCTAGCAAGTAGGAAAGTTTAAGTGAATGACGTGAAAGTGAAAGTAAGACATTCGAAAGGCCAACGAAAGTTAAGGTTGCTTTTGGTAATACAAATACTTTCACCACAAAAAACTGGTGCTCTAAATAGTGATTCTGTTGTCTTTCAAAGGTTCTCTTATTGACGCATTGAACTGCAATTTGGATTAACACCTGCTTTTACAAGGCGGAAGTATTTAGGCGCAGAATAGACGTGCGCTTTCAGGAGCAATCTTTGTACATACCGCGGAATACATAACTAGGCGCTATTTACTCTTCCCCTCCCATCTTTTTACGCTAAACTCCCACTTTCCCCTGGATCCTCCCAAGAATGCATATGCATGACATGACAAACGCAATCTGGCACTCTCAGCTCCCGCGACAGGCAGTTTGCGCTTTTACATCATTGCGGCCTGTTTGTACATACCTTGCAATGATTTTACACGCACATTGCGAAACAAATACGCCTGAAGTGGGCGCAAAAGCGTTAGTACATCTGGCCCTCAGTGCTATACAGTGTATTATACAGTCTCTGCTCTGTTTCTATGGAAGTTCCAAAAATCAACGTTGTTCTATTAAGTGTCGTTAAACAATAAAATAGCATTCAACAGGTTGAAGCGGAGCTTTGATGCCAACGTTATCAATTAGTTTCAGTTTCTCTCACGCAGACGCCTGCATTGAATGAACGCTCATAGCCTACCACCACTTTATTGTATGGCTTAATGACATCGATAGCAGAAACGTTTGTTTTCTTTTTTTGTCGGTCCCCTTGATCAACTGCGCAGCAAATTATCAGACGAAGCACCGGGCCTAATTTCACTCCACGACTCCGCGGACCAGCAGTCTCACGTTGCGGACCCACATCAAAACAAAACTATTTCCTGATTGGTTGAGAAATCCTATTTTCTGATTGGCCGATAGGTTAGTAACTGAACAGCAGCTCTCTGAACTGAATGAGCGCACAGACAGCAACGTTGTGTGACACGTTTGTAAAATATAGCCCTTAGAAACTTCTGTGCGGGCAAGTTAATAATTTTTCGGAGTGAGAAATGCCATGTGTGGCGTGTGAGCGTGTGAAGTCATTGAAATGCGTGTGTCTTACGCTCAATGCGTGAGACTTGAGAGGTCTGGGTATGGGAGTCACAGCACAGTGGCATTTTATTCTGACTCTGTAAATGGTTATCCCTCCCTTCTCCAATCCCAGGTAAAATATCACCTAAACTTTAGCACAAAAACATGTAGATTTATGTAGAGAATTGCTGTAAAGCACAATTGACTAAAACAACTATTTATATCTTCAGGAACTGGACAGTGCCACCTTCTTCCAGGCCTATCTGGTTGATCCATGGCCTTGCCAGGTGGAACAGGGGCATGGCTGCGGAGGGGAGAGTGGAGCCCCACTCCTACAGTGGCCTTCAACAGCATGCTGCCAACCATTTGTATCACCAGACTGGCAGTGCACTGGAGGACTACAAACACACACTCACTGCGTTGGAGACAGAGGAGGCGTCTGTGGCTGATGATGAGGGCTATTTTGAGCCTGAGGCAGAGGAGTTGGAGGACTTTACTGTCCCCATCCTGGAACCTCCCCCACTCGTTGGTCCCACTGGCACGGCTGCTTCACTTGGCACGGGTTATGCGAATGTAGCGCCTGCCACACCACCCACCAGCTGGTCCCCAGCGCCTGCCACACCACTCACCAGTGTGTCCCCGGTGCCTGCCACACCACCATCCGAATAGGAATGATAACGGACTGCTTCCATTCTGCTAGGATGACTCCCTCTGACCACACCCATCAACACCACCTCCTTCCTCTTATCAGTCAAATTCTCTAGCATGACATAACAGATCATATCCCTCCCTGGGGTAGACTTTCCAACTTTCTTTAATGGCCTATTAAGTTCTTGTAGGCTGAAAGGAGCATTTAAACTTTACCCATCTCCTGTCTCCTCAAATAAAACACATCTATATTTTTTAGCGACATATCTCTTCCCTTTTTCTCTTCATGATTAAGGTTCTCTGAGCTATGCACCTTTACCAATGGCTTCGCTATGGCCTCCGCTTTATCTTTACTATTTGTGATAACTCTTTGATCATTAGTCATTACTGGATACTCAAATTCCCTCCCATTCCCTCTCATCTTCTTGATCATGTTCCATACACTTTGAATTGGAGTTGTTCTTTCAATTAAATCACAGAACTTTTTCCAAAACTCCCTTTTTGCACTTTTGACTGTGTGCCTCACTACAGTTTAGAGTTTGTTTTAAAGTTCTAAAAGCTTTGTTACGGTCCCTGACAGCCTTACTACATTCCTCAAACCACCAAGGTACAATCTTTCCTTTACTACCTGATGTTGACTTAGGAATGGATAGCTCAGCAGCCCTAATTATACTATTTGTAACTGAGTAACACATAGAGTCAACACTGACACTATCTCCAATATCCACTAAACTACTCTCACTGTTGCCTGAAAAGGTTTCCCAATCTGCTTCCCTTAACTCATTGAGTGCCAAAAACGTAATATTACGTTTTTCCTTCCCATGCGTTGAGTGCCAAAAACGTAATATTACGTTTTTAGCTTTTTTTTTAAATTACGAAACTAGACACTCTAATACACCTTATATGTGATTTTGGGAACTCTGTGATGAATAGAAATGAACTATATGACGATCGTGAAACTCATGAAAACGGACAATCTGGACAATTTATCTGGACATTTTATCATCAACTCGGTTGCCGCTTTGGGTCGAATCAGTGACGCATGCACGTCAGGTCAAAACCAGGCCATTTTCGTGGGTCTATCACGAGGTGGCAGTCTCGCCAGGTCTCACTGATCACTTCCCGGAATGTTTACACGAGTAAGTAACAGGCAACACTTCATATTTCATGAAAGACGTTTATCTCCAATTCTAGAAAAAAACAGCGATTTTGATGAAAACTAGCCACTGTTTAGCTTGGGATTTCTCAGGAACGGAGGCGTGTAGAAATACACGGTTTGCACGCACTGAGAGCTTAAAGTCTCACCTTTTAATCAAGCTATTGTACGTGTTCATAGCTATAACACAGAATATGCTGTGGCTGTACACAAATCATCAGCAATGGTCTAGATTGCTGGCACTCTAGGACAAAGCTCCCGAAAACAGCTTGGCATTCAATGAGTTAAAGTAGATATGAAATTTCAACTTTATTCTCGAAATGTCGAGTTTAATGTCACCATGGCGACTTTAAAGTCGACACGTCGAGATTAAAGTCGCTATGACATTTCAACTTTATTCTCGAAATGTCTTTCTTAAAAGATTGAGCTTGGTCTGGTGAAAGCCAGACTAGCCATGGCCTGTTTTTTAAGCTTCCATATCTCAGACAATAAAGTAGACACAAGCTTAAAATTTTGCACAGTAGTTGCTGGGTATAATACCATTATTGACCTAAAATTTGAAGAAAATCCAAGATGGTCAGACGGGAAATTGTTCTAAAATATGTTGATTTGGCACAGAATGACCCTATTATTTCTGTTCCTGTCTATGGCTTTAGGAAGAGCTGTGATCTGCACTCAATTGCTCTTCAGCCAACAGCTGTTGCGTCTCACTAGATTGAAATTGAATTTCACAGTCTGAAACTGAATTGTGAGAACTGAAAGTGGAAGTGCATAGAAAGTGGGATTTTCAGTGAGTAATGTATGTATCGGAGCAAATTAAATCAATTTCAAAATATAACATTAACTTTCAAGTTTATGGGATTCAGTTGCAAACATATGAATTCAATTTCCAAATATACTATTTAAATATGTTTTCTCAATACAATTGCTCAAATTCAGCAATTCAAATGCTCCAATATCCATCCAATATGTTGGGGCTTATTTTCTTACAGTAACTCACAGACAACACATTATCCCTCACATAAATACCATACTTTGTTATGAATATATTACGTATAAGTGTGATTAGTGCATATAATTATTAGGTAAGCATAAATGTACATCTAAATGGAACAGTAATCATTATGTAGACTTTCTAAAAGTTTGTGTTGGATACAATTCACCACTTATAAACCTGAAAACAGTTATTTGGGTTTTTGCTTACCTTAAGTGCATACACTTTCAATCCAGCCTTTACCAACGTGTTTTTCAGGATTTGGTTAAACTTCTGATAAGAAAGAAATGAAGTTCATATCGTCAGACAAAATGAACCAAAAACATTTCCCCCTCAGCGGAGATAGTGCATTCATATGAACTCAACTACACCTACTGTAGTATCCCGCAAGAGTCCTCCATTGTAGACCGCTATAGCGAAGCTGTTGACAAAGAGTTCAGAGACGCATACAGAAGCCATTTCGATACCCTGTATGGGAAGTTGTCCTGGGCATTGTCTTACTGGTGTGTTAGACTGTGGTTCTGCAAGTTTGTCCTGAGAAGACACTAAGACCTAAAACACACACACACATGCAAACAGTATTGGAAAATTGTAATTCTTATGTATTAGGGTACATTAGCTGTAAGGCAGCCGGTAATTTGTAGGGTCCGTGTGAGATGTTCTAAGAGATTGTTTGATGCTCACACGAAGAGGCACATCAAGGTAGTCAGGGGTCACTGTAATATCTCCATTTAGATAGTTCATCTTAATGATGACAGGTAAGCCCGTGGAAGGACTGCATATTGTTATCCGCATGGTCATGTCCTTCAACTTGGTGTTCAGCACAGAGATGACATTGTCCTTGATTAAAGGACAAAGCTGCAGACATACAGACAGACAGTTAGGTGCATCAGGTGTTAAGGCCCATTCACACCAAGAACGATAACAATAACTATAAATAAATATCATTCTCATTAATATGAATGATTACGTTCACACATAAACTATAACGATAAAGATATGAAGAACGATATCGTTGGGGATCACTTTCAGAGCGATTTTCAGAACGATAAAAAGATAATAGCCAATCAGAACTCATCGAATTTTAATTGTCTCATTCATTAACACAAGGTGAGCCTTTGTTTATCGTTGTTCAGTGTGAACGTTTATATCGTTATGGTTATAGTTTTTGGTGTGAATAGGCCTTTAGTCTGGCCCTCACACTGGCCCTCATTTATCAACTGAACATAAAAACCAGTGCGGATTTAGGTGTAGGAATCCTCTTCCTTCCACAACAGGGGTCACATGTGATTCAAGAAACTTTTTAAATCACACTAATCCCAGCGTAAGAACGATTGGGTGTTTAAAGCTGTGGCATTAAAGAGGCCCTATTATGGGCATTTTCACTGTTTATAATTTTATTTTTATGGTCTTGAATTGATTTACAATACATTATTGATTTACACTTGGTAGCAGTATTCCAGCTGTAGCCTATTCATCTCAAAGCTATTATTGTGACAGTTCAGCTCTACCAATTTGAGCCTGAATCAAACCCAGAGAGTGAGACTGAGGGCCTGTTTACACGTATCTAGATATAAAAAAAAAACGGATATTTTTGTATGCGTTTGTTTTTTTAATCGCGTTTACATGACATTCGATTAGAAAATATATCCATACACACTAGAACGCAAAATGATTCCAAAGGCGAATGTTTGTAGAACCTAAAGTGTCGTCTAGGTCATCTACTTGTCTGCGTTGCCCTCCTCCCCTCAATTAGCCTAATAGCAGGAGAGGAAAGACGCTTTGGTTTACCAGTACTAGTTTATCAGTTTGGCAGAAATTACATGCACAACACAGTAGGCTATGATAGGCCAACAATACACAATATGAGATGGAGATGAGTTGTCAGTTATGTTATATCGTGGCAAGGAACGATTAAAATGTGCAAAAGCCTACCAACATCTCACTGTTCACTTTACACAACTCGGCGTCTGTAACACGCCAGGCCAACAGATTGCACTATCCCAGTCAAAGTTCAATTGCAGATCCGAGAATAAATTTAGGTAAATTTAAAATGTACAGAAGGCTACGCGTTTTAGGCTGATTAAACCGAAGGGAAATTATGGCAAAAAGCTACTCATAAAGCAACCCATAGCCTACATGTGGACCGACGAGGTAGAACTAGGCTACTTTCTCTTAGTACAGTATAAAGTGAGGAAAGTTCAAGAGGGCACGGATTACATGCTAGCCTACTAATAGCCTATAAACATTAGCTCTCGCCCATGTTCATTTTGTCAAAGCAGCTCTTGGATGAAAATAGGTTGGCGCCTGCTTTATATCAACGCCACACCAAATCAGTAATGAAAACACTGATGAGCTGTTATGTTGCACTGCTTGCTGGAATGACGAATGCCACTCTCATTGGTTTTACACCCAAAAGACACCCATGACTGGTTAACATTAAACATTAGGCTACATTTATTTAGCTATCCACAACGTAAACAGGCGATTTAGAATGCCGTGCGTGTATACAGTACGCCCACACATCCTGCGATCTTAATTACATCCAATAATAGGCCTAGGCTAATTCATGAGAATATATCTGCATTTTAATAAAGACATGTAATAACACTGCCGTGATGTAAGTGTGGTAGGATATTGAGTATCCATGAGTTGCCAGACTAGTGTTCATGGACAATGATCCAGCTAGTCTGCACGCACACATAGGGCCTTTTAACTGAGAAGGTCGGGGGAATGGGGCTGTTTTAATGACAGTGTTGGCAGCATGCAGAGCCAACATCACAACACGTTTCAATGCGCTAATAACGCTAAAACTCGCACGTCATGCCAAAACTAACCAGAATAGCAAACCCATTTAAAACTCACCATAGCATAACTTCTCAGATACGGCAATTAATCATGCCACAGTGGGCCAGAATAACAAACATAGCCTACCTTATCTTCTACATACATGTACATCCTCTAGGTTTGGAAATGAAGATGATTTAATCCAACATGTTATAATCCATTGAGTAGGCCTAGCCTAGGCTATGTTAGCGTCACAAGACGAGACTTACTTAGCTACATGAAGTAGGGTATTTTCCTAAACGAATATCTGGCCATCTACGTTTGCAAATAAAACTGCATTTACACGTGACCGTTTATTTTTAAAATGTGTTTACACGAACCCGTGTACATACATGCTGTCATGAGCACGCCAAACCACAGTGGCAGTCTAACGATAAGCTCAAGCTCACATTAACCAATCAGAACCCTGAAAAGTCGCACGTGAGAACATGTAAATGTAAACATTGGTCGCACCCATGGTGGCACCTTTGATGTACTTCTGTCGCATACTGTGACGTTGGCTGCCCAAAACTCCGTTTACCACAGTTTAGAACCAAACGCATAAACGGAGTTTTCCAAAAAAAACACTTTGGCCGGAGTTTTTTTGGATAACCGTTTTACGGGGCGAATTCTCCGTTTGCGTCTAAATGAAAGGCTCAAACATAGGGAAATGTCTTCGTTTATACATGCTCGTGTAAACGGGGTCTGAGGCATACGAAATCATGACAAAGAAACACATTCTAACCATGGCTAATTGAAACTTACTTGCTACGAAAACGATGCTGTGCTGAACTAACGTTACTGAATGAACAAAAGTACATTGTGACATCAACTTGTACCGGACATCAAAGGAGGACATAGCAACCGCAGTGCAAACTGAGGGGGGAAACTTAAACTAAGCTGATTTTACCTTTAATTGACCGTTCGCAAAAGACACGCCCCCTAGTTATTGTTAATAAGCCCGTCAAACTCAGAACGGAGTTGTCTAGAAATTCAATGGTACAGTAGCTGTTAAGACTCTGTAAAAGTTACAGCACAAGAGGCTCTTTTAGAGAGCCACGGACCTAAATTCATTTACAATCATTTACAATCCGTTGAAAGACTGCAGTATGACATGGAGACACATGTATACAAACTCATATCTAGCTTTGTTGGGTGACAAACTTAAACGGGAGGCGAGTGTGATTCACTTATATTAATAGTATGTGCTAGATAGACTTGCATGCATGTTACAAGGACACTGGGCCATGTCATGTAAGGAACATGGTGTTGCCAAAAAACAGAAACATAGCCTACATTGCAGAGCCACTTCAACTTTATTATTATATGGTGAATAAATGTTACACTACTGCAGGGGCAGAGTGGGGCACTAAAATCCACCGGGAAAATTCTGACACGTTATCACAATCCAATTGATCTTGTTCTTGTTTCACAATTATTGTGAAATATTAATGGCCTTCTATAGCATTGGTTGGCATGACTGGTACATGCATTCATGAAAACCAAGCATCCCAGCAAACAAGCATCATGGAGAACTGCTCTAGTTGTGTTAATTATTGAAGGTGGAACAAACCTTATAGGTGAGGATATTCTTGACCCCTGTGAGAATTTCTGTCTTGGCAACCACCATATCGGCTGCCTGAACGAATTTACCTACTATCCTAAAATACAACAAGAAAATCATAGTCATTGATAAATATGATCTTGATCTGCAGTGATTTTGCAGCAGCACTGATAGACATAGCCCTCTAGTTGAGGATGTCACTGAATATCTGGTTCTGTGTGAATGTGCCTGGCCATCACTTTATTCCAGGGTGAAATATTTCAGCAAATACAGTGTCCTCCTTATTGGGGCCCCTGGTGACAGGTATAAATATTAAAACAAAATCCAACCTTGAAGGGCAGCAAATTTATTCTTAAGGGGACATGTCAACCCATTCCATAACCACTCATTTCATGTATAGCGCCACCTAGTTAAAAACAAAAAAGTAAAAATGAGGTGTTGTAATTGCAGGTATCTGTGACCTAACATAGTCAAAACCAGGGCTTTGAACCGATTTTTTTCCCCAATCGGTTCGCTCCGAACAGAAACGGAATTATAACGTTTCCGGTTATGAGTTCCACCAATAAATTGACGTTCCCGAACCGGTTAGAACAAAAAAATACTGTTCCCGGAACGGTTAATTTCGTTCCTGTCAGCTGTTTAATGCTATAGAATTATGTCACATCTTTCTCATCCAGCTTAAACCAAATGTAATAATATTACAACCATTATTAAATAATAATAATTATATTATTAATAATAATAATAATAATTAAATAGGCCTACAATTATTTCAAATGTGTAGTTTATTGTTAAAAGAGAAAATTTCCATACAAACGTAACAACATTATTAAGACACTTGGTTATGCCACTCGGGCAACAACAAATTCCAACTGTCGGGGGAAAAGGCCATCCAGTAGGCCTACTCATACCGTAACAAGCCATCTGTGCATTCGGCAAACAGAGGTGTTGGCGCTATTTAGCCAAATGTTCGCTAGTCCATCATTAACGTGGAGTCGACAAATATAGCTATTGTTATTGTGTTTGGAATCAGCGTTTTAATTAACGATGGATCGTAATTTACCTCTTATTTAAGATGTGGAGTGGAGACTTTGTAATCCACCGCTCTCTCTCCATTCAGTCAGCGAATGTCTGATGTGATGTCACACAGGAAGTGAACCTCAGCCGTCATGGTAACGTGCGCAGGAAAATAATTAGGCTACTTTTTTTTTTTTAGTTAATTAGGCAACGAAAACTTTGAGGAACGAAATAAAACCGGTATTAACCGGTTACCATTATTTTTAAATAAGTGTTCCTGTTCCAGAACATAAAACATAATAATGTTTCCGGTTTCGTTTCTGTTCCCTGTAAAATACAAAAAGTTCCCGGTTTTCGTTTTCGTTCCTTGAACCGGTTCAAAGCCCTGGTCAAAACTGCACGAAATTTGGAGTGTAGGATCATTATGACACCCTCTGAATGCACGCCAAGTTTCGTGGAATTCCGTTCATTGGGGGCCAGCCAATAAATTCATTTATGTTACTGTACACCAACTGGCCTGTAGGTGGCCGGAGACAGTTTTCTGTGAATATCTCTAGAACCGTAGGGCCTAGGAGGACCACTTTTTTTGTATGTTGGTCTTAAGGGGCCATGTCAACCCATCCCATTACCACTTATTTCATGTATAGCGCCACCTGGAGGAGAGCACTGTATTGGTTGGATTGATTTTGCATCTTTTTTTGAAACTATGACAAAGTAGCTGCTCTCTAATTAGGTCATGATTACCAAACTGTGTAGCTGTCCCCCGTGATGTCGAAAGGTGGATAGTCAAATGTACATTCATTCATCTCAATTTCCATATGTCCTTGTTTGTTTTGAAGATTCACTTCAATTGTGCCGCTTATATGTTTTCCTTTGATCTCTTGCAGTCCACTGAAATGACAACAGAAAACACATCACATGCTGCATGAACACAACACCACATCACAGGTCAAGTGCCCTATACCCTAAGCTCATTTCTCAATCCCTTCCTGTTTAATCTTTACACATCAATAAAGGGTAGGAAAGTAATCTTGTATAAATAATGTAAAGATACTGTACATATCACAGTTTAGATATGTGCTGAGAAGTATTACATGTTCATACAAAACAGCAAAGACATTGGGTTTCTTTCCAACCTTGTATGATGCCATGCCCCCCCCCCCCCCCCCCTAAAAAAGAAAAAGATAAAAAAAAAACTACTGTTGTGTTATGTATAATAGAGGCTAACAACCATAACATTTAATTAATGTTAGCCTATTTCATTACATGTGTGGGCTAATAGGCTACTCATAAACAGACTCCATAGCTGCATTAATCTTTTGCTCGTTTCTCCTCTCCTTTGCTCTTTTCCAGTGTTTATTTGGCACTCCAGAATCAAATCACCTGTCCCTCAACACCGTCAACCAATTGTCAAAAACGAAACCAATTAGTTTAAGTGTGCATGTTTTTTTTTATTATCTTTTTTTTAACTGTTTCACAATCTAGAAAAATAAAATGTAGCCCTGTATACACAATGTTATGAATGAAATGGGCTGTTTTTGGAGGCAATTCATAGTATGACCGACTTTAGCCTACTCTTTTTTTTTAAGGAAATATTATGTTCAGACAGAGCCAGAGTGGTGAATCGGGAGCTTTGGGAGGATTCCTGGAGGGCTCTGAATATCGCAAGCTAAAATATATTGTTTTTGAAGTTAATTTGCTTTCGCCTCGCACTTCAGCAAACTCATAGTTTCACAAATATTAAAAAGGATAATACCAGTATTTAGCAGTTTGAGTCCCTTTTCTCATTTGTTTTGGATGAACTAGAGTGGTGGACACCGACGATGGGTCCTGTCTCGACTGTCTAGCTTGTTTTGAATAGCCTTTGACTGTTTCAGAGTGGCTGGCTATTGGCATGCACAAACATGTCCTTAAAACAACCCTTAATGTTCGTTTTCAAAACTGTGCAACTCACCGAGTGGTTAGTGGTGTTGATGTTCCAAAACAAGTAGCGTGGGAGAAGCGCTACAAGCCATACGTCCCGAGTATGGTGCCTATGAACGTACCGGTCTCCTACAGTTCGATGACCGTCCTGAACACTACTGGTCATGGAAAACATCCTTCCTGAGTGCCACCCAGGACTTGAATCTGACACCCAGGGAAGAACGGGACCTGCTGGTGGCTAGGTGCAGACTCAGCAGAACAAGCACGGAGAATCAGTGCAGTGCATGTCCTTAATCCTGCTGCAGGCCTCCGCATGGTGTGGCAACGTGTGGAGGAATGCTATGGGACACCAGAAGCCGTAGAACATGCACTCTTTAAAAAGATAGAAGAGTTTCCAAAGCTAACCAACAAAGACAATGGCAAACTCAGAGAACTTGGTGATATCCTCTTGGGCGCCGCGGCGATACTATAAGTCTGTTAAATGTAAAACGTTTTTACAACATGGTATCTTAGTGATACACTTTCTCGTGCTGCTGAGTACGCAAATGTTGGGGAGCTGGTGTTTGGCCTCCAAACGTGTGCTTATAAACTCACCTGGAAAACTTGCTCTCGGCCTACCGGTAGATTCGTGGAGTCAGTTTATCGTATACTCCAATATCCTGGATAATGGTCGAGCAAGGGGTGTGCAAAGTGAGCTACATGGACACTCGTCTACGGCATCCATACCATCAAAACAGAGTCCAGCTGTTGTTCTCTGCGCGGTCCTTCTTTTGTGCGGAGATGTACACTTGAATCCCGGTCCAGGAAGTTTGGAGGTCCAAGTCGATCCTGACGGTCCTGGACTGGTGAGACGTGCTGCTTTTACCGGTGCTGGTGGAATTCGAGGTAATATTCACCCAACAAACATCTTGTCTGGTAGAAACTCTGGTCGCATGGTGGGAGCATCAGGTCAGCGCAGACCCCCTCCAACAATCACCGCACAAGTTACATCGTGTCTCAAACAGCAGCAGATGAAATTGTTCCAGACTGTCAATCATGCAAGTGTTCTGTGGGACAGTAAAACGAAGCCGAAGGGCATTTTCGGTGGACACTTGAACATACGTAGCGTTATTTCAAAGACTGAACAGCTAGAGCACCTGCTGACAGACTCAAACATCGATTATTTATGCCTCACAGAGACTTGGTTGACTCCAACAACACCTTTATCTGTTTTTAATATCAAAGGGTATAATGTATACAGACGGGATAGAGGGAAAGGGAAAGGGGGTGGGGTCCTGATCTATGTAAAAGACAATATTCAAAGTCAACAAATAGCCTTACCAGAAAATAATCTGGAATGCCTGGGGGTAAAAATTACTCTATCTCCCCAAATGTCTTTTGCTGTTTTTGCAGTCTACCGCCCCCCTGCTGCTTCAAATGAATTTTTCGATTCCCTAAACGTCATACTTAAACAACATGAAAAAATGGAAATTATTCTTATGGGTGATTTTAATCTAAATTGGCAAGACAAAACTCGTAGGAAAAAACTTAAAGAGGCTGCCAACGCTTTTCAGATGACACAGATGGTCCATATGCCCACAAGAATTACAAAGTCTTCCCAAACACTGCTAGACCTAATTTTTACAAATAAACCAGAGAGAATTAAAAAGATCTATAATCTTGTCACTGGATTATCAGATCATAATCTTACTCTGGCTGCTAGAAAACTATCAAAAACACGTTTTAAAGATCAAAGCTCAATGAGAGGAAAGCCAATGCCTTTTATTCCACAAAAAGACATGGTTCTCATTGAAAATGAAATAAAACAGGTAAACTGGCATGAGACTATTGGTAGTATACCCTGTGAGTCAGCTTGCACTGATTTAATGTCTACCATTAAAGACATTCTACTAAAATACACCAAAACAAGGGGCAAGAAAACAAATAGGAAACATAATTTACCCTGGTTCAATACAGCTCTCTGGGAGTTGATGAAAAAGAGAGATACTGCTCTGAAAACATTTTTAAAATCAAAATTAAATACTGATCATCTCATTTTTAAAAGTTTAAGAAATAAAGTCATACAACAAATTAGAAAAGCTAGAGCAAACTTTTTCCTCAATATTATCAGCGAGGCAAAGGGAAACTCTAAAAAGCTCTGGAGGAGCATTGATAAGATACTTGGGAAGGAAAAATCTGTAAATAGACAGTTAAAACTATTGACAAATGGCCATATCCAGGATGACGGGCAGATTGTTGGGAAATGTTTTAACGAATATTTCATAAATTCAGTACAAGAGCTGAGTTTAAGCTTTCCAAAAACTCAACTCCCACAACTATCAACCTGTGATGTCTCCGCTTTCAAGTTTTCCCCAATAAACTCAGAGAAAGTGGAAAAGGTAATTTCACTTTTAACAAATAGCAAAGCTAAAGACATATTTGGTTGGGATACAGCTTTTTTAAAACAATGCAAAACATCAATTATGATACCGCTAGCCATGATCATAAATAAATCCTTTAGTGAGAATATTTTCCCCAGCGTTCTTAAACCTGCTATTATCACCCCGGTGCACAAATCTGGGGATACTCAAGTGGTCTCAAACTACCGACCCATCAGTATTCTCCCAGCTGTGTCTAAGGTTATTGAAAAGGTAGTAGCAGAACAACTAATTACTCATCTGGACTCCAAGTCCTTGTTATATCCTATGCAATTCGGCTTCAGGAAAAAACACTCCACTGAAACCGCATGCTGCTACTTTCTGGAGGAAATTAAATCTAGCCTAGATCAAGGAGGAGTGGTGGGAGCAGTCTTCCTTGATCTACGTAAAGCCTTTGACACAATGAGTCATGAAGTACTGATTCATAAACTTGCAAAGTATGAGATCTCCTCAAATGTCCAAAATTGGATAAAGTCCTATTTAAGTAGCCGAACTCAATGTGTGCAAGTAAATGGCACATTATCTACATCACTTGCCACTACCATGGGAGTGCCACAGGGGTCAATTCTAGGCCCTCTGCTCTTTTGCTTGTATATTAATGACCTGCCTTCCGTTTGCAAGAGCATAAATATTATTATGTATGCTGATGACACTGTTTTGTATGTCCATGGGAGAAGTGCAACAGATGTGGCAAATAAGCTAACAAGTGTTATGAGCAGGGTTACTGACTGGTTACAGGACTCATGCCTTACATTGAATGTTGAAAAGACTGTATCTATGTTCTTTACCATTGGATCTAAACCCAAGACCTATCCCAAAATTTCAGTAAATCAACAAAACATAAAACATGTAGAGAAATTTAAATATTTGGGAGTAACTCTTGATTCTAATCTTACTTTTAAAGACCATGTTAAAAAATTGTGCTACACACTGATCATCCCTCACCTTCTATACTGCATCACATCCTGGTCTCAGGCAAGTAAAACAGTGATAAAACCTTTAGAATCTTTGTACAAAAACTGCCTTAAAATCCATGACAAAAAGACACGCCATTATCATCACTGTCATATACTGGCCAAATATAGTTTATTGAGTTTTGAAAATCTAATGAAACACTCAAATGTGTCTTTACTACATAAAATAGTTTACAGTGCTACTGCTCCCCCTTTGAAAAAGTTTGTAACACTCTGCTCTGAAAATTCTGAGCGAACTACACGACGTGTCACAAGGGGGGAGTGTAGCATCCCTCGTCGTATAACCAAATTTGGAAGTTCCTCTTTCTCATGTGTGGCCATGAGACAGTGGAATGCCCTCCCCACAGAATACATATTATGTACAAATTCTCATACCTTTTCAAGCTTGACTAAGAGGTGGATGTTAAGTAAACAAGTTTGCACACATTCTTAAAATGTTGTATGTGTGTGTGTGTGTGGGGGGGGGTGTTTGTATGTGTGTGTCTGTGTGTGGAGCTGGACAATACCAAACAGGCTTTAGTTATATGTGTATGCTGGGGAGGGGGGTAAGAGAGTGTAAGTGGGCTGCTGGCGTCCATGTTTTCTGTTCTAAGACTGCTTGTTTGTTAAATACTATGGCCATCACATCATCTTTAGTCCTATGTAATTTATTTATATTACTGTTATTTTATTTTATGTTTTTATACTTGCCCAGGGACTACAGGTGCAAATTAGCAATTGCTGCTACAACCTGGCCCAAGACATATTTTCCTGGATCCCAGGAAAAATGTTATTTTGTGCACTGTCCCTGATTCAAATAAATAGATTTCCATTCCATTCCATTCCTCCTGGAACTGGACTGTGCCAAAGAAGAAGGATACCTACCAGGCCTTGCCTGTCTAGATACAGCTCGCGGCGTGAATCTGATCGCAGGAAAGCTACCCTACAGTCTGCAAGAGAGGTGGATAACCATTGGATCCAAGTTCAAAGAAGAGCATGGGGTAGCCTTCCCTCCATTCTCTCTCTTCTCTCAATCCGTCCGGCGACAGGCCAAAGTGAGGAATGACCCAAGCTTCGCCATCGCCACCTCCACAGCAAGCAGAGAAAGCCGCGAGGCACAGCCACAAAGCCCTAGTAAGTCACACCTCCACAGCAAGCAGAGAAAGCCGTGAGGTACAGCCACAAAGCCCTAGTAAGTCACACCTCCACAGCAAGCAGAGAAAGCCGCGAGGCACAGCCACAAAGCCCTAGTAAGTCACACCTCCACAGCAAGCAGAGAAAGCCGTGAGGTACAGCCACAAAGCCCTAGTAAGTCACACCTCCACAGCAAGCAGAGAAAGCCCTAGTAAGTCACACCTCCACAGCAAGCAGAGAAAGCCGCGAGGCACAGCCACAAAGCCCTAGTAAGTCACACCGACCGAAGTCACACCCAAGTACACTGACTCTGTGGAGAAGAGAACGAGTGGACCAGATCGCGAGTGCCCGATACACAGGAAGCCTCACCCACTCAAAAAGTGTAGGACCTTTAGATCCAAACCTATTGAAGAACGTAAGGCTTACCTGAAAGACAACCGCATCTGCTTTAAGTGCTGTGGGTCAACTCAGCATATGGCGAAAGACTGCAAAGCATCAATCAAATGTGGCGAGTGCAACAGTGAGAGGCACATCACGGCTCTACACCCAGGCCCTCCTACATCCAGCGCGAGAGCTCACACGGGGAAGGAGGAAAGCGGGGAGCCAGATGAAGACGCACCCACAGTCACATCCAAGTGCACAGAGACATGCGGCAATGCAGACAGCCCACGCTCATGTGCTAAGATCTGCCTGATTAACGTCTATCCTGCAGGGAGAAAAGACAAAGTCGTCAAGATGTATGCAGTGCTGGATGAACAGAGTAACAAGTCACTCGCAAAGTCAGAGTTCTTCAGCCTCTTCGGCATCAAAGCCGGTCCAGCTCCTTACACACTGAAGACCTGCGCGGGGACAACAGAGACCTCCGGCAGACGAGTCAATAACTTCATGCTTGAATCTATGGATGGGAAACTGCAACTCCCTCTCCCCACACTAATCGAGTGTGACATGGTGCCGGATGATAGATCTGAAATCCCACCCTCACCTACAGCCTGTGGCGAACAAGATTCCAGCTGTGGACCCAGACACACCCATCCTCATGCTCCTGGGAAAAGACATCCTCAGAGTTCATAAGGTGCATGAGCAAATCAACAGGCCACACAACGCTCCATATGTGCAACGGCTTGACCTGGGCTGGGTCATGGTGGGTGTCATCTGTCTGGGTGCAGCCCACAAACCAACCGAAGTCAATGTGTACAAAGCCAATGTGCTGCATAATAGAACATCCTTCCTCCATCCCTGTCCAAACAACATGGTAAAGGAGGGCCAAAGCAGCACATCGCAGCGACACAACCCTCTCCCACTCACCTGTGAGGAAGACACAGGCTGGGCAACGAGCACAGACAGCCTTGGCCTCTCTGTGTTTGAAAGCTCCAGAGACGACAACAAGACAGCGTTGTCAGTGGATGACAGAGCGTTCCTGACCATCATGGACAGAGAGGTCTTCCAAGACGACGACCATAGCTGGGTAGCACCCCTGCCATTCCATGGATCGCTCATAAAGACCCTGGAGAAAAAGCCAGAAATGAAAAGCCACTACGCGAGTTCATGCAGAAAATGATGGACAACGACCAAGCCGAGCGGGCGCCAGCTCTGGAGGCAGGTAAAGAACACTGGTACCTCCCCTCCTTTGGTGTTTACCACCCGAAGAAGCCGGGTCAAATAAGAGTAGTATTTGACTCGAGCGCTGAATGTGAAGGCGTATCCCTGAATGATATACTCCTCAGTGGCCCAGACTTGAACAACACGATGTTGGGAGTGCTTCTGAGGTTCCGCAAAGAGCCAGTAGCTGATACTGTACAGCAGATGTGCAGCAAATGTTTTACTGCTTTGTGGTCAGAAGCAATCATAGAGACTACAATGACTTTGACAGGAATGTGGTGGAGTACAGGATGAAAGTCCACGTATTTGGAAACACCCCATCACCCGCCATCTCAATATACTGCATGAGACATGCTGCCGGGAAAGGGGAAGCAGAATACGGCTCTGATGCTAGACAGTTCGTGGATCGTCAGTTCTATGTAGATGATGGGCTGACTTCTGTTGCTTCACCTGAGCTGGCAATAGGACTGCTCATGAGCAAGGGCGTCGTAGTGGGGGGACAAGTGGGAATAAATTACCCGGGCCCCAATTGGGGGGAGGGCCCCTAAGGAGTTGAATTTTATTTTCCTTAATAATAAATAATTTCCTTAATTTAAAGATCTTAATAAATGTTATTAACTAATATAGATGCAAATATTTCGGGTAAATGCATCAGTTGATTGATGTATTAAATTGTGTCCAAGCCAACATTGTTTGAGGGCAGGCACCCTCTCCCTTGCACTAAATGGTTCAGTCCGCCTTCCCCTCCTAGGCGCATTTTTGAAGTAACGTTCATTCTGCCGAAGCGGCAATGCAGACGGTCATGGCGTGAAGATGTCTAAGTCTAAGAAAGCTAAATCCGTTTCCCAGAAAAGAAAAGAGAGGCAAGAAAGGGAGAAAAAAAGAAATGAGGGAAAACAAGTGTTAACAGCCTTCTTTCCCAAGAAAGGTGAGCCCAATGTGAAAGCAATAGTCTACAAATGAAATGAACTCTTGAAGGTTACAAAACACTTCAATACCACCGCGAATCCGCGATTATCAGTGCTAAAACAGCATTAACACAAAATTAGAAATAACATGATGCCTGATTTATAGCCTACCACAACATTTCAATAGTCTACTAATTCGAAAATTATTATGAGCTAGCTTAACTTAGCAGGCTCAATGTTATATAGGTTCATGAGGAAAGGCTGTCAAATTAGTAGCAAAGCTAACTTGTGAAACGCCTCACACTCAGTTTCAGTGAGATCAACAATGAGTCAGGATAGATTGAACAGCCTTCCCAGCTAACAATTTATGGTTTCCAAAACGTTCTGGGAACCATAGTTTTTGGTTTCGGAAACGTTAGTTTTTGGTTCCCAAACGTTCCCCGAAGGTTAGTTTTTGAGTAAGTTTTGGTTCCCATGGAAAGTTTGCTGAATGTTCCGGAAACGTTAGTTCTTGGTTATATAACGTTATCTAAAGGTTGCAACCTTTAGAGAACATTCCCCTAACGTTCCCTAACCGGTGCAACTTTTAGGGAACGTTCCCATAACGTTCCCTAAACGTTGCAACATTTAGGGAACGTTCCCTTCCCTAAACGTTGCAACCTTTAGGGAACCTTCCCCTAACATTGCAACCTTTGCATACCAATTTTATTATTACTTTAAACTACTAAACTGCATGAGCAGGAAGGGTTAACCCTTGCCCTTCTCTCCATTGAAGGATTCATCAAGGATTGTGCCACCAAAAAGACCTGTCAGTGGGCACTTACTAGAGTGTAAATTTCAGTGTTTAGCACTTTGTGGAAGTCTGTTTTTTTAATGATTTTTTTTTCTTTCATTGAAATGAAGCATTTTGTTAATGTGGCATTTTTCTTTAATATGCTCCTTGATAGATAGCTCTCTTCAGCCAAAAGTGTTCAATATGTATAGATAGCTGTTCTCTCAGTCAAAAGTGTTCAATTTGTATAGATAGCTGTTCTCTCAGTCAAAAGTGTTCAATTTGTATAGATAGCTGTTCTCTCAGCCAAAAGTGTTTTCATTCATTTCATGTTCTAGCTTTTAAACATTCTTCAAATAAAACAGAAATTCAGTGAAGTCTTGGGTAATAAGATTATTTTCTGTTATACAGTACATATAAGAGTTGTTAGATTAATTCAATGTGTGATTAGATAGTAGTTAGTTGTGAACCTCATGCTTCATGCTTACAGCCGGTGGTTGGTTGGTTGGGGGGGGGGGGGGGGGGGGGCATGGCCACCACTTGTGCATAGGGCCCAGAATTTGGTGCTACGCCCCTGCTCATGAGAACCAGACAGATGCTGGCAGAGTCTAACCTGAGGCTACATAAAGTGGCATCAAACAGCGAACAGGTAATGGAAGCCCTACCCGAGGAACAGCATCGGCGCCAGAGAGCAACGGGTGTGGGGGCTATGAGCACTGAGCATCCTTCGAGCCTTTTGGATAACTGAAACAATATGATCATGGGGGAAAATAGTGCAAGCACATAGCTGTCATAGCCTATAGTGTTGAATAGATTACACAACGTTTAGAATAATAGAATTTTAATAGAATAGCGTTGCATAGTAGCCATAGTAGCCTGTCAGACCTCATCTCATTGAGACGGGGTCTGGGAACTAGGCATTCATTTTCTCGTATTTGAAACGTGGTTTACGAATGCCCAGAGCCGTTTATTGGGCGCTATGAATGTATATCAAATGCGTCTGTACGTAGCTCAATCATCGTCTTGCTGCCCTCCCTCCGTTCTGTGATTGGTTCCTTCGTTGAGGTGAAAACGAAGTCCATAGAATCCAGGCTGCCTAGCAGCGTGAATAAAATCGAGCGCGCAAGGCAGCATGGGAAAACCCAGGCTAGTTGCATAGGCTATAATACAAGTAAATAGGCTATAACAGACTCACCACTAGCAAGCCTAGGCTACACTGTGTCTTTCCATTCATTTCGAAATGTTCTTGTAAGATCCTGCTCAAAAGCAAATTGCACTGATAATATCACAACATTGCACATAGGCTATGTGATCCCTCAAAATGTTCTTTAAAGTAAAGAACAAATTCTAACACATTTACGAAGTGGCTAGGTAGATGCACCAACAGTGATGGAAAGTTTAAGAGCGAACAGGACACTCGACATGGCTTTTAGTATTTTGTGCTGCTCTGACAGTCCACTTTTATTGCCATTTTTAGTCTACTGTTTTTGAGTTTGCAGTGACAGGCTACGAATGCTGACTCCACAACTGTCGCATTTCCCAGCCAGGTCCATGATAGGCTTTTTGTCACTACTTCCAATAATGTATCCCTCTGGATAACCCGTGCTGTGTTGCGCTCAGTAAAGGGCGATTCCATCTCCCCTTAAAGTAGCCTACATGATCCAAAGCACTATACAGTACGTCTCCGTTGCTCGAGTTTATCATTAGCACTGGACAATATTGGAAAATATAGGAAATGCGACGTGTCAGTTTGGCCATTTATTTACGGTTTCTGCAATTTAGATTAACAGCTCATGCATTCAGCTTGGGTGCTTGGATCATCCTGCGGTCAGAAAGGTGAAAAACCTTGTATTTTCCATTATCTTCCTAGAACTTTCTTGAGACCTTTTGCTGAATTTCTTATGCAGCAGTGTCTAAAAACCCTACTGGTAGAGATTTATGCCTATTTGGCTTTGCAGGAGTCGTGGTAAATGTATCTCTCGTGGTAAATGTGGCACTCACTGCAACGGTGTCCGAGTGTGCAGAATCCCTCTTCATCATGCAGTTTGCATCGCGCAGTTTGCGCATACAATCAACAGTAGCATAGTTGACACACGTCATGTTTCATTTTGAGTAGGCTAAGTGTTCAATATGGATTTAATTTCAATCATAGGCATAATAATATTTAGATTTTTTTTATGTGAGGGAGAGTTGGGGGGGCACACTGGCCGGTTTGGGCGGGCCTGGCCCCCCAACTCCAAGTGTTTCAACATTGCATTTTGATCGTTGCTTTTACCTTACCGAAAGCCTACGCATGCCAGCTATGTATCCACCAGCTGCCTGCCTGCAGCCTACTTCCAAAACTCCAAAACTGCTTGCTGTCAGATTTGGTTCCGAGGTACATATAACTGATAAATTATTGCTTTCCTTGATCATTTGTTTCATAAATACTATTTTTAAAATGGATTTTATTTTTTTATCAAATTCTACTAAATAGTATGGAGAGACGACATCTTATTGGATGTTCTGAATTTACTGGTTTTTGCTGTTGACAGGTGCTTAAAACTTTTTCTTCTGCCAACTGTATAAAAACGCAGAAGTACACATAGTTATTGAATGAGATAACTTGCCAATTTGTCAGTATTTCTGTACATTCATCTGGCTTTTCTTTTTGATATACCAAAATGGCAGCAAAATAAAGCCTGTCCATACTCAAACAGTGTTATGCTATGTGTATAACAGGGGAAATTTGCAGGGAGCCATCCATACTAAGACCTTAACAGTCACAGCCCACTCAGGTTCGGGAAGTAACAATCTAATTCACATTCTCCTTTGAGATCTGGATTAAAAGCCATAAAATCATAAATGTCCAAAGTAGACTTAAAACCTATTTTATACAGTCTATGGTTAAAACCAGCTATGGCATGATCAAGCGATTTCATACGCTCATATAAAACTTCACAGGTCTATGCAGTATCCAGTGAAAACTGTTTTGCTTACCTTGAAAGTGGAAATGTGGAGTAAGTCATCTTGTCTTACATTCAAAAAGAAGTGTGTTAAACTATTGTTATGTTGGCAAACATTGGAAAATCTATCATTCGCAATAGCTGATGGGATTAGTAGTTCCTTCAATTGGAAATTAAATGTATATAGTCTTGTGCCATTTTTGTTTTTCTGTTAGTTTTTGTTTTGCACAAAATGTCTTGTATGATCACAATTCACACCATAGCTGGTCAGGCCTAGGGGGTGGGTGGTGACTGTTGAGTTCTGTAAGGGACTGCTCATTGGTTAAGCTGGTTGACCTGCTCACTTCAGTAAATATGGGCAAATGTCCTTCAATTTAAATTGTATGTCACCTAAATTCCTTAGCTTTTTTTAGGCATTTGTTTCATCGCCTCTTCCTCCTCCTCCTCAGCAGAACTATTCACAGTCTCAAGTTCTATCACGCTCATTCTCTCGCTCTTTTAGCCATCCTTCTATTGCCATAAAATGAGCTAACTGTGATACCCTGAAGGGCAAAATATGGTTGTACTGTCATAATGTACATACTTGTACATAATAATAACTCTTTTTGCAGTGTATATTAGCATATCTTCCTGTTTGAAACTACATTTTCAATATTACACAGACCAAATTTTATACCCTAATCTGGCAACGTATCTTGGGGAATACATACATTTCAAAGTTACTAAACTAACTCCACAAACACAGTTAGGCTTTTTTTTTTTATCAATATATTTAGGCAATAGTCATAATCAGTTACATGAGTTAATATGATTGATTTATTGAAAATAACTATGATTTATATGTAATTATTCACCACTTGGTTAGCATGTGTGCGACTGTGTTATCTATCTCTTCCAGTTTAAAGGTGCCGTCAGCGATCTTACACAATTTCATGCCCATAACTAATGCTAACTGCCCATTCTGTACACTGTAAAAAAAAAACAGTCTCGCTGACTGCACCTTTAAGCAGAATATAATTTATGATCCTACAAATCGTTGGTTTCAAGTGTACTTTACGTACTATGTGGCATGGTCACATTCTCCAGTGAAGCTCAGCTGGTTGAACTGAAATCGAAGACCTGAATCTGGCACGAAGTGAAGAGCAACCTGATCTTGAGGCAGCTCCAGATCGTTCAATGTCAACCTGCAGGGAAAATAAATAACAATAATTTTAATAAATAAAGTGGCAAGTGGTGATGGGGTTATGGGGTTCATGCAGCATTGGAACATTGCACAGCATATGAATATGGTATTTGTGACTAGGCAGAGTGGCAACAGCAGGCCCTAGGAGGAAACTGAACATGGGTACCTCCTGCAACGCATGGGAATTGGTCTCCCATAGTATCAGCTGCATTGCTAATCACTACACCAGCATGCCTCAGAAGGGACAATGGCATCAGCAAGTCTTGGCAGATTGGAGGAGGGCAAAGTCCAAGACCATGAGTAGTGGAGATATCATGCCCTTCAGCCACCCCTCTGACTGAGAGTGAGATGTCGAACCCCTAGCACGTAGCCGTCCTACTGTATGTCCACTGGAGCCAATTCAAAGCAACCTCCTCCAAGTCATCTCCTACCATCATGCCAGCTATAACACATGTGAATAATGCTTCACTGGCTTCTGGTACATTTCCAACTGCATTTATAATGGCTGGGGTAACACCACTGCTTAAAAAGGCTTCCCTTGCTCCCACCCAAATAGAGAACTACCACCCACTTTCACTCCTCCCATTCCTTTCTTTTGTTGTCTGTGACGGGAGCCTTAATCAGCCAGAGCAGCCACTCGGTCCTTGGTACTCATCTTGCTTGACAAATGAACTGCTTTTCACATGGTCCACCACCGCATCCTAAAATCCATATTCTCAAACATAGGCATTACAGGCAAGGCAGACTACTGGTTTGAATCCTACCTCACTGGCTCATGGGACAAACTTTCACATCTTATCATCTTGCCACAGGGGTGCCCCAAAGCTCAGTGCTGGGGCCCCTTCTCCTTGCCGTGTATATCACCTTGTTGGGCCTGATTATCCACTTGCATGTAGGGCTGAACAATTTTGGAAAGAAATATCATTGCAACCCCCCCCTACGAGAGGCAGGCAAATTTCCAAAAATAAAACAAGAAACAAATTAATTGGACATCGGAGGAGCTTGCTGATATGGCCAGGGGCGTCACTAGACCTTATTCACTGGGGCACGTGCCTTAGTAAAAGTCTACAGTGCCCCAGTAAAATTCTAGCGCTGCTCTCGCTGGAAACGGCATTCATGAGCGCATCTCCGTGCCTGCTTTGATCATGGCTCGAGCCTGTCACTTACCAGCCAATAAAAATAAACAAGGAAAAAAAGAAAGGGGCCATAATAGCCAATCAGGAAATAGCACCTCTGTAGCTGGGTAAGATTGAACGCAACAACCAATGAAAATCGTTCACATGATTCTTCCGAGTGTTTCGTTGTACAGTGGAAACCGCTGGATCACTTTGAGCGCAGAGTAAGTCGTCCCCTGTTTTAATGCTAAGCTACAACAAATTCACAACTTGTTTAACAGAAAAAAGTTGATCGCTGTTAGAGAATGTAGCCCACATAATTAGCATCTGATTTTCAATGCTTAGCGTCATTGTAGCCTAAATTTAGCAACAGTTTACCGGCTTGTGCTCTCTCCCTCACACACACACTCACACCGTGTGTAGGCTGCATGCACACATGCGGAGAGTTAATAATGATTTAGCCTACTGTAAAGAGAGTCCTGTAAATAGCCTATACTGTTTGTGAAACTGTACTACTGTAAAACTAAACATAGCCTTCTGATAAACTATTCAGAGATGGACATCAGAAAATTCTTCCTGAACAGAGGCAGAGGGAGAGGAACAGTGAGGAGATGAGGAGGACGAGGGAGGTATGATAATTGCCCACATTAACGGCAACATTAACATTTATGTTGGTAGCCAGTGCTGTGATTTGATCTATGGTTTAATGGCAAACTTAAATAAGTTTGCTGCATTTGCAAATGTAGCCTATAATAATCTACACAGAATCAGAGTAGCCTACCCGTAGGCTAGCCATTTATTTCATATTGCGCGCACATTTTTTTTTATGTATTGGGAGTTGGGGGCCTGTGCCCCAGCAAAGCGTTAGGTCTAGAATCGCCCCTGGATATGGCGACGTCTTCGTCAAACGAAGAATATCAAGTCTGACACAGAGCTGGCCATATTTCTCCACGACAGGTAGCCTAGGCTAAACTTCATCTGCATCGCTAACTTCAGCTAAATATGTTACGTTGGTTAGAGAGGTTTTTTTTCACTGTTTCCGTAATATGTAGCATGGTTGGAGAAACGTTAAAGCAGCTGCAGGTCAACTAACGTTAGCTAAGTCTTCATTACATCTGGCAACCCAGAAGAGGCTCGCGTCTGGTAGTCTTGAGAACTTTCACCAGTGTTTTGATTTTGGCCTACAGAACGTTCGGTAACAATCCTACAAATCGCTCCTTTAAATATTTTTTATGTGCTTCATCACAGTAGTAGGCCTATATTTGCTGTAGTTCCAGCCTTGTAAACATGTAATAATTCTTATATGTTTCTATTTTGTTTCTATTTCATGTAGATACGGTCTTCTTTCATTAGTTACATGCAATGGAACGAAGCTGAAGTTGGCCGCACATTCAGAATGCAGTGTAGTCAAGTTTCCGTTCCACCTTAAATATTGCAATTTTCTACCGACAGGGGGCAGTGCTGACTGCAAATACGCGATGACACTGGCATTTGCCTAGTAGCAGACGAACATAGGCTACTCCTCACAGACGAATAAAAGCCTTTTTTTCTGGTGACTCCATTGTCGACCAATCTTTAAGTAAATGATACATGCTTTCTGTCAAATAAATCGGTTCATATTGCACTTGTTTTGGGGGGGCTTTTCTGTTTCTTCTTTACATGAGCTATATTTCATATTTTACAATTTATGCACTAGATTTGATACCCATTGCTCACACATGATTTGCCGTGAGATATTACACCACATCCCGATACAACAGTCTCTGAGCTTTCATTTGACACCATGTATGGCCAATTTCGTCGTGAAAATTCACCCTTTTATTACAATTGAAATTCCATGAGCTGTTTTTCATATTCCACAATGTATGCACTAGACTTGATACCTATTGCCCACACAACATTTGCCGTGAAATATTACACCACATCCCGATACTACCGTCTCACAGCGTTCATATGACACCCAGCATGCCAAACTTCGTCGTGGAAAATTGCCATTTTTGTTCCATTTAAATTACATGAACTATATTTCATATTCCACAGTATATGCACTAGATTTGATACCCATTGCCCATACATCATTTGCCGTGAAATATTACACCACATCCCGAAACTACAGTCTCTGAGCTTTCATATGACACCTTGCATGCCAAATTCCATCGTGGAAAATGGCCATTTTCCTTACATTTAAGTTACATGAGCTATATTTCATATTTTACAATTTATGCACTAGATTTGATACCCATTGCCCACACATCATTTGCCGTGAAAAATTACACCACATCCCGATACTACAGTCTCTGAGCTTTCATTTGACACCATGCATGGCCAATTTCGTAGTGGAAAATGGGCCTATTTCATAGATTTAATTTACATGAGCTATATTTCATATTCCACAATTTATGCACTAGATTTGATACCTATTGCTCACACATCATTTGCCGTGAGATATTACACCACATCCCGATACTACAGTCTCTGAGCTTTCATTTGACACCATGCATGGCCAATTTTGTCGTGGAAATTTACCCTTTTATTACAATTGAAATTACATGAGCTGTTTTTCATATTCCACAATGTATGCACTGGACTTGATACCTATTGCCCACACAACATTTGCCGTAAAATATTACACCACATCCCGATACTACCGTCTCACAGCGTTCATATGACACCCTGCATGCCAAACTTCGTCGTGGAAAATGGCCATTTTTCTTACATTTTAATTACATGAACTATATTTCATATTCCACAGTATATGCACTAGATTTGATACCTATGGCCCATACATCATTTGCCGTGAAATATTACACCACATCCCGAAACTACAGTCTCTGAGCTTTCATATGACACCTTGCAAGCCAAATTCCATCGTGGAAAATGGCCATTTTCCTTACATTTAAGTTACATGAGCTATATTTCATATTCCACAATTTATGCACTAGATTTGATACCTATTGCCCACACATCATTTGCCGTGAAATATTACACCACATCCCGATACTACAGTCTCTGAGCTTTCATTTGACACCATGCATGGCCAATTTTGTCGTGGAAATTTACCCTTTTATTACAATTGAAACTACATGAGCTGTTTTTCATATTCCACAAATATATGCACTAGATTTGATGCCTATTGCCCAAATATCATTTGCCGTAAAATATTACACCACATCCCGATACTACCGTCTCACAGCGTTCATATGACACCAAGCATGCCAAACTTCGTCGTGGAAAATGGCCATTTTTCTTACATTTAAATTACATGAACTATATTTCATATTCCACAGTATATGCACTAGATTTGATACCTATGGTCCATACATCATTTGCCGTGAAATATTACACCACATCCCGAGACTACAGTCTCTGAGCTTTCATATGACACCTTGCATGCCAAATTCCATCGTGGAAAATGGCCATTTTCCTTACATTTAAGTTACATGAGCTATATTTCATATTTTACAATTTATGCACTAGATTTGATACCCATTGCCCACACATCATTTGCCGTGAAAAATTACACCACATCCCGATACTACAGTCTCTGAGCTTTCATTTGACACCATGCATGGCCAATTTCGTAGTGGAAAATGGGCCTATTTCATAGATTTAATTTACATGAGCTATATTTCATATTCCACAATTTATGCACTAGATTTGATACCTATTGCTCACACATCATTTGCCGTGAGATATTACACCACATCCCGATACTACAGTCTCTGAGCTTTCATTTGACACCATGCATGGCCAATTTTGTCGTGGAAATTTACCCTTTTATTACAATTGAAATTACATGAGCTGTTTTTCATATTCCACAATGTATGCACTGGACTTGATACCTATTGCCCACACAACATTTGCCGTAAAATATTACACCACATCCCGATACTACCGTCTCACAGCGTTCATATGACACCCTGCATGCCAAACTTCGTCGTGGAAAATGGCCATTTTTCTTACATTTTAATTAAATGAACTATATTTCATATTCCACAGTATATGCACTAGATTTGATACCTATGGCCCATACATCATTTGCCGTGAAATATTACACCACATCCCAAAACTACAGTCTCTGTGCTTTCATATGACACCTTGCATGCCAAATTCCATCGTGGAAAATGGCCCTTTTTCATAGATTTAATTTACATGAGCCATATTTCATATTTTACAATTTATGCACTAGATTTGATACCTATGGCCCATACATCATTTGCCGTGAAATATTACACCACATCCCGATACTACAGTCTCTGAGCTTTCATTTGACACCATGCATGGCCAATTTCGTCGTGGAAAATGGGCATATTTCATAGATTTAATTTACATGAGCTATATTTCATATTCCACAGTTTATGCACTAGATTTGATACCTATTGCCCACACATCATTTGCCGTGAAATATTACACCACATCCCGATACTACAGTCTCTGAGCTTTCATATGACACCCTGCATGCCAACTTTCGTTGTGGAAAATGGCCATATTTTATAGATTTACTTATTTCATATTTTACCATTTGTGCACTTGATTTGATGCCTATTACCCAAACATCATTTGCCGTAAAATATTACACCACATCCCGAAACTACAGTCTCTGAGCTTTCATGTGACACCCTGCATGCCAACTTTCGTCGTGGAAAATGGCCATATTTTATAGATTTACTTATTTCATATTTTACCATTTGTGCACTTGATTTGATGCCTATTACCCAAACATCATTTGCCGTAAAATATTACACCACATCCCGAAACTACAGTCTCTGAGCTTTCATATGACACCCTGCATGCCAACTTTCGTCGTGGAAAATGGCCATATTTTATAGATTTACTTATTTCATATTTTACCATTTTTGCACTTGATTTGATGCCTATTGCCCAAACATCATTTGCCGTAAAATATTACGCCACATCCCGAAACTACAGTCTCTGAGCTTTCATATGACACCTTGCATGCCAAATTCCATCGTGGAAAATGGCCATTTTCCTTACATTTAAGTTACATGAGCTATATTTCAGAAAAAAAGAATAACTGCACAATGGATGTAATTACACGCTCCTCGTGATCATTGTCAGATTTCAACAGTTATGACTGACAGTAGAAGTGTGAAATAAGAGAGCAATTCTCATTTATGCTATACATGAGCACACATAGAATTTGTGAGATTTTTTAAGTAGTGCAAAGTCTGTTAAATCTGGATGTGCTGTATGTCACGCCAAATAGGGATCAAATCTGCATAAATCGTAAAACATGAAATATAGCTCATAGAATTTCAATTGTAATGAAATGGGGATTTTCCATGACAAAATTGGCCATGCATGGTGGCAAATGAAAGCTGAGAGACTGTAGTATCGGGATATGGTGTAATTGATGTATGGGCAATAGGTATCAAATCTAGTGAATAAATTGTAAAATATGAAATATAGCTCATATAAATTACATGTATGAAAAATGGCCATTTTCCACAATAGAATTTGGCATGCAGGGTGTCATATGAAAGCTCAAAGACTGTATCGGGATGAGGTGTAATATTTCAGGGCAAATGATGTGTGGGCAATAGGTATTAAGTATGGTAAAATATGAAATATAGCTCATGTAAATTAAATCTATGAAATATGTCCATTTTCCACAACGAAATTGGCCATGCATGGTGTCATATAAAAGCTCAGAGACTGCAGTATCGGGATGTGGTGTAATATTTCACGGCAAATTATGTTTGGGCCATAGGTATCAAATCTAGTGCATAAATTGTGGAATATGAAATATAGCTCATGTAAATTAAATCTATGAAAAAGGGCCATTTTCCACGATGGAATTTGGCATGCAGGGTGTAGGAACGCTGTGAGACATTAGTATCGGGATAGGGTGTAATGTTTCACGGCAAATGATGTGTGGGCAATAGGCATCAAATCATTTGTCAAATATGAAATATAGCTCATGTAACTTAAATGTAAGGAAAATGGCCATTTTCCACGACGAAATTTGGCATGCAGGGTGTCATAGGAACGCTGTGAGATGGTAGTATCGGGATGTGGTGTAATATTTTACGGCAAATGATGTTTGGGCAATAGGCATCATATCTAGTGCATACATTTGTGGAATATGAAAAACAGCTCATGTAATTTCAATTGTAATAAAAGGGTGAATTTCCACGACGAAATTGGCCATGCATGGTGTCAAATGAAAGCTCAGAGACTGTAGTTTCGGGATGTGGTGTAATATTTCACGGCAAATGATGTGTGGGCAATAGGTATCAAATCTAGTGCATAAATTGTAAAATATGAAATATAGCTCATTTAACTTAAATGTAAGGAAAATGGCCATTTTCCACGATGGAATTTGGCATGCAAGGTGTCATATGAAAGCTCAGAGACTGTAGTTTCGGGATAGGGTGTAATATTTCACGGCAAATGATGTGTGGGCAATAGGCATCAAATCTAGTGCATAATTTGTCAAATATGAAATATAGCTCATGTAAATTAAATCTATGAAAAAGGGTCATTTTCCACGATGGAATTTGGCATGCAGGGTGTCATAGGAACGCTGTGAGACGGTAGTATCGGGATAGGGTGTAATATTTCACGGCAAATGATGTGTGGGCAATAGGCATCAAATCTAGTGCATAATTTGTCAAATATGAAATATAGCTCATGTAACTTAAATGTAAGGAAAATGGCCATTTTCCACGACGAAATTTGGCATGCAGGGTGTCATAGGAACGATGTGAGATGGTAGTATCGGGATGTGGTGTAATATTTTACGGCAAATGATGTTTGGGCAATAGGCATCAAATCTAGTGCATACATTTGTGGAATATGAAAAACAGCTCATGTAATTTCAATTGTAATAAAAGGGTGAATTTCCACGACGAAATTGGCCATGCATGGTGTCAAATGAAAGCTCAGAGACTGTAGTTTCGGGATGTGGTGTAATATTTCACGGCAAATGATGTGTGGGCAATAGGTATCAAATCTAGTGCATAAATTGTAAAATATGAAATATAGCTCATTTAACTTAAATGTAAGGAAAATGGCCATTTTCCACGATGGAATTTGGCATGCAAGGTGTCATATGAAAGCTCAGAGACTGTAGTTTCGGGATAGGGTGTAATATTTCACGGCAAATGATGTGTGGGCAATAGGCATCAAATCTAGTGCATAATTTGTCAAATATGAAATATAGCTCATGTAAATTAAATCTATGAAAAAGGGTCATTTTCCACGATGGAATTTGGCATGCAGGGTGTCATAGGAACGCTGTGAGACGGTAGTATCGGGATAGGGTGTAATATTTCACGGCAAATGATGTGTGGGCAATAGGCATCAAATCTAGTGCATAATTTGTCAAATATGAAATATAGCTCATGTAACTTAAATGTAAGGAAAATGGCCATTTTCCACGACGAAATTTGGCATGCAGGGTGTCATAGGAACGATGTGAGATGGTAGTATCGGGATGTGGTGTAATATTTTACGGCAAATGATGTTTGGGCAATAGGCATCAAATCTAGTGCATACATTTGTGGAATATGAAAAACAGCTCATGTAATTTCAATTGTAATAAAAGGGTGAATTTCCACGACGAAATTGGCCACGCATGGTGTCAAATGAAAGCTCAGAGACTGTAGTTTCGGGATGTGGTGTAATATTTCACGGCAAATGATGTGTGGGCAATAGGTATCAAATCTAGTGCATAAATTGTAAAATATGAAATATAGCTCATTTAACTTAAATGTAAGGAAAATGGCCATTTTCCACGATGGAATTTGGCATGCAAGGTGTCATATGAAAGCACAGAGACTGTAGTTTCGGGATGTGGTGTAATATTTCACGGCAAATTATGTATGGGCCATAGGTATCAAATCTAGTGCATAAATTGTGGAATATGAAATATAGCTCATGTAAATTAAATCTATGAAAAAGGGCCATTTTCCACGATGGAATTTGGCATGCATGGTGTCATAGGAACGCTGTGAGACGGTAGTATCGGGATAGGGTGTAATATTTCACGGCAAATTATGTGTGGGCAATAGGCATCAAATCTAGTGCATAATTTGTCAAATATGAAATATAGCTCATGTAACTTAAATGTAAGGAAAATGGCCATTTTCCACGACGACATTTGGCATGTAGGGTGTCAAAGGAACGCTTTGAGATGGTAGTATCGGGATGTGGTGTAATATTTTACGGCAAATGATGTTTGGGCAATAGGCATCAAATCTAGTGCATACATTTGTGGAATATGAAAAACAGCTCATGTAATTTCAATTGTAATAAAAGGGTGAATTTCCACGACGAAATTGGCCATGCATGGTGTCAAATGAAAGCTCAGAGACTGTAGTTTCGGGATGTGGTGTAAAATTTCACGGCAAATGATGTGTGGGCAATAGGTATCAAATCTAGTGCATAAATTGTAAAATATGAAATATAGTTCATGTAATTTAAATGTAAGAAAAATGACCATTTTCCACGACGAAGTTTGGCATGCTGGGTGTCATATGAACGCTGTGAGACGGTAGTATCGGGATGTGGTGTAATATTTCACGGCAAATGTTGTGTGGGCAATAGGTATCAAGTCTAGTGCATACATTGTGGAATATGAAAAACAGCTCATGGAATTTCAATTGTAATAAAAGGGTGAATTTTCACGACGAAATTGGCCATACATGGTGTCAAATGAAAGCTCAGAGACTGTAGTATCGGGATGTGGTGTGATATCTCACGGCAAATCATGTGTGAGCAATGGGTATCAAATCTAGTGCATACATTGTAAAATATGAAATATAGCTCATGTAAAGTAAATCTATAAAATATGGTCATTTTCCACGATGGAATTTGGCATGCAAGGTGTCATATGAAAGCTCAGAGACTGTAGTTTCGGGATGTGGTGTAATATTTCACGGCAAATGATGTATGGACCATAGGTATCAAATCTAGTGCATATACTGTGGAATATGAAATATAGTTCATGTAATTTAAATGTAAGAAAAATGGCCATTTTCCACGATTAAGTTTGGCATGCTGGGTGTCATATGAACGCTGTGAGACGGTAGTATCGGGATGTGGTGTAATATTTTACGGCAAATGTTGTGTGGGCAATAGGTATCAAGTCCAGTGCATACATTGTGGAATATGAAAAACAGCTCATGTAATTTCAATTGTAATAAAAGGGTGAATTTCCACGACGAAATTGGCCACGCATGGTGTCAAATGAAAGCTCAGAGACTGTAGTTTCGGGATGTGGTGTAATATTTCACGGCAAATGATGTGTGGGCAATAGGCATCAAATCAAGTGCACAAATGGTAATATATGAAATATAGCTCATGTAAAGTAAATCTATAAAATATGGCCATTTTCCACAACGAAATTTGGCATGCAGGGTGTCATATGAAAGCTCAGAGACTGTAGTATCGGGATGTGGTGTAATATTTCACGGCAAATGATGTGTGGGCAATAGGTATCAAATCTAGTGCATAAATTGTGGAATATGAAATATAGCTCATGTAACTTAAATGTAAGGAAAATGGCCATTTTCCACGATGGAATTTGGCTTGCAAGGTGTCATATGAAAGCTCAGAGACTGTAGTTTCGGGATGTGGTGTAATACTTCACGGCAAATGATGTATGGGCCATAGGTATCAAATCTAGTGCATATACTGTGGAATATGAAATATAGTTCATGTAATTAAAATGTAAGAAAAATGGCCATTTTCCACGACGAAGTTTGGCATGCAGGGTGTCATATGAACGCTGTGAGACGGTAGTATCGGGATGTGGTGTAATATTTTACGGCAAATGTTGTGTGGGCAATAGGTATCAAGTCCAGTGCATACATTGTGGAATATGAAAAACAGCTCATGTAATTTCAATTGTAATAAAAGGGTAAATTTCCACGACGAAATTGGCCATGCATTGTGTCAAATGAAAGCTCAGAGACTGTAGTTTCGGGATGTGGTGTAATATTTCACGGCAAATGATGTGTGGGCAATAGGCATCAAATCAAGTGCACAAATGGTAATATATGAAATATAGCTCATGTAAAGTAAATCTATAAAATATGGCCATTTTCCACAACGAAATTTGGCATGCAGGGTGTCATATGAAAGCTCAGAGACTGCAGTATCGAGATGTGGTGTAATATTTCACGGCAAATGATGTATGGGCTATAGGTATCAAATCTAGTGCATCAATTGTGGAATATGAAATATAGCTCATGTAAATTAAATCTATGAAATATGGCCATTTTCCACGACGAAATTGGCCATGCATGGTGTCAAATGAAAGCACAGAGACTGTAGTTTCGGGATGTGGTGTAATATTTCACGGCAAATGATGTATGGACCATAGGTATCATATCTAGTGCATATACTGTGGAATATGAAATATAGTCATTTAAATGTAAAAAAAATGGGCATTTTCCACGACGAAATTTGGCATGCTGGGTGTCATATGAACGCTGTGAGACGGTAGTATCGGGATGTGGTGTAATATCTCACGGCAAATCATGTGTGAGCAATGGGTATCAAATCTAGTGCATAAATTGTAAAATATGAAATATAGCTCATGTAAAGAAAGAATAGAAAAGCCCCCACAAAACAAGTGCAATATGAACCGATTTATTTGACAGAAAGCATGTTGTATCATTTACTTAAAGATTGGTCGACAATGGAGTCACCAGAAAAAAGGCTTTTATTCGTCTGTGAGGAGTAGCCTATGTTCGTCTACTACTAGGCAAATGCCAGTGTCATCGCGTATTTGCAGTCAGCGCTGCCCCCTGTCGGTAGAAAATTGTAATATTTAAGGTGGAATCGAAACTTAACTACACCGCATTCTGAATGTGCGGCCAACTTCAGCTTCGTTGCAATGGACTAGTTGCATGAAAGGCTCTCGGTGAGCTCGTTTGTTTCCTGTGGAGCCAGGTGTGTTTGAACCTGCCGCTATTCTGAATGTAATTAGTGTCTACACGTCCTTCTTTATCGTAACATGCTAAATCACTAGGTGCAAACTGGGTCCGTGTAGACACTAATAAATACATAGGAAACAAACAAGCTCACTGAGAGCCTTTCGTGCAACTACAGTAGTCGATAGCAGAAAACTGACATGGCTTCTCCTCTCTCTCTCTCTCCACGCACACACACACACAAACTGCGGCCGAATGACAATTCAGCTTGGTGTTCACTAAAGGTTAGCATCAATCAACACCGCAGCGCAAATTAAGTTCAATACACATGCTTGCAAATTAACTAGTTTGTTCTTATTACAACAAAGTAAATCGCAGAGACAAAACTCTTTAAACAGGCAAAGTTATCAGCAGTTAGCAGCATGTAGTCTAAGAACCTTAGCTGGTAGAACAGCTGAGTTTTTGGTGGTTAGCTGGGTTTTTACTACTCGCGGATAACATTAGGCATTAATTCCTTAACTCCTTCCCATGCGTTGAGTGCCAAAAACGTAATATTACGTTTTTAGCTTTTTTTTTAAATTACGAAACTAGACACTCTAATACACCTTATATGTGATTTTGGGAACTCTGTGATGAATAGAAATGAACTATATGACGATCGTGAAACTCATGAAAACGGACAATCTGGACATTTTATCTGGACATATTATCATAACTCGGTTGCCGCTTTGGGTCGAATCAGTGACGCATGCACGTCAGGTCAAAACCAGGCCATTTTCGTGGGTCTATCACGAGGTGGCAGTCTCGCCAGGTCTCACTGATCACTTCCCGGAACGTTTACACGAGTAAGTAACAGGCAACACTTCATATTTCATGAAAGACGTTTATCTCCATTTCTAGAAAAAAACAGCGATTTTGATGAAAACTAGCCGCTGTTTAGCTTGGGATTTCTCAGGAACGGAGGCGTGTAGAAATACACGGTTTGCACGCACTGAGAGCTTAAAGTTTCACCTTTTAATCGAGCTATTGTACGTGTTCATAGCTATAACACAGAATATGCTGTGGCTGTACACAAATCATCAGCAATGGTCTAGATTGCTGGCACTCTAGGACAAAGCTCCCGAAAACAGCTTGGCATTCAATGAGTTAAATGTGACATGAAATGTTTGCGCCACCAACCCCCTTGGATATCGCAAATGCCCCCTCCGTCACTGCGCTCTAGTAAACCAGCACAGGTGAATGGCTGTTGTGCAGCCAAGTTTTTATAGTTTTACTAGTCAGCTGGAGAAGTTAACAAAGTTACCAGCGAGAGTTGCAGCAAAGGGAAATTAAGAGAAAGGAACTAGAGCCTGTTTTGCCTGTTGTTAATCCTCCACAACAAAAGCATTTGCATTGTGTACAGGGGGAACAAGCCACAACATAGTCAGATAATCTCCACCACATAGCAGATCTAACTTTACTTACTCCACTTAATTGGGAACGCATCTTGCGCACACAAGAGAGAAACAGAGTGGCAGATTCCAGCTGGCTTGCCATTGTATATCTCCTTTTTAATTTTAGAAAGAAGTTCCCACTACTGACCATTTTTAAACTCAGATTGGTGAGAGGGATCTTTAGCACACTGCAAAAACTGCTTATCTAACAAAATCTCACCAAGTGTTATTAATCTTATATCAAGATAAAAAAAAACTAGTTGGTATTGTTTTCAGTATAAAGAGACTTACCTAGCGCTTCCTTGTGAAAACATTTCACTTAATTTAAAAAAAGTTTGACTTGTTTTAAGACATCTCATCCTGAAAACAAGCAAATTTGGCTGCCAGTGCGTTAAGCAAATGTGTCTTAAAAACAAGCAAATTTGGCTGCCAGTGCGTTGAGCAAATTTGTCTTGATAAGACTCCTTAAAATAAGTCAAAATCTTCTTAAATTAAGTCAAAATGTTCTTTTGAGAGGGCGCTAGGTAAGTCTTTTCATACTAAAAACAATACCAAATAGATTTTTTAATCTTAATATAAGATTAATAACACTTGGTTAGATTTCATTTTTTGCAGTGCATAGGCTGCAATCAATGTGATTTGGAAACATAGACAAGAATATGAAGACTAGTCTACTACTTTGCCTTTGTAGAATGGAATTGGTGAGTCAAAAATTTGTTTTCCAAGCATTTAGATGAAGCACATGATATGCCAAGCCCAGTAAAATGTATTCCATTAAGATAGCAAACAGTTGCAAACAGAACCGCAATTCTGCTTAGGGCACCGAGATGGCCAGCAGAAAGGCAAGGCAGATTTATTTATATATTTTATATATATTTATACACATTTCATACAGCAAGGCAACCCAACGTCCTTCACAAAAAACAAATAAAACCATAGAAATATATAAAACCATAGAAATGTAATAGATTAAATTAAAAAGTGAATAAATAGATAAAAAATATATGCACATATATACCGTATTTCCGGACTATAAGTCGCTCCGGAGTATAAATCACATCAGTCAAAAAATGCGTCATGAAGAGGAAAAAAACATATAAGTCGCACCAGACTATAAGTCGCATTTATTTAGAAATGTATTTCACAAGAACAGACAGAGACTATGTAACTGGACACATAGAGGCAAAAAAGTTTTAGAATTCTACCGGGAATGTTGAATGCATCAAACATGTTTGATATTGATATTGTAACAGCAAAAAGATTAACTCCGACTGAGTTAAAACCGCTAAGATTGGCACCTTACACCTAACAATCTAGTTGACGGGAGCGGGCCGCGTTTCCAGTACAACTCCCATGATATCTGTCCGACTTTGGAAATTTAGTCACCGACTGTGAAAACAGACCAAAATCGTACAATGTAAGGCCGCCATTATACAACCCCTAAAACAGAAAAAGTTGGGACATTGTGTAAAATGTGAATAAAAACAGATTATTATAATCTGCAAATCTCTTAAACTCATATTTAGCTGCAAAAAGGACAAAGACAACATATCAAATGTTGAAAATGACAAATTTGACTATTTCATGGAAAATGTATGTTAATTTTGAATTTGATACCAGCAACATGTTTCAAAAAAAGTTGGGACGGGGGGTAAAAAAAATGCTGGAAAAGTTGTGTAATGGTAAAGAAAACAAAAGGAGGATTTTTTCACAACTGATTAGGGTAACTGGCAACAAGATTGGGTATGAAAAAGAGCATCCCAGAGAGGCAGGTTCTCTTAGAAGTAAAGATGTAGGGGCAGGCTTGGAATTTCACCATTTTAGGGGCAAGACCACTTGGCCTTCAGTTGGGCATATTTGGTGGGGGGCACAAAGGCCACATGTCAGGGCAGAAAATGAATTAAATGCCCGCACTCTGCTAAAACTCCCATATATTTATTGTGTTGCAACGTTTCGAACCGGCTGGGTCTTCTTCACATTTGCCTCAGGAAGACCCAGCCAGGTCGAAACGTTGCATCACGATAAATATATGGGAGTTTTAGCAGAGTGCGGGCATTTCATTCCTTTTCAGTTCTATTTCCATTTGCCCTGCACCTCACCGGTGGGGATGTGCACACTTCCACTACTTCACATGTCAGGGCACCCAGGCCAAACTTAACTGTACAGTAGTATACAGCAGGCTATAAAAATGATCAAAGTTGTATTTAGCCTATTCACAGCAGAAGACCTGCATCACTGTATGAAACATTAGAAAAACATGAAACATGACATATTACATAGAACTGTAAATCATCTGATCATCTAATATTTACAGATATCTAGGCTATATTTAACATTTATTTTATATTTGGCCTGTTATGAAATCATGTATTGTACAATTTAAGAAACTCAAATAGTCTAGATGCCTGCTTTTTGTGATCATTAAGGCTACTTTCAAACTCTTAGTCAGCTGTATATCCTCTGATTTTAATATTTACCGATATCTAAGCGATATTTGTAACATTTATTTTGTATTTGGCCTGTTATGAAATCATGTAGAAAAATGGAAACACATTGTAAAACTTAAATCCCAAATTTGTTGACATGCATGTCGAAATTTGCTGCAAATTCAAAACTGGATTACTCTGGAACGGCTAACTGTACATTAGGATGCGTTACACCTTTGTGTTCGGTAAGGTCTGCTGTTTATTTTGATATATGGTTTGTCATGTGTTGAATGAAGGGTTTGTGGAGTATTACACCGAGATGAATGGGTAGGGAGATGAATGGGTAGGGAGATGAATGGGTAGGGAGATAGGAGCAGAACCGTCATTATGCAGAATAATACAATTACATTTAATCATATTATTTACTTTTCTCGCGAACCGTTCACCACAGTAATTAGCGGCTAACCGTTCACCACAGCAATTAGCGGCTAACCGTTCACCACAGCAATTAGCGGCTAACCGTTCACCACAGCAATTAGCGGCTAACCGTTCACCACAGCAATTAGCGGCTAACATTGTTTAAAATCTGAGAAAAAGCTCTTTCATGTGATGTGATACTTGTGATGTCTGTATGATGAGTAGGCTACTTCAGGGGTAGTTCAACTGAGAAGAATGGGTGAATTTGGACGCACTTTCTTTCTTGCCGTGCGCTGTCACTTTCTCCACTGTGTAAAAGACTAAATGAATTTGCGCTGTGAATGCTAGGATTATTTTGACAGACCATTGGCTAATAAAATACACTATTAGTCAGACCCAAACCAGAACATTGAAAGAGGGGGGCACCAAGGCCACAGTGGCCTGTAAACCTCTGATTTTCAAAGGGGCATCACGGCCATTGCAAAGGGCAACGACGCCATGGCCGTCGTGGCTGCCGTGAAATTCCTACCCTGTGTAGGGGTATTCATCACTCTGTGTGCACAAATGATGAAACAATGTAATTTTAATGCTTCTTAACATGAAATTGTGAAGTATTTGGGGAGTTCATCATCTACCAGACATAATATTATTAAAACATTCAGAGAATCCAGAGAAATATTTGCAAACAAGGGAAATAGCTGAAAAACAAATGGGATGGCCATGTTCGTGGTCTTTTGGACCTCAGATGGCACTGCATCAACACCAGACTTGTTTCTAGACCTATCATTGTATGGGCTCAGGAAAACCTCTGATAACCATTGTCTATGTGCACAGTTTGATACTCAATTCAAAAACTGCAGCCAAAATTTGTAACAGCCAAAACTGTATTGAGACATGATACAGTAAATACCACCATCTTATCTGGGCCTGAGCTTGTTTAAAATGGACTGAGGTAACATGGAGAAAGGGTCAATTCTGAATGATGGATACAGGTTTTGAGCAACATATACTGCCATCGAGGCAATGTCTATTCCAGGGAAGACCTTGAATATTTCAGGAAAACAATGCCAAAATGAATTCAGCACATATTTTAATAATATTTTCTCCATAGAGGAAGAATCCTGGTGCTAAAATGGTCTGTCTGCAGTTCAGATTGGTCAAGTATGGTGCATAATGGAATGAAAAACATGACTAAGAATACCCCATACTGTTGAGCAACTGTAATCCTGTATCAGGGAGTAATGGGACAACATATCATTCTAAAAACTCTAGCAAATGGTCTCCTCAGTTTCTAAATGAAGAGGTGAAGCAGCACAGTGGTAAACATGTTCCCGTCCCAACTTTTTTTGAAACATGTTGCTGGCATAAAATTCAAAATGAACATATTTTCCATGAAATAGTCCAATTTTTCATTTTCAACATTTGATATGTTGTCTATGTCTATGATCTTTCTGCTGCTAAATATGGGTTTACAAGACTTGTATATTATCACATTCTGTTTTTACTTGCATTTTACACAACGTCCCAACTTTTTCTGTTTTGGGGTTGTAGATTATTTCTCCCTCTTTTAAATTGGAGTGAGTGTGGAGCGATTTCACTGGAGCGGGAGGATTTTTAAGTGGAGTGGGGAGCAAAATTGAGCGGAGCGGCCTGATGTAAATTTGAGCAGAGGAGCGGCCGAGTGAACAGCAAACTGAGCAGGAAGCGGGATATTCGCACCGCTCAGCTCCACTCACTAGCTCTGTTTCTTACGAGGTGCGTTTCATTTTGAGACATGCGTTTCGTTTGGAGCGGCATACCAGGCTATCAAAAGCTGTCAGAAAACAGTTTACTTTTCAGATTTGATTTGAAACTGGTAACAGTGGGGGCGTATTTTATATTGTCGGGTAGTTCATTCCATAATAGGGCAGCATAACGAGTAAAGGCGGCCTCACCATGTTTGCTTTTAACTGTTGGTTTGGTAAGCAGATCATCTTTTATGTGATCTTAGAGGTCTTACAGGGTGAATCATGTCAGATAGCCCGGCCTGACCCAGAAGGAGAGCTTTAAAATCAATCCTTAAACTCACTGGGAGCCAGTGGAGTGATTTCAGGATTGGTGTGATATGATCAGATCTCGTTTTTGTAAGGACTCAGCTGCATTCTGTATCCTCTGAACTTGCTTTATGATCTTTTTTGGAAGGCCTATACCGCGTTGCAGTAGTCAATCCTACTAAAAAATAAAGGCATGCATTAGTCCCTTCATTTTGTAATAGTTCTCAAATGATAGATAGCTGACTTAGTAACTGCTCTCACGTGGTTATTGAAAGTAAGATCTTGATCAATAAGAACCCCCAGATTATTGACCACATTTTTGGCTTTAACGCCTTTTGTGTCCAGAAGGGTGGCCATTTTTATTCTATCTTTATTTTTACCAAAAATGATTGCCTCAGCTGGAGGAAGTTATGGGACATCCAATTGTTGATTTGTTTAAGAAATTGATAAAGAGATTTCAGAGGGCTAAAGTCCTCTGGGGACAGATACAAGTAAATCTGAGTGTCATTGACATTGGTTTGGTATGAAAGCAGGTTATTCTTCATAATTTGGCCAAGTGGGAGCATGTAAATATTAAACAGTAGTGGTCCCAGGATGGAACCCTGGGGGACACCACAAGACAGAGGAGCTGGTGCAGAGGTACAGTTGCCAATAGACACATAGAAAGTCCTGTCTTCTAGATATGACCTAAGCCATCTAATAACAGTCCCTGTTATTAGACCAACTCTGTGCTCAAGGCGATGTAATAAAATGTTATGGTTCACAGTGTCAAAAGCTGCACTTAGGTCTAATAGTAGCCCCACCCCTGCCTGATGCCTCCTTGCCTGTGCCTATTGGTGTCCACGACCATGGCAGCCTTGACAGGGACAACAAGGAGGCGGACATCCCCCAGCACCCCCCCCCACAACTGCACTACCCTATCCCATCCATAGTGTCTATTTACAAATTTACATTCTGTAATTACACTTATACATAGCCATATTCTACTGCTCTTCATCCTGCACACACACTTATTCTTAATACTATTATAATGTTACTGTTTCTGCACTACAATGGTACTGTTACCACACTGCACATAGCTGTACATACTGTACATATCTGTTTATATGGTTAATACTAAATATCCATATTTAATCAGTTTTTCTGTAATATATTCTGTTAATACACTGCATATACTGTATCTATATTGGGTAACACTTTATAATAACTACACACAATTCATCATTTATTAAGCCTTTGTTACTTATTAGTTAATGAATTGTTCATCATTAGTAATTTATTGTTCATACATCAACAACATTTTTGCTGCCCAATAACTTTTAGTCCTTGGGAGATACAGTGCAACCACAAGAGAGCAACACACAGACTGATGGATGGCATCTAGGCACGTTAGTGTGGGCAGATGCACAAATAATAAACAAATAAATATAAAATACATAATACATATTTCTATTCATATAATGAATGAATTCATTACATATCTTTCAAAAAATTATAAAAAAGAATGATTATTGTATTGAGAATTATTTTACCTTTTAAAAGAGCCGGAACCTGTCAGAGGTTTGTCAACTAGCTCCGTCAAAAAACTGAAACCAAAATCTTTCACTGCAAAAACACAAACACAAATACACAACACAAACACAAACACAAATACAATTTGATGTTCAGTGAAAATAATGTTGCAAGACTAATGTTGGAAAACGGGTCATTCCGTGTCAAATCAGATAAGGTTGTTGCTGAACCATCTCAGATTTTGTTAAAATCTTGTCTATATCATCACTGGGTCTTAAAACTAGTGATGGGCAAATGAAGCTTTGGTGAACCACTAAACCACAGCAGTGTGAAGCTAGCAACACTAATGAAAAAATCCAATATGGCTGCCACATGTAGATTTTTCAACATAAAAGTCCTTACCCAAACCAGTATATGTAACCAAAAATATTGGTTTGCTAAGGACTTTTATGTTGAAAAATGTATGTGTGGCGGCCATCTTTTTGCTTTTTAGCTAGTGTCGCTAGGTTCACACTGCTGTGGTTCAGTGGTTCGCCAAAGCTTCATTTGCCCATCACTACTTAAAACCAGTTGTGCAAAACTTATGTTATATATAAAACTTATATATCTTTTTCAGACCTTGAAATTCTTTCATTTTTACAGCTTGAAAAACATGTGCCATGTTTGGGCATTAATATCTTGACAAATATTATTCCTAGCCTCCTCAAATTGTCTAGGATGAAAGACCAACTCATAAATATAGCTGCAAGCAGCAATGAGGGGGCCAAGCAGATAGGCCAGAGTAACTATGGCAACGAAATGCTGTTAGCTCAATGCTGCAATCAGACGTATGGCCATAAGCTGTCAAAGCAAGTTTCACGTCTAGCACGTCAAAAGTTACAAGGCAAAATGCATTTTTGCTAATTGCAGTGACCCTAGAGGTCAAAGGTCACACAATTTCTTCGGCATTCACCTTATGGGGTCATGAGTCCATGTACCAAGGTTGGTTTTGATACATGCAACGATTGCTGAGATATGAGCTCACTTCCTGTTTGGCGGCTTCGCCACAAATTTCGATTGGATGTGACGGGCGAACGCTTCTATCAATTGTTACAGAAATAAATGAAGTGACAAGGCATGGTCTGAAAATGGTCTGTGCCAATTTTGGTGAAGATCAGATGAAATTTGTGACCTGTGTGAAATTGTTGGTGTTTTTGATCAAATCAAATATGGCGGCCGAATAAATTATGTTGATGTGACAAGTTGCCCTCAGTTGACCTAAGGACCTTTCACAGTATTACCAGACACCACTAGTACAATTTAATTCTAAGCACAGCAGCAGCTACAGGCCAAAAGGCATGTTTGTGAATTACAGCGCCCCCTAGAGATCAAAGGTCACCAAATGTCTTGAGGGTCCTCCTGATGGGGTCATGAGTCAATGTACCAAGTTTGGTTGTGATACATGCAAGGGTTGCTGAGATATGAGCTCACTTCCTGTTTGGCGGCTTCGCCGCAAATTTTGATTGGCTTTTACGGGCGAATGGTAATCCTTCCGAAGACAAAAAGTGATAACTTTTGTGAGGCTTGGTCTGAAGATGATCTGTGTCAAATTTGGTGGGAATCAGAGAAAGTATGTGACCCCTGATACATTTTAAGTGTTTTTGATGAAATCCAAAATGGCGGAAAAGCCATCATGGCGGAAAATGACGTTGAACTCGGCTTGGTCCAAGGATTCCAACAATACCTGACTTTTGAAAATCGGACCAACAGGTCAAACGTTACGTGCATGAACGCACTTCCAACTTTGGCCTGTTGGTGGCGCTAGAGGGTTCGAGTTGCCGGCATGAAACTTGGTGACATGAATCATGGGACCGTCCCCAATCAGTGTGCCAAATTTCCCAACTTTTTACCATACGATTCTATGGGCTGCCATAGACTCCCATTGCATATAATAATAAATATAACCGCAAGCGGTGATTTACGGGGTCCGAGCAAAACGAACATGATGGCATAGCTTTTTAGTTTTACATATGCTTTGATTGTTTGGCCACAATTGTTCAAAAGAAACGTGATCGGATTTCGGTTATCGGATTTCAGTTACCGGATTTCAGCTATCGGATTGGATCAAATCTTGAAAATGGGTTGTTCAAAGGGAAACAAGGATCCTGAAATTGGATTAGATCACATAATCTATTCTTGGTTTTGATCTGGATAAAACCTTCACTTTGTGTCGTTCAAAACTTTTGAGTTGGATTGGAATAAATTTGATGCATAAAATTAGGATTACCCTGTGCTGTAACATTATAGTGTGCTAACCTCCACAACCCAACAGTATTCTAACAATACTTGATTCTACAGGACTATTTATTTGTTGTGGATAAGATGAAGGGTTTGATAATGGAAGGCAGTGTTCCCCACAGAATTGAATTGTATTTGTGGTGTATTTGCCAGTCACATTCACATGGTGAAAATGTGTATTGGTAAACACACAAGAAAAACTCCAAGTATACATTTGACAATAAAATAAAGGGCTTTCCTGAAAGAGAACACCTGAAAACGTTTGGAAATTCTGGGACAATTAGACATTTGTAGAGAAGAACAGTAATGGATGAAATATAAATATGATAGACTTAATGATGAAGGAAAAATAGTAAACAAAGAAGTTCCCCTATATGTCTTCGAGTGTGTAGGCATTCTGATTCTTGGCAACTAATGAGTGTGAATGTTGATTGCCTGATGTCATTCAGGTGCTGTTCAATGGTGTGACTCTTCAATAACCAATAGCATGTGCATCTTGAGCCTAAAGCTCTAGCAGGATTCGAACTCTCAACCTAACAAACACCAGCACGAGGCATTATCCCTCTGAGCCACTAACAATCCGACATATTAGGCAGTCACATTCACATGGTGAAAATGTGTGTTGGTAAACACACAAGAAAAACTCCAAGTATACATTTGACAATAAAATGAAGCGCTTTCCTGAAAGAGTACACCTGAAAACTTTTGGATATTCTGGGGCAATTAGACATTTATAGAGAAGAACAGTAATGGATAAAATATAAATATGATAGACTTAATGATGAAGGAAAAGTAGTAAACAAAGAAGTTCCCCTATATGTCAGAGTGTGTCGGCATTCTGATTCTTGGCAACTAATGAGTGTGAATGTTAATTGCCTGATGTCATTCAGGTGCTGTTCAATGGTGTCAATCTTCAATAACCAATAGCATGTGCATCTTGAGCTTCAAGCTCTAGCAGGATTCAAACTCTCAACCTAACAAACACCAGCAGTGTGTAATGAGTGTGAATGTTAATTGCCTGATGTCATTCAGGTGCTGTTCAATGGTGTGACTCAGAAGGCTCAATGGTATGGAGTGATGACACGGAGATGGCAGGTTTTGGTGCAACACAAGTTAACTTTATTTGAGTTTCAATTCATCTGTTCTTTTGTTCTTTACTTGTATGTGTGCTGCATCAAAGAGGAAACAAACAGAAAATGGAGTAATCAGTGAAATGGGGTAAATCAGTACAGATCCCAACTCACAAACAAACCAATTGACATTTGAACAATAAACTGAAATCATATGGCTATATAAGGTACAACTAAACAATACTTGACATCCCAAGTCAACCAACATCACCTAATCATCTCTCACATGGGACTCCAACACACCAAACCAACAAACAAAGACCTTAACTTTACACAGGATGGCAGAGCTACTCTACAAACTGATAAACATCACAAAAGTCATAGTGAGGGTGATTAAAGTGATGACTTACGTTAACTCAAAGACGCACACAGAGCAGGACACACTGGTGCTGGGTTGAGATGAACAAAAGAGCGAACTGAGGGCGAGCAAACAATTTATCCTGGTCTGAGCCCCTGCTCCGGAGCTACAGGGTTTCCCAGCGGGTAAACTTTGGAAAGATTTGCAAAGATTTGGAAAAGATTTTTGAAAGACTACAGTCTCAGACCCTCTCACATCTAAAGACAAGTAGTAGAGTTTTAAGTCACAGACTATGATTTTGCAATGACTAGGGATCTTGCAGGGTCACTATTTACAAGACTGCAACATGATTCCTTTAAATTATTACCCATTGTGCAATAGATAAACAGGAACTGAAAATTATAGCCTACTAAACTCAAAGTCGTATTTTCATGTTTCTGCAGCATTGTTTCATGCGTGACATCCTTAACCGATATAGAGTTGTTCTGTCAAAGAAATGACAAATATTATAAGAATAACAAATAATTATAGGCTACAGCTTATAATTATACAGTAATACTTGCCTTGCACTACAAGTCCATATTGACAAGTAGCTGTAATGTTATAGTGTGTTATCCTCCACAACCCAACAGCATTCTATTGTAGTATGCTAACATCCACAACCCACTAATAGCTTCAAGTGGGATTTGAACTCTCAACCTAAGGATCACCAGTACAAGGCATTATCCCACTGAGCCACTGTCAATCCTACATGTTGGCCAGTCACATTCACATGGTGAAAATGTGTATTGGTAAAAACACAAGAAAAACTCCAAGCATGGAGGGGCGATTAGACATTTGTAGAGATGAACACTAATAGATTAAATATAAATATGATAGACTTAATGATGAAGGAAAAATAGTAAACAAAGAAGTTCCCCTATATGTCATAGAGTGTGTCGGCATTCTGATTCTTGGCAACTGATGAGTGTGAATGTTGATTGCCTGATGTCATTCAGGTGCTGTTCAATGGTGTGAATCTTCAATAACCAATAGTATTCGAGCTAGAGCCTAAAGCACTACCGGGGATTCGAACCCTCAACCTAACAAACACCAGCACTAGGCATTATCCCACTGAGCCACTGACAGTCCTATATATTGGGTAGTCACATTCACATGGTGAAAATGTGTGTTGGTAAACACACAAGAAAAACTCCAAGTATATATTTGACAATAAAATGAAGGGCTTTCCTGAAAAAATACACCTGAAAACGTTTGGATATTCTGGGGCAATTAGACATTTATAGAGAAAAACAGTAATGGATGAAATATAAATATGATAGACTTAATGATGAAGGAAAAATAGTAAACAAAGAAGTTCCCCTATATGTCATAGAGTGTGTCGGCATTCTGATTCTTGGCAACTAATGAGTGTGAATGTTAATTGTCTGATGTCATTCAGGTGCTGTTCAATAGTGTGAATCTTCAATAACCAATAGCATGTGCATCTTGAGCCTAAAGCTCTAGCAGGATTCGAACTCTCAACCTAACAAACTCCGGCACTAGGCATTATCCCACTCTGCCACTGACAATCATACACATTCAGCAGTCACATTCAAATGGTGAAAATGTGTGTTGGTAAACACACAAGAAAAACTCCAAGTATACATTTGACAATAAAATGAAGGGCTTTCCTGAAAGAGTACACCTGAAAACTTTTGGATATTCTGGGGCAATTAGACATTTATAGAGAAGAACAGTAATGGATGAAATATAAATATGATAGACTTAATGATGAAGGAAAAATAGTAAACAAAGAAGTTCCCCTATATGTCATAGAGTGTGTCGGCATTCTGATTCTTGGCAACTAATGAGTGTGAATGTTGATTGCCTGATGTCATTCAGGTGCTGTTCAATGGTGTGAATCTTCAATAACCAATAGTATTCGAGCTAGAGCTTAAAGCACTACCGGGGATTCGAACCCTCAACCTAACAAACACCAGCACTAGGCATTATACCACTGAGCCACTGACAATCCTACATATTGGCTAGTCACATTCACATGGTGAAAATGTGTGTTCGTAAATACACAAGAAAAACTCCAAGCATGGAGGGGCGATTAGACATTTGTAGAGATGAACACTAATAGATTAAATATAAATATGATAGACTTAATGATGAAGGAAAAATAGTAAACAAAGAAGTTCCCCTGAATGTCATAGAGTGTCTCGGCATTCTGATTCTTGGCAACTGATGAGTGTGAATGTTGATTGCCTGATGTCATTCAGGTGCTGTTCAATGGTGTGAATCTTCAATAACCAATAGTATTCGAGCTAGAGCTTAAAGCACTACCGGGGATTCGAACCCTCAACCCTAACAAACACCAGCACTAGGCATTATCCCACTGAGCCACTGACAATCCTACATATTGGGTAGTCACATTCACATGGTGAAAATGTGTGTTGGTAAACACACAAGAAAAACTCCAAGTATATATTTGACAATAAAATGAAGGGCTTTCCTGAAAAAATACACCTGAAAACTTTTGGATATTCTGGGGCAATTAGACATTTATAGAGAAGAACAGTAATGGATGAAATATAAATATGATAGACTTAATGATGAAGGAAAAATAGTAAACAAAGAAGTTCCCCTATATGTCATAGAGTGTGTCTGCATTCTGATTCTTGGCAACTAATGAGTGTGAATGTTAATTGTCTGATGTCATTCAGGTGCTGTTCAATAGTGTGAATCTTCAATAACCAATAGCATGTGCATCTTGAGCCTAAAGCTCTAGCAGGATTCGAACTCTCAACCTAACAAACTCCGGCACTAGGCATTATCCCACTCTGCCACTGACAATCATACACATTCAGCAGTCACATTCAAATGGTGAAAATGTGTGTTGGTAAACACACAAGAAAAACTCCAAGTATACATTTGACAATAAAATGAAGGGCTTTCCTGAAAGAGTACACCTGAAAACTTTTGGATATTCTGGGGCAATTAGACATTTATAGAGAAGAACAGTAATGGATGAAATATAAATATGATAGACTTAATGATGAAGGAAAAATAGTAAACAAAGAAGTTCCCCTATATGTCATAGAGTGTGTCGGCATTCTGATTCTTGGCAACTAATGAGTGTGAATGTTGATTGCCTGATGTCATTCAGGTGCTGTTCAATGGTGTGAATCTTCAATAACCAATAGTATTTGAGCTAGAGCTTAAAGCACTACCGGGGATTCGAACCCTCAACCTAACAAACACCAGCACTAGGCATTATACCACTGAGCCACTGACAATCCTACATATTGGGTAGTCACATTCACATGGTGAAAATGTGTGTTGGTAAACACACAAGAAAAACTCCAAGTATATATTTGACAATAAAATGAAGGGCTTTCCTGAAAAAATACACCTGAAAACTTTTGGATATTCTGGGGCAATTAGACATTTATAGAGAAGAACAGTAATGGATGAAATATAAATATGATAGACTTAATGATGAAGGAAAAATAGTAAACAAAGAAGTTCCCCTATATGTCATAGAGTGTGTCGGCATTCTGATTCTTGGCAACTAATGAGTGTGAATGTTAATTGTCTGATGTCATTCAGGTGCTGTTCAATAGTGTGAATCTTCAATAACCAATAGCATGTGCATCTTGAGCCTAAAGCTCTAGCAGGATTCGAACTCTCAACCTAACAAACACCAGCGCTAGGCATTATCCCACTCAGCCACTGACAATCATACACATTGAGCAGTCACATTCAAATGGTGAAAATGTGTGTTGGCAAACACACAACATCAAGAAAATTCCTAGCATACATTTGACAATAGAATTAAGGGCTTTATAAAAAAGAGTACATATCTGAAAATGTGCACTGTTAATGGTATCCACCTAATGATGGTTGTATGGTTGTTATCCAAGAAAAAAAAATTACTCATATAGGAATATAGGTGATATAGGAGAAATGGGCTGAGTGGTCGAACTTTATTGGCCTATATCTCTGAAATGGAACAACGTATCCAAATTCTTTTGAAAACTTTTGTGAGGCTTTGTCTAAACATTGTCTGTGAGAATTTTGGTGAAGATTTGATAATTTTTGAAGCCTGTGAAACTTTTTATGATGTTTGGCTTTTCTCTGAAATTGTGGCAAAAGTAAACATTTTTAGAGCATAAGACCAGGGTGAAAAAGATGCATCTGAATGTAGAGATTAATATGATGAAAGAATTTTGAGTCTAGGTGAATCTGGTAAGGAGAAATAAGCGTTTTTGACAAGAGCGCCACCTTTGGGTGCAGTACCCCAAATTTGGGTTATGGGTAGTGGGGGGTACTGGTAACAATACTTGAAAATGTCAAGTTTCTAGGACTTACGGTTTATAGGAATATAGGTGATCTAGGAAAAAAGGCCTAAGTGGTCTAACTTTATTGGCCTATATCTCTGAAATGGAACAAAATATCAAAATTCTGAGCGATAACTTTTGTGAGGCTTGGTCTAAACATTGTCTGTGAGAATTTTGGTGAAGATTCGATTATTTTTGAAGAGTGTGAAACTTTTTATAATGTTTGGCTTTTCCATGAAATTGTGGAAAAAGTAAACATTTGTAGACCATAAGACCAGGGCCAAAAAGATGCACCTGAGTTTAGAGATTAATATTCTGAAAGAATTTTGAGTCTAGGTGAATCTGGTAAGGAGAAATAAGCATAATTAACTTTTTTTTTCAATAGCGCCACCTTTGGGTGCAGTACCCCACATTTTGGGTTATGGGTAGAGGGGGGTACTGGTAACCATACCTGAAAATTTCAAGAGTTTTGGAGTTACGGTTTAGGCTGCAGTATGATTTTTACAGAATTTTGGCCAAAAAATGAACGGTACAGAAACAATAGGGTTCCTGCAGCTACGCTGCTCGGACCCCTAATAATAGGAAAACGTAGAAACACAATGAGGTCCTCTCAGCTTCGCTGCTTGGCCCCCAACTAGGAATGCAATTCCGAGGAATTACACAAGGGGATATATGTCCCCTATATGTCTTCGTGCATGTCTGATAACAACTCATTGTGGATGATTCTGCCATGTTTATAACTAGAAGCTTTCCCATTTATATCATGTTTAGGCTATATTGTTAAAAATGTCGTTTCACTAGGTTTTTACATGGGTTAGGCACAGCACATCCAAATAAGTAGGCTTATCGACCCACCGGCCGTCAGTCCCCATAGGATAACATGGGAAAACTCGACCCCCTACCTGGTGGGCCCAAATGTATTTTCATCTTCCTAAAACTGTTTTTCCATGTCTCACCTCCATAAATGATTGTTTAAACACAGATATTTGTGCATTTATTAAAATACATGGAGTAACAGCCTGGTCGGGACGACATATTTCACAAGATTTCAAAGCTGCGCTAAATGTTTTGTTGGTTAGGATAACAGCATTTACTTCAGGAGCTTCAGGAACCATCATTTCGCTTGCTGCTACTCAGCCAGTGAAACCTGTGAATTCTGATAGTCGAAGTCGAGCCAGTGAGTAAAGTAGCCTACTATGGGGAAGAGACTCACTGATAGCCTGAAACTATCACGCATTAACTATTTTGGCCACTAGATGTTGCCAAGAACAAGAGTTCTGTCCCTAGCTAGTCACTTGTTACCCAATCCTCTTGTTATCCAATTAACCTGTTCCTCATTGTCTCTGGTCACATGTCTCATTTCCTCATTGTGTCAGTGTATTTAAACCCTGCTCTTTGTCTGTGTCTTTGCTAAGTCTTCCTGAAACCCTGTGTGTCTCAAGCTCTAAGCCTTTGTGGAAATTTGTGGAAATTTTTGCCCTGTGGATTCTTTACCTCTGTGTTGACCCGGACTATTTAAGGTATCTGTATTGGATTCTCCTATTGGATTTGTTTGCCTTTCCTGCCTCGGACTGAACCCTGTTATCTGAACCCTGGCTTGGCTCTTGGACTTTGTTTTTCTGGATTACGCCTTGGATTGATGTTTTTGGATTTAACTTTTTGGACTGTTTTTGACTTTTTCGGATCTTCTGAGCTTTTGTGTCTAAAACCTGAAATAAACTCAGTTAATCTTACTTTGTCTGCTCTACACTTGAGTCATTAGTCTCAGTGGCCTAGTGGGTTAAAAGTCAGTTTGCCACTCCGACGGACCAGGTTCTAGACCTGACAGTGACCGAAACGTATTTAATGTAATGCAAATCAAAGGGGTGTGACCACTAGTTAACTAGTGAGCCATTTCTGTGTGAACTAGTTAACTAGTGAGAGCCAAAATGCTCACTAGTTAACTAGTAAGGCCCAAATTATCTCTAGTTAACTAGTTTATATGTTTCATATCTTACTAGTTAACTAGTAATGCTCTTCTATATTTTACTAGTCAACTAGTAAGGTACACAAATGTTTACTAGTATAGTAAGTAGTAAACTAGTTGAAGCCTAAATTCACACTAGTCAGCTAGTGGCGCAGAATTAAAATTAGGAGGCGGAGAACTCTGGAAATTGAGGCTTTCTATTGGCTCCCTATGTCCAAATAGAACATGACAACCAATCACAGCGCAGAATTTCACAAAATCCCACCCACAACATCTGCATGTGGCACACAAGTTAACATGCTGGCCAAAGGAACTTTAACTCTGAATTTTACTTTACTTCTGCACTGCTGCACTGTTGGACTTACTCATTTGCACTATCACCATGACCACTACCACTATCACCATTGCACTACCACCATGACACTCATTCGCACAGAGCACCTAGAGCACCTTACCATATCTTACTATGCACAGAGAATCACAGGCTCAGTCCCTGCCTCAGTCATTGCAAGCGCCTCTGATTGATTAATCAACACTATGTGGATACTATTTCTAGAATGACTTAGATTAAGTGTTAGTATAATCTGTATTTTTGTAATTTGTTTATATTTTTTTTTATATATTGCATTAAGTGTTAGTTATGTAATTTGTATTTTAGTATATTTAGCATTCTTTATCTTCTGTCCTTATTGCTTAGTTGTGTTTTTATATTATATACTTTATTACTCTTTCTGATGTTAAAGAATGTGGTTGTGTTGTATGTATGCTGCTGAGACCTTGAATTTCCCCTGGGGATCAATAAAGTATCTATCTATCTATCTATCTATCTATCTATCTATCTATCTATCTATGCACACACACACACACACACACACACAAAACACACTCACACACACCCACATGCACACCCACACGTACATGTACACACACATTCACACGCACGCATGCACACACACACATAGACACACGCAGTTATAACTTATCATTTTTACCAACTCTCATTTATTAGACACAACCCCATTTTTAAGCTTCCATATATCGAAAAACGTATAATACAAGACTAAACATTTTGCATGTTTGTTGTTACAGGTACTATGAGATTATTGACATAATGTTTGTAGAAAATTGAGGGCCAGGCAGGAAGATTTTCTAAATCTGTTGATTTGGCACGGAATGACCCTTATGTACATACTGTATGTACTTTATACAATGTGCAGAACTTACAGACATCCTGTGCTCTCGTGGTGATTCGCACTTTGAGGCCTGTTGGCTCGGTGGAGGACCACAGGGGCACTAAGAAAAGCAGGTATAACACACGGTAAGTCATCCTGAAGAGAGTATCTGAAACACAAGCAGAAGAAAAGAAGGAGACAGTCAACACCCAGATGTATTCAACATTAAGGCAGACGTAGAATGGAAAACCTTATGGTTGTTCCCTCCTTCATATGCAAATCTCTGAATTTTAAATCAGACAGACTCATCAGTCATGCTGGCTACAGCTGGATACCTCTCGACGAGACCGAATGAGATAGATCTACCTTGACGAGAAATATTGCGGCCTAGAGCCGTATATCGCCATCTTCTGGCACGAGATCTCATCACCCCCCTATTCTCCACGAGACAGATTTTTGCCTTGACAAGAAATATCATGATATTTTTGTATCCACCCCTACGGAGGGGTAATGTTGTGTGTGTGTGTGTGTGGGGGGGGGGGGGGTATCTGTGTGTGTGTGTATGGGGGGGGGGGTGTTGGTTGTATGTGTGTGTATGGCAGGGTGTACCTGTGTGGGGATGGGTCATTTTTGCTTTTTATTTTATAACTAGGTGGCGCTATACCACAAATGACTGGTTATGGGATGGTTGAGATGGCACCTTGAGACCAACATACAAAAGTCGTTCCGCCCACTTTTGGCCAAATCTACAGTATCTATCACATACGTAGAGACTCGTTGCTATGATACACAGGACTCACTGTGAATTGACGACCAATTAAAATTACACGTTTTCCGTATAAGAAGCAATTCATTTTTTTCTCGCGCTGAGTTTAAATGGTGGAAAGAAGCAAACAAAGTAATTTTGGTCTCACTTCACACATAATCCTAATTTCTTTCCTAATTCCTTTCCTAATTCCTACGTAGGCCTATACTGAAACTTTTGTTAGATCTTCAGGGCACAGTTACACAAACGCCTGAACCAAATTCTGGAACGGAGGGATTTACAACATTGAACGCGGTATTACTGCAGTAACATTCCACCATTTCCAGAGATTGCTGTGTTGCTAGTTCACGACGCAGGCTTCAGTGTAGGCTACATTGAAGTGAAATGCGCAGTTGTCCAACATAATATAACAGTGTGTGCAGGGATGGGCACAAACCTCACCTCACCTCACTTTTATTGGTTATTTTTCCAAAATTAGAGCATCCTTTGAGCCTTTTGGATAACTGAAACAATATGATCATGGGGGAAAATAGTGCAAGGACATAGTGGTCATAGCCTATAGTGTTTACTAGACTAGCACACAGCGTTAAATAGAATAGTTGCATAGGCTACAATACAAGCAAATAGGCTATAACATACCTTATGCACATTAACTTCACTGCCCAACCCGCGAAAAAGGAAAAGAAAAAAACAAGTTTATGTCGCAATTTGCGATAGAGAAAAACACAGTTATGGTAATCTACTAACAATAATGATTTGCTCACAACACTCTAAATACATTGCACTGCTGTTTTGGTTTTCCCAAACTTTTAGATGACTACGCAGTCAAGGATTTTTAACACCCGCACCAACCCTACTCGTCATGACGCACCTTAGCCCCAAAAAGGTTGAGAACCTCTGCTGTACGCATTAACTGAATCCTTGTTCCAAACAGTGCTTTATTTTTTTTAAATAAGCCTACAGAGGAAAGCAAACAATTCAACATTTTAAACATGTGTAGACCGTGACCGTAGAGGACAATTTCTCGCTGCTGTCAGTGTCAGCATCACTGCTAAGAACAGTGCGTCTTTTAACGTTACGGTTAAACGCCTGAAAAATATGAAGCTGCTGCTGTTGTTTTCTTTTCATGACTGAATGATTTAGGCTATTATCCTATAATTGAATGGAACGTTGTGTTTTTAAGCGTCAGAATTGACCCATGCAAAGCCACGCCACACAGGCCAAGGCATGGCAATGCTATGTTTTCATATTTTATAGTCTATGATTTCCATGCACACCATATTCCGGTTTTATTCGGAATAATGCCAATATTCAGATTGCACATGAGTCAATAAATATAGGCTAGTTGTCACACAAGTGTTTTTTTATTGTTGTAAGCTAATATTGAATGATTTCATAAATAAAGCTGTGAAAAAATTGTACGCACAGTACGTACAGAATTACGCCTGCCGGCGCCACTGTTGTGAGTTGTAAGTGGTTCTCTTTTCTAGAAATGCCTTGCAATCTTTGGGTGCACTCACCGCATGTTTTAATTTAATCTCTGGCTCCGTTCCCCTCCCGCCCACTCCCGTTGATTTTTGCCCGTCCCGTCCCGTCCCTATCACGTTACCAACAGTGAAATTGACTCCCGTACCGCAGGATTCCCGCGGGAATACCGTGACCCGCGGGAGTCCCGAAAAATTGTTACCCTCTACACCAGATACTCTAATTTTGCTGAATTACTATAGCTAAGCAGGCTTAGTTAGTACTTGGATAAGAAACCTCCTTGGAAGAGTAGGTTCCTGCTGGAAGCAGTGTTAGTGGCTGGCCAGTAGGTGGCACTCTTCCCTGTGGCCAAAAGCCACCAAACAAATATCAATCCCAATGTCCTATTGCAGTGACAGAGACACTGTAACGCAGGAGATGTTTTCCTTTGCATGAATGTTAAATTGAGGTCCTGACTCACCATGGTTGTTAAAGATCCCATGGCACTTATCGCAAAGAGTAGGTGGTTCCCTGATTTGCTTTATTTATGTACACATGTGCACACACACACACACACACACAAAAACACACACACACACACACACTACACATGCACACACACATACATGCACACACACGACACGCACAGACACGCACACACACATGCACACACACGACACGCACAAACACGCACACAAACACATAAACAGACATACACACACCCACACATACAAACACACCTACATACACAAACACACGCACGCACACACACACACACTCACACACAAAAAAACACACACAAAATACATATACACAAAAACAACCACACACTCTGCAGATTGCAGATTCACTCAATTACAAACACACAAAAAAGGAACAAAGTAGGAAATGAACACAATTTGACGAGCATGACTAATTTTTTCGGAAAAAATGTGCTGGACTGGGTGGCGTTCATATTTTGTACCGCTCTGCAGTACATCTAGTTATTACATTGTATTGCATTTTGTAGAAATATAAAGTGCATTGCTTGGAAATATTGAGATCTACAATATAACAGACATATGTACATGAAGCTTCAGCCATTAGTATATAGCCATGAAAAGTTTGGCGACTGCAGCAGTCATTAGGTTTTGGCTGAGCCGGCTAGCCAGCCAATAACTTCATCAGACAGCCATTATTCTCAAAACAAATGGCTTCGCGGTCTATTGTATACGCAAGTATACTTGGCCGAGAAACCTGATTAGAGATGTAACGTTATGAAAATTTAACCTCAAGGTTATAGTGACCAAAATAATCACGGTTTTCGGTATTATCGTGGTATTTTTAAAAGTGTGTTCAATATGTTCAGAAAGCACTGACAGGCCTACACAAGCTGAAATAATTTCAAAAAGTGTCCTGTTACCCTACCATGACTTGGAGTTTGCTATTTCTGTTATTTGGATCCAATGAGTGAGACCAAAGTAAGTGTTTGAATTAAAACTTTAGGCTACTGTATTCTCCTGATAACATGAGTGGAATGGATTTAATGTGGATGCGAACATAAAGACGCGAGTGACGTTTTGCGGTGAAAATGTTCCGCCTTTTAAAATCAGGCCTAGTCTAATCACAGTTAAAACCATCAATTAGACAACAGAATCAGTAGGGTACCAGTTATGTTTCATTGTACCAGGCCTACTGTATGTCAAAAGCTATCACTGTTTCCACACCGTGGTAATCAACCATGATATTTAAATTTGAAATGAAAACGGTAATTGTGATCGTCAACATTTTTATTTCATTTACCAGAAATATAGGCTATTTCAAAAAAAAGAAAAATGTACTATTACTACTTTGCTAAAAATCTAACTTTGCTACCTAAACAAGCCTATCTGATGTTATTTCTTGTGTCTTATTTCTTAAGAGACTTGTGGACGGAATGAGCCTGCAAGAGCACAGGGACCTCACCACACAGTTGCTAGTGAGGCAGCCAGGTCTGGTGTTTGATGATTCATCAGTGCAGACATGTCGTTCCCCCACCTGTGCCAGGGATGCCTTGGTGTACTTGTACACACTGCAGAGACATGCCAACCAATTGGGAGAGAAAATGCTGTGGACAAAACCCAGCCACCTGTGTGAGCCTGCCTCACTTCACACAGTACTGCCTAGATGAGATAAATGTGTCTTAATTCACCATACATGGCTTGCAATGTTTTAAATTTCACAGGTTATTGAATACCATGGTAATGACAATATTCACAAGCCCATAATCCATATTTTGCATAGCGCCACCCACTGGCAACAAAAAGAATGACAAGAACACTGATGTCACATAATAGATTTGAGCATACTCCTCCTAGACCTAGTTTGTCAGATTCATGTGAAATTTGGCAAATATGATGGCAAGATGACGCTGATGTTAAATCGCTAAGGGATTTTTGATATGTTGTAATACAGCGGGGAAAATAAGTATTGAACACGTCAATATTTTTTTCAATAAGTATACTTCCAGTGAGGCTATTTGCATGAATTTTTTTACCGGACATTAGTATTAATTTAGGTAATCCACACATATATAAAAATCCAACCATTAATGTCTAAAAGTAGAGTTATGAGTAAAAAAGTGGAATGGCACAGGGAAAAAGTAATGAACACGCTAATAAAAAGCAGTACACAAAGGCAAGAAATGGCAAGGAACAAACTGGAATCTATAAGTAGTTAGAGAAATTATCCCTCCTATCTGTGCAAATTGATATAAGCTGGGTTAGTACATATTGGTGGGCTATGAAAAGGTTTTTGTTACCAAGGTGTCAAACAAGAAACATTTCATAATGGGTAAAAGCAAAGAGTTCTCCCAAGACCTTTGCAACCTTATTGTTGCAAAACATATCAATGGAACTAGTTACAGATGCACATCAAAACTTCCGAAGCATCCAGCAAGCAGTATTGGAGCCATTATCTGTAAGTGGAAGGAACATCACTGCATCATCACTGGCCATGCACAGGATCTCCTTGCAAGATTTCTGACCAGGAAGTCAGAAGGATAGTCAGAAGAGTAGCCCAAGAGCCAAGGACCACTCTGAGAAAGCTCCAAAAAGACTTAGGTAATGCACTCCAGCACCATGGCCTCTATGCACGCTCATCCCGCATGACTCTATTGCTGAAGAAAAACATGTCAAAGCTTGTTGAAAGTTTGCTACACAACATTTAAACAATCCTATGAAATACTGAGAGAATGTATTCTGGTCAGGCGAGAGCAAAATTTAACTTTTTGGATGTCATACTACACAACATATTTGGAGGAGAAATGGAACTGTGCATCACCCTAAAAATACCCTACCAACTGAGGTTTGGAGGTGGTGGCATCATGGTATGGGCTGGTTTTCATCTCATGGTACTAGCAGACTTCATAGAGTTGAGGGAATGATGAATTGAGTTATTTTGGTCTGGGAGAATCTTGATGATGAGGATGAGACATGGTTAGACCCTCCAGCAGGACAATGATCCAAACTATTCAGCAAAGGAAACTCTCAATTGGTTTCAGAGAAAGGAAATAAAGGCCCTGAAATCTTGGAATCTTCAATATTAAAGGACTATCTGTTGAAAAGAATGGGCCAAAATCACACCAGAATACTATAACTGGTTAGTTTCGTCATACAGGAAATGCCTTGAAGTTGTCATTACGAATAAAGGCTTTTCCACAAAGTATTTAAGAAATTTCAGCAGGCGTGTTCAATACTTTTTTCCTGTGTCATTCCACTTTATTACACATAACTCTACCTATGAACTTTAATGTTTGGATTTTTTTATATGGGTGGATTATCTGAGTTAATACTAATGTCTGGTGAAAATTTCATGCAAGTAGCCTCATTGGAAGTATACTTACTGAAAAAATGTTGATGTGTTCAATACTTTTTTTTCCCGCTGTATGTTATGATTTTAATATCTTACACATAAACAGGAAATGTGCCATAAAGTCAAAGTGCATTGAATGAACAGTCTGAAACTTTGCAGGTTATAGTAGGGGGGCCTATGTGTCTAATTTGGGGGCTTGTGGGATTCGCATGTTAATTTTTGGAGAGTATTATATCTTTGTTCTATGGGTTCTTAAGAGTAAAAAAAACATGTCTCCATTTTTTTTGAAGGTTTTGAAGGACCCAAATCAAAGGTCAAATTCAGAAAAGGTCAAATTTGGTATTTTGTCCATAAACCTCACATTGCTGGTATTATAGCATAGGGTTTGGTGCCAAAAAGCAAAGATATTCTACAAGGTAGTGTGCAAAAGTGGGCCACATAAACAATACAACATTATTAAACATTTTTAGGCTGATGATGAAATTTCTCGAAATTGTCCGCTTAAAAAAATAATACTTCAATATCAATACTATCAATTCATGCCTATTAGTGTGCTTGAGTGTAGGCCTAGCCTGCTCTGTCAGTTATTGTCTACACCCATTCAGAGCACAAAGTGCAGAAATCTCTGTTAAATCAAATTTAATAGACTTTTACATAGCACCAGCTGAAGTCTGTAAGGCCTTCAGTAGCCTATGTAAGTGTGAAGAAAAGAAAGGGTAAAGGATCAGATAGACAAACAGACAGGTGTGTGTGTGTGTGTAAGAGAGAGAAAGAGAAAGAGAGATACCAGCATGGACGGATTATGAACTTTCAGGCCCCTGGGCCCAGATGTATTAAGGGCCCCCCACTAATTGTTGTGGGGACATTTTTTAAATTGATTTGATGTGATTTCCTGTATTCTGGTGCATTTTGGGGATGGTCAATACTTTAGTTCAATCAGATTCATAGCCTATGTGTTGATATGATTATTGAAGCAATGATTCCATGCAATGGCTTGGGCACCCTGACTCCTTGGGCCCCTGGGCTTGGTAGGCCTGTGCAGTAATCCATCCCTGACTACCAGTGACAGTTGGCTGATGATAGCTGGCAGTGATAGAATTTAGAATATCGAATAAGCACATAGTGCTCTGTTCTTCATGGTTGGTGATATTAGTGACCTTCTAGCCTTCTTCATTTGAGGAAGCACATTTTCATAGTTCATGGTGGCACAGTCTAGTTAGGTTATATTCTGAGGGGTGTCTTTCTGTTAGTCAGGTGATGGTACACATATTCTAAAAGAAACAGATTTTGGGCTATGTATCCAGTGGCAGATATGTGTGGACTGGTGAATGACCCATCACTAGAGACGTATGCCAAATTTCTTGTTTTTGTCCATGAGAGAGTATGGAGATGTGGATCACAGATCAGCCAACGATTACATTGTTACAGTGCAGTTATTTTACAACAGAACAAAGCAGTTTGGCACAGGAACTGCTACAAATCCACCTCAGTGTCTTCAGAAAAGACGTGGTAGACCACCTTCTGAACCTGCAGCAACACCTGCAACTGCATCAAGTCCATCTAGAGGACTTTGTACACTTGTTCAGCAGCAGCTGCTGCCAGCATAGATAAGTGCTTCTTCTGTCAGAAGCAGACAAAAGAGCGTCTTCATGAAGTGTCCTCTTTCAATGCAGGCAACCAACCAAGAACTATAAGTAATATTTTGAAATCAATGACATTTTACAGGTAGCCAGTGTAAAGATGCTAGGATGGGGGAAATATGTTCAAATTTTTTGTGTGTGGGAGCAGCTGCATTTTGAATAAGCTGTAAGCTCTTTAGACAGGTATTATTACAGCCAGCATAATAGCATTGCAATAGCATTGCAATTTTCTATCCTTGAGATGACAAAACATTAATTTCTCGGCATCTGGTAAGGATAAGGACTTCCTTATCTTTGAAATGTTCCTTAAATGGTAAAATTAAGTTTTGGTGATCTGTTTTATGTGATTACTTAGTGCTAGGTCCTGGTCAATTATAACTCCCAGGTTTTTAACACTTGTGGATGAGGTCAGTGGAAGATCACTATTTGTAGCCTGTGATGTGGATAGGATATTCCTCATCTTTTTAGAACCTAAAACCATGACTTCTGTTTTATCTGAGTTCAAAAGCAGGAAATTATTCGTCATCCATGTCTTTTATACATGTGTCAAGTTTGGCTAACAGGGTTAATTCATCAGGTTTTATGGAGAGGTATAGTCATGTATCATCTGCTAAACAACAGGGGCCCCAGTACTGAGCCTTGAGGCACTTTTACCATAATCTGGGTAGATGGTTTATTATGGACCTGTACAAATTGTTGACGGTTAGGAAGGTATGATATAAACCAAGCGAGTGCTGAGTCTTTGATGCCTATCAAATTTTCAAGCCTAAGTAGTATGTCATGGTCTATGGTGTCAAAGGCAGCGCTGAGGTCCAGGAGGACCAGTATCGATACAAGGCTAGATTTTTTGAGGAAGGGCTTAATAACAGATGTCTTAACTGCGGTACATGCCCTGATAGAATTATTTATAATCTAGAGCAAAACATTATCCAGGAAGGGGAGACCAGTCTTAAGAAGGTGAGTACAAATAGGGTTTAGTAGACTAGTTGTAGATTTTGATGAGGAAATTGTGGGGGTGAGATCTGATATGTTGTGTATATGTAAATGAATTAAATGTTGTTTGAGGTCTCTTCTGTGATTTTGCTATCTTTCAGCAATGGAGTATGTGTATTTGGTGAAACTGATTGGTTATTGATCTTATCTCTAAATGTTTGACATACAATCATAATACTGACATACAATCATACTGTTGAAAATAAGAAAATAACTGTTTTGTGAACTTTATTCAACATAGCCAGTGATTTAGGCGAAATTTATGGTGTTAACTCATTGAATGCCAAGCTGTTTTCGGGAGCTTTGTCCTAGAGTGCCAGCAATCCAGACCATTGCTGATGATTTGTGTACAGCCACAGCATATTCTGTGTTATAGCTATGAACACGTACAATAGCTCGATTAAAAGGTAAGACTTTAAGCTCTCAGTGCGTGCAAACCGTGTATTTCTACACGCCTCCGTTCCTGAGAAATCCCAAGCTAAACAGTGGCTAGTTTTCATCAAAATCGCTGTTTTTTTCTAGAAATGGAGATAAACGTCTTTCATGAAATATGAAGTGTTGCCTGTTACTTACTCGTGTAAACGTTCCGGGAAGTGATCAGTGAGACCTGGCGAGACTGCCACCTCGTGATAGACCCACGAAAATGGCCTGGTTTTGACCTGATGTGCATGCGTCACTGATTCGACCCAAAGCGGCAACCGAGTTATGATAAAATGTCCAGATAAAATGTCCAGATTGTCCGTTTTCATGAGTTTCACGATCGTCATATAGTTCATTTCTATTCATCACAGAGTTCCCAAAATCACATATAAGGTGTATTAGAGTGTCTAGTTTCGTAATTTAAAAAAAAAAAGCTAAAAACGTAATATTACGTTTTTGGCACTCAACGCATGGGAAGGAAAAACGCAAATTATAGTGAAATATACAATTTCACAAAAATAGGGTTAAAACAGGTAAAACAAAAATGGAGACATAATTTTTCTCCATGTTCAATGACCTCTAAAGACAGTCCAACCACTCTCCAAAAATTAACATTTCAATCCCACAGAAACCACATAGGCCCCCTGACTATTAATAGATATTATGATTATGAAGACACCCAATGGGCCTGCCTGGCATAGCGCCACCACCTGGCCAAGCAGGAAATGTGCCAGAAATGGACGATGCCTTAACTGATTAATCTAAAACTTTATAAAATATTGGATATTATTGTGATGATATTCACATGTGTAATTCACATGCCTAGCATAGCGCCACCATCTGACCAAGCAGGAAATGTGCCAGAAATTGGCAATGCCTTTATTGATTGATCTGAAACTTTACAAAATATTGGATATCATTATTGTGATGATATTCACATGTGTAATTCACATACCTACTGTAGCATAGTGCCACAATCTGGCTAAGCAGGAAATGTGCCAAAAATGTTCAAGGCTGTGATGGATTGATCTGAAATTTTACACAAAATTAGATATCATGATGATGATGATATTCATATGTCTTATTAACATGCCTTGCATAGCGCCACCAATTGGCAAGAGAAGGAATGTGTTTTTTTCCACGTCTGTTGGATATCACAATCAGATGCATCAGATTAATCAGATTAGGTGTATATGACATCCAAACACCCAATATGCCTGTCTGGCATAGCGCCAACAGCTGGCCAAAGTCAGAATAGTTTTTGGAATTTATTTACAAAATTTTCATTAAATATCATTATTTTGATGATATTCACATGTGTTATTTCCATGCCTGACATAGCACCACCATCTGGCCAACCAAAAAGTGTATCATAAATGTTCTTTGCTTAAAATGAATGGTCTGAAATTTCTCAGGTTAATATATATTATATTTGGGCCTGCCTTGCATTGCGCCCCCACCTGGCCAAGCAAGTAAATGTGCCAGAAAATAAAATGAAAAAACAAATAGCACACGCATCAAATATGTACATTTCACAAACGCATCACGTTGGTGCTTTAGTGGATTCCGAAATGTCACGGGTTGCGGCCCGCAGGTGCTGGGCCCGCCATTGCCGCTTGCGGCTATATTATATAATTATTTTTTTATTGTATGAAGTTATGAGGGTCAGCACTTTACAACTGAAGATACCATTCAAATCAAGTACTTACAGAGGGAAAATAATAGCAATTTTTAAATTACATTTCTCTCTAAACACGTTCATTAAAAAAAGGAAACAAAAACTACATTTCATAACACCAACCCCAACCCCTCCCCGCACCCATCCCCCACTTCCCCAGCCCCCTTCAACTTCCCCCCAACCTTTCACACACAGTCACACACACACACACACACACACACACACACGCACAGAAAAGGGTTCAAGTATAGCTACTGTAAGAAATTATACAAGTTATTTACATAAATTACAAATTATAAGGCATCATAAACAGATTTCCATAAGTTATCAAATTGTTTATTTTTATTTTGATCCTCTGACAGTGTTTTTTTTCAATATTTAAATGATATTTCATTAATGCCCTCCACTCTTGGAGTGAATTAGCCTGGCGAGCCAGACCCACATTAACATGTAGGGTCTGAACACTCACCGTTCGCAGTGCTCAGTCCGAGGGGCGGGATAATCAGTTGTCTTTCAAATTCCCTCTGCACGCAATAGGACAGCGGCAGCGCTTTGAGTCCCATGCGTTTCCCACCAGCGGAGCTAGTTGGCTAGTTCAAACGTTTGCCAACTTAATAAAAGCTTAACTCGTGTCACACTGTTCGCCAACAGCAACATCCATCTTATTTGTTTTCAAGTAGCAGGGAATTCAAGCCAAACCGTTGCAACTCTGCCATTAATAATTATGTTAAGCCCACCTAACGACTCTATACACGATTTCATTGGCCCGTCGAAGTTTCGGTTTCTGGAGCTCACAAGCCAACGGAGAGTTGCTAGACTAGCCCTGGCAGCAAATGTAATTTAGATTGTCTAGATAATTGTCTAGATTTCTAGGCTAGGAGTGAATGTACTGTACATCTTTATTTTTCTAATATTTAAGAATGACCTTTTTGAAAATTAAAGAAGAGAACAGAATTTGCCAATCAGTTGGGTACCTTATTCCCTCTGTATCTTGAAAAATGCATAGCCTTGGTGTGAAAATAATTTTCATTGTTATTTTTGATGATAACCACTGCTCAATATCCTTCCATATCTGTTTAACCCTCATGCAATACCAGAAGGAATACATAAGTGAATCCTCATGCTTAAGTACCCTAGCAACAACCTAGCAACCACCTTAAGTACCCTAGCAACAACCTAGCAACCACTTTTTATAGCATAGTAACCACTATAATTACCCTAGCACCACCCTAGCAACCACCTTAAGTACCCTAGCAACAACCTAGCAACCACTTTTTATAGCATAGTAACTACTATGTTTACCCTAGCAACAGAGATGAGGACTCGAGTCTGAGACTTGGACTCGAGTCGCACTTAAGTCGCACAGTGACTTCAGACTTGACTTGCGACTCCACCTCAAAGACTTCAGACTTGACTCGGACTCAAGCTTCGAGACTCGCGAGTCGTGAACAACCTGCATTTCATGCAATTATTGCTTTTTTAAATGTAAATGTATTCATGTATTTCTATTTAATTTTATTGGTACATATGTTGGGGAAACGTATGGCGAGCGGTCCCCTTTGCCATAATGTGCATCGTACATGTGCTATGTGCGTGCACTCACAGCTCAAAAATGACCATGGCGACACCAAGTCCTCCCGGAGTTGTGCGTTTTTTGTCACTAGGCTACTTTTGGTTACAAAATGTATGTTCTGGATGTAAAGAAAATTAAGCGAACTCCATTAAAGCATATGTGATTTTCAGTTTCACATCCACTCTTGGCTGCCCACATTTTATTTCAGAAAAAAACATGATAGACGTTGGCAGGGTTGGAATTTCACGATGGCCATGGCCGTCATTGCCCCTTGCATTGTCCGTGAATCGGAGGTTCACAGGTCAATGTGGCCTTGGTGCCCGCTTCTTTCAATATTCTGCTTTGCATCCGACTAATAGCATATTTTATTGGGCCTACAGTGGGTCCCAGTTAAGAATTGACACTTCATTCACCATCAAGGTGATTCACGCAGCTGGGTGAAATGTAAGTACAACTGCAGCCGCTTGGGGGCAGCATAGTCCGCTGTGGCATTCCACGGTCGAACCGGACGGAGCATTCGACAGCAAGGGCTGTGATTGGCCGAGTTTTCAGTGCGTTTCTCTGTGTTTTTAGCAGCCCCTGCAACATGCTAGTCCACTGTAGCCTATAAGCTTTGTACATAATGTTAAACATAGTTTTGGATTCAGTGGCAAGATGTCTTGATTGTACAGTGCCTGTCTCTCAGTAATGTTTTAAAATGAGAGCTTCGTCAGCTGGCAGTAGGCTACTTTGTCAGCAGTCATGAGAAGTTCGCTTGCTAACAGAACATAAATATGCTGCCCAGAAACCTCGTGAATAGTTCTGATTTGTTTTACTACACTAACGATGTTAAATATAGCCTTTGCCTACAGCATCTCCTTAACAGTAATGTTAACAAAATGACAGCATTCATATGACAAAGGAAAACGAATTCGGTCACTCAAGACTGTGCCACAGCAACCAGTGTAGGCTACAGTCCTACCTAATAGGCCTACTCGAAGCAGATAGCGTTGTCTGACGGTGGAGTGGGTTAATGCGCGTATTTCCAGAACAGGTCTGCAACTTTCAGGCAGTTCTGAGTTCGAATCTAGGCAGGAGCAGAGCCATAAATAGGCCTAGGCCTATTGTTATCATTTTTTGCAAGGTGTTGCTCCTGGCAATACTTGTTTATAAGACGTTTGGTGATTAGTTGATAGCTGTTTTTGGGACACGTTAAACGTTCTTTATAATGAGCGCATACGGGTAGTAAAACGACTGTTATCCGATGTTACAACTGTAGGCTACAATGATTGCAATACAAAAATATGCGCGTGTTAGTTTAATTAGTTTTGTGATGTTTTGCACTTTTGCCTCATGTGTTTTCAGGTTTGAGGGCTTTTTTGGCAAGATTGACCTTGGTTAGACTCTGCATGTTATTTCTCCGTATGGAAAATAAAGTCAATTTTCGACACACGTCTGTTATTAGTTCAACAACAAGTTTTCCTTGTTAAAACATGTGACTAGTGAAACTCAAATGATTTTAGAAATATTTAGCCAAAGCCAAAAAGACAGAAGGAGAGACGCCGGTGCAGCTCAGATGTCTTCTTAATTTTCTTTATTCTTTTGTAAAAGGTGCAGAACATTATTAAACTTTGACTAACGTTTCGATGTTTGTTAGTCAAAAACATCAACACATCGAAACGTTAGTCAAAGTTTAATAATGTTCTGCACCTTTTACTAAAGAATAAAGAAAATTAAGAAGACATCTGAGCTGCACCGGCGTCTCTCTTCTCTCTAAAATATCTGTCCTGGCCTGGTTGCACCGGATTGTCCCCAAATGACAGAAGCGCGGAGAACCCTCCTTTGTCTACCAAAAAGTGTTACTTTGTGCCCCGCGCTCCCCCACTGCTTGTGAAAGAAGGGGGTGGGGGAGGGGGGCTTAACGTGAAAAAGCTTAGTGTCCCAAAACGGCAACAAGTCATAATGGTAGGCTACAGGAAGTGGGGGGAGGGTATGGGATGACCAGAGCCGTCATCACTGTGCTATTAAGAAAGCATCTTCTATTGTCTTTCCAGGCGCACACAGCTCGTTACCATATAGCCTATCGAGTGCCTTAACAGATAGGCTCTGCTCTTGGGTTTGGCCTCACAGTGAACTCAACCCTCTTTGCAGGTAGCATAACGTCTTTTTCAATTCATAGAAGGGAGAGCCCAGTCTCTCCTGTGACATTGAGGTGCGCAAATAGTTTTTAATAGCCTGTTCAACTTCGAAAAGCTTCACCCGATGCCAGTCACTGATCGCAATTTCAAATTTCGGGAAGCTTCGTTCCATCTTTTCAAGTTTTAAGTGCAGTAGGCCCCTATCTGCACCCTTTGGAATTATATCTCGAGCCTATTATAAGGTCCAGTGCGTTATGTCCTGGGATTCGGACGTGCTCAAAAAGAAAAGAAAAAACACTTTTTTTATAGATGGTTATGAGGAGCAATATGAGTCTGAACTCCGTGTCATTCAGACTCAACCCTCTTGTTGCTTTATATCTTTTTTGTTGTTGTTTGAACGTCGGCAAGCAGGCATGTTGCGGTTGCAATTTAAGTGAAATTTCTACAGTAGGCTTACAACATGCAACATGTTTGTTAGGCTGGGCTACTGTCTTGTACAGGTAAATGTTCAACAATTGCTGGTGTGCAGGCTATAATCAATTAGCTAAATCATTTGTCCAGCTGTTTTAAAAAAAATCGTGCTACATTCAAACGCAAAAAGATGCTTTGATATCTTTTTCGTTTGAACGTCGGCAAGCAGGCATGCTGCGGTTGCAATGAATGAGGATAATTGGTTTTATCTGCGGATTTATTTTTTGCATTATTCTGAATATGACTCGCTCCAGTCTCAACAGCACGTCTACTTTTTCCACACCCATCTAAGTTCTAACACACATCCCCTCTCGCTTTCTCTCTTTCCATCCCTGCCACGGGGCTTTCTTAAAGGAGCTGCACCATTTTGCACAATTGCATCTACATTTTCATATTAGAATGTTTTGTCTGTTTAAGTGTAAGCTTAAACTACCGTGATCAATTTATGTTCCCGTGCCCCTGCTGAAAGTCTCATGCGCTTATTGTTACACTATCACATCTATAAGTAACCGTGACAAATAGGGTATAAGATATATAAACTCACGCTATTGTATTATCATATGTGTTTGGTAATGGCTCACTGCGTCATGGAAGCAGTTAAGTCAAGTCGCATCAAAAATAGTAGTGGCAGAACTCCCAAGTGACACCTTGTGGTTGTTTGTGTCAACTGCAATTTGTGCCATTTCTGCTGAGAAAATGGGGTGCGTGATTCATGAAGGAACCCGTCCAAACTTAACTGGGACCCACTGTATGGCCTGTCAAAATAATCTTAGCATTCACAGTGAAAAATAATTTAGTCTTTTACACAGTGGAGAAAGTGACAGCGCACAGCAAGTTCACCCATTCTTCTCTGTTGAACTACTCGCGAAGTAGCCTAGTCATCACACAGACATTACATGTATCACATCACATGAAAGAGCTTATTCTCAGCTTTTAAACAATGTAAGCCGCTAGTTGCGAGAACGAGAAAAGTAACTTTATTTTATCATATTATTTTACATAGAGTTCTGCGCCCCTGCCCATTCATCTCGGTGGAATACTTTACGAACTTTTCCCTCAACACATGACAAACCATATATCAGGATAAACAGCAGACCTTACCGAACTCAAAGGTGTAAATTCCCCTGTACAGTTAGCCATTAGGGAGTAATCCAGTTTTGGAATTTGTACCAAATTCTTACATACATGTCTCCAACTTTAAACTTAAATTTCAGTCACAATGTGTTTAAATTGTTCAGTATATTATTTCATAACAGGCCACATACAAAACAAATGTTACGAATAGCGCCTGCAGTAGATATCTGTAAATATTAAAATCAGAGGATATACAGCTGACTAAGAGTTTGTCAAAGTAGCCATTGATCACAAAATGTTAAACATGCATGTAGGCTATTTGAGTTTCTTAAAGCTGAACTGTGCTTAAATTGTTCAATACATGATTTCATAACAGGCAAATAGAAAATAAATGTTAAATATAGCCTAGATGTCTGTAAATATTAAAATCAAATGATTCTGATCATATTCTATGTAATACAGTATGTCATGTTTTATGTTTTTGTCATGTTTCATAGTGATGCAGGTCTACTGCTGTGAATAGGCTAAATACAACTTTGATCATTTTTATGTAGAATACTGTATAGTTAAGTTTGGCCTTGGTGCCCTGACGTGTGGCCCTTCTGCTCCCCGCCAAATATGCCCAACTGAAGGCCAAGTGGCCTTGCCCCTAAAATTATGAAATTCCAAGCTTGCACATTGCAGTATTAGAATAATTTCCCCCCACTACACATATCAGTTGTATCATGCAGATTTTATGAGTGGCAAGCAAAATAAACAGAGTTCTTAATTTGTGTTTCTTCAGATTGTAGTGCAGGCAGAAACCCCATGAAGTTATCCTACAACTGATTTTGATACTGTACTGTATGGATGGTAGCTACTGTACATATGATTTAACAATACAGTGTTAAGGAGAAATCAGATGGCCAAAGACTTGAGACTTGACTTGGACTCGTGACAAAAGACTTGAGACTTGACTTGACCTTGCTCCCAAAGACTTGAGACTTGACTTGGACTCGAGCTCAAAGACTTGAGACTTGACTTCCAAAAAATGACTTTTGAACATCTCTGCTTAGCAATCATTTTAAGTACCCTAGCAACAACCTAGCAACCGCTTTCAAAATTTCAACTTAGCAACCAACTTAGCAACCAGCATGTTTACCCTAGCAACCAACCTAGCAACAACTTTGCATGCACTGTATTTCCTTCAGGAAATGCTTTTTTAGTTTTCATTTGTAGCCTACATTAGGTGTTTTTGTTTTGTTTATTTAGTGTTTGCTGTGAAACATCTTTGCTGTGTTGGTTGGTACTATCACTACATCTATAGGCCTCAGTATTAGCTGTTGAGTACCATCCTGATTATATTAGGCTGAAGCCTTGGACTATTGCAACTTTGCACAGTGTATTGACTGAATGTTATTTATAATCCTTTAATAGTATTTCAGTGAGAGTATGTATTGTTATTATTGTTTCATAATATCTGTGCCTTATTTATTACTCCTATTTATTATCTGCTAGTATACCATCATACTACTTATTGCCATTTGCACAATATCTGAGATTATTGCCTTTTGCACAATGCCTACGGTTACCCTTACTGGTGGCGATTATAGCCCATTGTCTTCCTTGTATTTGTAAGGGTAAGGCTATTTGCACCCCTGGTACAATTAGCAGTGTATGCTATTCGTACCCTGGTGCAATAAGAAGTGAATTCTATTCGTACCCCGGTGCACACAGCAATGTGTCCTATTAGTACCCCGTCTGGTACAAATATCAATGTATGCTATTCATACCCCGGTGCACACAGCAATGTGTCCTATTAGTACCCCGTCTGGTACAAATATCAATGTATGCTATTCGTAACCCGGTACACATAGCAATGTGTCCTATTAGTACCCCGTCTGGTACAAATATCAGTGTATGCTATTTGCACCCCTGTGCATTTAATCTGGCATATTAATCACACAATGTAATAATATATTTTTTTTTTTTTTTAAAAACAAGCAACATGTTTTTACATGTTTTTTTTGACAGAGTATGAATAGCTCAGCTGTGTAATAGACACTCTGAATAAGGTATGCTGTTTGCATCAATGTACAGTTACAAGTGGATGCTATTCGTAGCCTGGTGTTTATAGTACTGCATGCTATTTACACCCTGGTGCATGAACTAGCTAATTGTTGCTATCAAAACTTCCGTTTGAGAACCGATTTCTTGTTCAAATTGCGCGCTTTCTCTCCAGAGATGTTGGTACACATGCACACTCTGCCAAAATGTACCATATGGGATTTGAACCCGGGTCTCCCGCATGCCAGCCCTTGTCTGTGACCACTGTACTATCTGCTTCCTCAAAGAAGTGTGGTTTGAGGTAAACTTGAACTTTAAAGGCCTGAACGTCATATTCACGAAATTTCTGTTAGCTAACAAACTGACGGTTGTATGTGTTCACTGAACAAAGATTATGAAAATAAAACACAACTTTTTATTTTGGCTGTTTTTGTTGTTATGTAACAGGGTGTGAATAGCCCAGTTGTGTGGCCAAGGCTATTCGTACACTCCGTATTTGTAAACCACTCTGTGAAATAAATAAGAATTTGAATATATGACAGCTGTATCCTGATCAGTTTATTTTCTTAGTGGACTTGCTGGGGAATTAACCTAGGTGTATGGTACAGGGTTCTCCCACCCTTCTAACTGGGAGTGGCATAGTCACTACTAAAAATATTATGCTACAGGCCACAAGAACAACCCATTTTAATTCGCCTGACGTCTGATCACAAAATCACTCCAAATGTGGACTGGACACACAACGTTAAGCTTTGTGCCTCTGACCATCTGTTTCTGGTCGCCAAAATTAGGGCCCTTCATCTTGAAGTCTTTAATATCAAATTGTATCTTCCTTTAAAGGAACCATATGTAAGATTGTGGCCAAAACTGGTACTGCAATCACTTTCAAAATACTGAAGAGCGGTGTGTCCCCTCCCCCTCCCCCCTGACTCGAGTTTGCCAACCCTGATGGCGAAACACTACTGACTTTGTGATTAGTAGATAGGTGGAGGGTGGCGCATCAGGCCAAAACACAACATGACATGACAAAACACAACATCAACATCAGTTGAGGGCTGCAACTTCACTTTTTAAATGACAATATCCTGGCCGGACTACTGTTGTCAGTGATATAAGTATTTGAAATTAACATGATTTCTTAATGTCTAGTGACATATCTGGGCCATTTTATGATTAATTGAAATATTTTTCTTACATACGGTTCCTTTAACTAACCACTTGTAACTCCTGAGTTAATCATGACTTATAGTAGTAGGAAGTGGTTTATAAAATATGTATCCTCACCCTAACTAATCATTAGTGCATGTGTATGATTCATAGCAGCTGTCATAAACTGCACATAAATCATTCATGACTGTTTCATTAAACATGACTCAACATTCATACCAAACCTTTCATGAATGTGTAAGGCAGAACACCGACAACTTGTCAAAATAAAAGTCCAACAATCGCAAAGCAGCATGATGTCTCATGAAACGGTCATGAATGCTTTATGTGCAGTTTATGACAGCTGCTATGAATGTGTTATGAACTCACCCGTCAGGTAAAGTGTTACCCAAATGAGTTATAAAGTTTACATTTGCATTTAGACACTTTCACCCAAAGCGACTTACACATGTCAATGAAATTAAAGGGCAAGGCCACATTGGTGGATGCCAGGGCTTGAACCCCCAACTTTATGGGTTACTGCATGCTAACCCTGCTCCTTATCCACACTGCCCAGTGGCATTACAACAGTCAATTCAAAAATATAATATAGATATGCGTGTTTACTATGAGCAACAACTTTTAACTGTGTGTAAACATGATTTACAGATGAGAATTAATGTAGGAATAATGCTTTACAAACGAAGAATAAAGCATTTAATAATAGTTTACAGATGTTTAATAAAGGCTTAACAGTGCAGTAGAAGAAAAAGAAACTCTTGCATAGGTGTTTCTATCTGGGCCAAGGTAGTGTAGTGGATAAGGAGCTGGACTAGCATGCAGTAACCTGAAAAGTTGGGGGTTTGATTCCCGGCTTTCACTGTTATGTCAATGGCCTTCAATTTAATTGATATGTGTGTGTTGCTTGTCTTCTAAATGAATGAACGTGAATGTAATCTTTACAACTTATTTGAAAATGTGTTGCAAGGCATAGAAAGTCCTCACTTTAGATAAGCTCACAAAATGTCATTAACTAACCACTTGTTGTTAACTCCTGAGTTAATCATGAATTATAGTATTAGGAAGTGGTTTATAAAATATGTATCCTCACCCTGACTAATCATTAGTGCATGTGTATGTAACAACTGTTAAATAATGGAAATAGTACTTCATCAACAAAATATTATTGCATAATTTATTAAGTATTAACAATAATTTATAAAGATATTTTAGATATAGGCTTATTTACTATGAACAAACAAGTTATAACTGTGTGCACAAATACTTTTTTATGAGAATTAACATAAAAGCAATGCTTTACAAATGATGAACAAAGCATTTTGTAATAGTTTGCAACTGGTCTATAATGGATAAATTATTTTTTATAAGTGGTTGTTTCATTATATATTAAGTATAAACATTTACAAACATATTTTTGGATAGGCTTATTTACTATGAACAAACCATGTATAACTGTGTGAACAAATGCTTTACTGATGATAAATTATGTATGAACAAGAAATTACTAATGATGAACAAACCATTAACTAATAAGTAACAAAGGCTTAATAAATGATGAATTGTGTGTAGTTATTATAAAGTGTTACCCGAAATTCATCTGGCAAGTGTCAGGTTATACATCTTCTGAAGCTGAGAGGAATTACAGTTTTTGCCCATTTAGGGTTTCTAGATAAACACACAGCAATTTCCTGTGTTGTTGTTGTGGTTTTATTCTCTAACTCCTATGTCATAAGAGACAATACACACAAAACACATTTTCAAGGTGTGTACAGGTGCTATATGGGAAGGAAGTTTTTACCACACGCACCTGGAGAGATGTACATTTCCCTTGGGATCTACAACAATTGTATGGCCACAGAAAACCATGGCGGAGAATGTTAATCCCTGTGTTTTGACTAAATAGAAATGTATCATTGACAACAAGGTGAATGTCAACAACAAAAGGAAGGTGTATATATCTAGCTAAAGCTGTAGGTCTATCCTCTTATCTAACCCTGGGGTAGACAGCAATAAGATGTGTGTTCCTTTAATAATAAATACAATGGCTGCTTTACGATACTATTCTATAAAACCTCTGTAATTTGTAACATTAGTCATGGATTTACCAAGTCAAAGACGGTACCCTTGAAAAAAGGAATATATGTTGTTTTTTTTAGTTGAAAACATTCACAAATAACAGAAGAATGTTAAGAAAAGAATAGGAAGAACTGAAGAATGTTAAGAAAAGAAAACCGTAATGGCCTATGCCTATGCTCTGTGTTGGCCAGATATCCACCAACCAGCCAACTACTCACCTGCTATCAGAAGGAGAGTGAGGATGACACAAGTCTTTGATGGGCTGTGAGTTGCTGTAATGGGATTCCTCCAGGAAAAATATGATACTCAGGTGAAGTCCCATTGGTGTTTTAAACGCTAAATATCGCATCCATCAGTGACTGACCAATCACCTCAGAGCACACTAATGACATCATTAACATTTGACTAGATATTGACACAGTGTCTGCTTGCTGCTGTCAGTTGAATATAATGGGAACAATAATGGTTTATCTTATCTGAGTATCTTTCTCTTACAATAAGCAAGTGAGAGAGCAAGGACTATGATGAAAAGAAGTGCACAAAAGTAAGGTTCCTGTTGCCTACTTAAAGGCTGCTAGTTCACCACTGACATCAGTGTGAAGACCTCTTGGAAGAGGCTGGTAAGACAGAGAACATCAGCGTGTTATGTAATCTCCACTATGAATTTGTTCAAAATAAATATGATGTGTCCTGCAATGTTACAATATACCGGTCAACTTCCCTAGCTCACAGCTATCTGAACCTCATGGACCTTGTTCTCTGGGTGCATGAGACACACCCTTTACTCCTTAACCTCCTAATTTACATACTCTCCCATAGTGACCGTAGTGGGGGAGGACATATTCAGCAACAGAATGTACATGTACATGTATACATGTATCATGTATTGTCAAGTAATCAGTCAGCCCTTTTAGTCTTCTTTATCCTTTCTGACCATGAATATTGGGGCTAAAAAACATTCCAAATCTAGCAACATTTGGTCAAGGACTCAAGGGCAAATCTGTCTTGGTCAAAAAGTTCTTTTAACTCTACTCTACTCCTCTCTCTCTCTCTCTCTCTCTCTCTCTCCCTCTTCTCTCTCCCTCTCTCTCTCTCTCTCTCTCCCTCTCTCTCCCTCTCTCTCTCTCTCCCTCTCTCTCCCTCTCTCTCCCTCTCTCTCTCTCTCTCTCTCTCTCTCTCTCTCTCCCTCTCTCTCTCCCTCTCTCTCTCTCTCTCTCTCTCTCTCTCTCTCATCCTAGTGCTGTTTTCTTCCTTCTTGTTTGCGGACTGTTGAAATTTAAACGGCACTAAGGACAGAGGACTTAGTTTAAAAGGCAAGTATGCAGAAGCTCAAGGTTGCTTATAATGACTGGATGAGGATATTACTCAACAAATCCAGGTGCTCTAGTCCAGACCTGTTCTGTTATTGGGAAATCAATATTGTTTACTGTCCATTGTTTGCTACACAACTTTCTGAACTATACGTACCGTTTGCTGTTATACAGCCATTTGCATAAGAAGCACCACTTGCTATTCTGTGGCTCCTTAATTTTCATACTCACATAGTAACAGTGCTTAATCTGGAGCTAGAGAATCCCGTAGGGCTGTGAATGTTTTGAGGCACGGGTTCACTATATGCCAAACACAGAGATAAAGCAGCCTTACTTTGCCCTTTAATAAATGGAATTGGTCAGTCTTCAAGACATAATCTCTTACTTCTGAAGTTCATGAATGAAATACTGTATGTTCCCAGATTCCACTCAGATGGATAAGTAGCTACCAGGCTACCAAAGTCCACATGCAAGTACAAACAAAAAAAGGTCAAACTAACAACTGGGCATCTCATGCTTCTATTGGCAGCATCAAGGTGATTATTAATATAACAACTTGTATTAGCACAGTGGAGGCTCTTCTTATGTTGAAGGAAAGTTTGTTATAAACTACTATCCTGCAAAGACTCATCTCACCTCCTTACCCATCTGTCTATCAGGTAGTGTAGTGGGCAATAGGTGATGTACTTTAGTGACACTTTTTACAGACTGAACTACAGTAGGCCACTGTGCAATATCCAGACCACAGTAATATTTGTGCAGTTTCCCGGTAAAATCAAGTGCCCCACTCCGGCAGGGGCGTCACTAGACCTTATTCACTGGGGCACGTGCCTTAGTAAAAGTCTCCAGTGCCCCAGTAAAATTCTAGCGCTGCTCTCGCTGGAAACGGCATTCATGAGCGCATCTTCGTGCCTGCTTTGATCATGGCTCGAGCCTGTCACTTACCAGCCAATAAAAATAAACAAGGAAAAAAAGAAAGGGGCCATAATAGCCAATCAGGAAATAGCACCTCTGTAGCTGGGTAAGATTGAACGCAACAACCAATGAAAATCGTTCACATGATTCTTCCGAGTGTTTCGTTGTACAGTGGAAACCGCTGGATCACTTTGAGCGCAGAGTAAGTCGTCCCCTGTTTTAATGCTAAGCTACAACAAATTCACAACTTGTTTAACAGAAAAAAGTTGATCGCTGTTAGAGAATGTAGCCCACATAATTAGCATCTGATTTTCAATGCTTAGCGTCATTGTAGCCTAAATTTAGCAACAGTTTACCGGCTTGTGCTCTCTCCCTCACACACACACTCACACCGTGTGTAGGCTGCATGCACACATGCGGAGAGTTAATAATGATTTAGCCTACTGTAAAGAGAGTCCTGTAAATAGCCTATACTGTTTGTGAAACTGTACTACTGTAAAACTAAACATAGCCTTCTGATAAACTATTCAGAGATGGACATCAGAAAATTCTTCCTGAACAGAGGCAGAGGGAGAGGAACAGTGAGGAGATGAGGAGGACGAGGGAGGTATGATAATTGCCCACATTAACGGCAACATTAACATTTATGTTGGTAGCCAGTGCTGTGATTTGATCTATGGTTTAATGGCAAACTTAAATAAGTTTGCTGCATTTGCAAATGTAGCCTATAATAATCTACACAGAATCAGAGTAGCCTACCCGTAGGCTAGCCATTTATTTAATATTGCGCGCACATTTTTTTTTATGTATTGGGAGTTGGGGGCCTGTGCCCCAGCAAAGCGTTAGGTCTAGAATCGCCCCTGCACTCCGGCCCTGTATGTACTGGTCAAGCTCCGTAGCCCACAGCTATCTGAACCTTATGGACCTTGTTCTGTTTCTCTCTAGGTGCATGAGACACACCCTTTACTCCTTAACCTCTTAATTTGCCTACTCTCCCATAGTGACTGTAGTGGGGGGGGGGGGGGGGGGGCGACGACATATTCAGTAACAGAATGTATTCTACTCTCCCTCTCCCTCTCTCTCCCTCCCTCTCTCTCTCTCTCTCTCTCTCCCTCTCTCTCTCTCTCTCCCTCTCTCTCTCTCTCTCTCTCTCCCTCTCTCCCTCTCTCTCCCTCTCTCTCTCTCTCTCTCTCTCTCTCTCTATTCTACTCTCTCTCTCTCTCTCTCTCTCTCTCTCTCTCTCTCTCTCTCTCTTTAATCCTAGTGCTGTTTTCTTCCTTCTTTTTGTATAGACTGTTGAAATTTAACCGGCACTAAGCATATACTGTACTAAGTTTAAAAAGGCACGTATGGAGATGCTTAGGGTTGCTTGTAATGACTGTATGAGAATATTACTCAACAAACCCAGGTGCTGTAGTGCAGTGGTTCTCAAAGTGGGGTCCGGAGACACGTTGCTGCCCACGAGCCATAGCCAAGAGGTCTGCAGAATTATCTGAACTATACAGACCTTTTGTTGTTTCTTGATATTTTGCATGAGAAGGGCCACTGTATTTCTCCTTCATTTCCACACCCTCACATGTGCCATGCGTAGTCGGAGTGGCTAATTATTATCATTAACCTTTTGAGGTCGGTTTGAATACTGACAGCTTAACGATATCTTTCTTTTATCTCTCCTTCATTTTCATACTCTCACATAGCAACAGGCATAGCTGCCAGAGTGGTTAATCTGGAGCTGGAGAACTCCGTTGGGCCATGAACATTTTGAGGCGGATCTGAACACTGTGAGCTGTGAGATATTGTTTAGTTTATATTCTGCATCCGTGCTGCACTTCAGCAGCCTGGACCTAACGCACATTACATTGTATCAATGTGTTTACATGGAGCATCTGCACTGATCCAGCTGCAGATTTACTCACGGCAGGAGGGCCTATAGCTGAAACTGTCAGTGCACTGTGGAGTGTTGACCACTAGAGGGAGCAGTGCTGCAGGTGCAGGGATAGCATACAGCAGGGGTGTCCAAACTTTTTGACTCAAGGGCCAAATTGGGTTTTGAAAATTGGCCGGCGGGCCACACAATATATATAATTAATTATATATATATATAATTATATACACACACACACACATATATATATATATATATATATATATATATATGTGTGTGTGTGTATATAATGTTTTGTATAATTTTAACGACAAAGTAATTCTGTTGTAGAAAATTAATTTCTTAAGAAATACTGTTCATTTGTTCATTTGTAAATGGTGCACTGTCACTTTAAGACTCTTTTGCTAGCTCCACTAGCCTATGGCTAGTGCTGTGCCTATGACCATAGCTGTCAACATTGAGCTTTGAAAATAAGGGAGATTTCCTGGGTTTCTCACGCAGAATACGGGAAAATGTCAACATTCGTCCCCCAACATTGAAAGGGTTGCAGTATTAGTCCGTTTCATAATTGCAAGCTCGTGCATTGGTCAACTAAACAATACAACAAAGTAGCCTACTTTATTTACGCCTAACAGCCTATATTAATTTGGTCAACTTTATACAGCCCTAGCAAGGTTAAAGTTCTGTAGCCTAATCGATTGCCCTGTGTGCTGCCATTCTCTCTCCTGCGCAAACAAAATGTGTGCGTTCCAAGTAGCCTACTGTAGTGCGTAATTCTTCATAAAGTTGAACAAATGCATTTGGTTATTTTAGAGATTTTAGAGAGAAAATATAAATAGCCTGTCATGCAGTTTATGGGCTACAGTGCAGAGTTGGGAAGTTATGGTAGGCCAACTTGGAGTGAATATACAAACGGGGGGAATTCTTTCTCTACTCGTAGCTGAGTAGGTAGGCAGATACACACAGTGCGTGCGACCGTACACTATGCAGGTGCCACGCCGTCATCTTAAATAGTCACTGTCGCCTTCAAGCAAGCAAGGAAAATATTAAAACGGGAAGACAGCGGGAAAAAAGTTAAAATACGTGTGAAAAAACGGGAGGGTTGACAGCTATGCCTATGACTTACAGTTTATAAATGGTCAGTAGTGGAAACTACTGTTGCCATCGCGATTTCCTTTTAAAAGTTTCTTATAAAAAGGAGATATCAATTATCAACAATAACAAGCCAGCTGGAACCTGTCGCTCCCTGTATCTCCCTCTTGTGCACGCTCAAATGCGTTTCCAATTAAATGGAGTAGCATAACGTAGTTAGATCTGCTGCAATGGAGATACTATGTATCTCGATGTAACAAGGTGTTTTGACATTGACATGGTAAACGCTCTCTAAGAAGAGTGTAAAGCCGTTTGCAGTAGCCTAAAGTTAATCACAACGTTGTCTATGCTGGAATAGCGAGCGGCCTATGATAACCTAATTAATTAAATGCACGGCAGGCCTGATTAAAGTGCGTGGCGGGCCGGATCTATGATAAACTAATAAATGCTCGGCGGGCCGGATTAAAGTGCGTGGCGGGCCGCAGTTGGCCCGCGGGCCGTAGTTTGGACACCCCTGGCATACAGTATATGTGCCGTCTCTGTTGTGAGTGTGTGCTGATCACTGTAATGTGTGTGTTCTATCCCTATAGTGTGTGTGTGTGTGTGTGTGTGTGTGTGTGTTTTCATTCCTATCTTTGTGGGGAACGTGACCTGATAGCCCACTCACGCCGTGGGGTACAAAATCCTCATGGGGTACAAATTGCCGTTCCCCACAAATCTAACCAAATATTTTCAGTCAGGATGGGTTACTGATGTGTCCCTTAAATTATCTCAGCGTGCCCTATAATGCAGAAAAACCGTCTATGTGTGTGTTTGAGAGTGTGTTAAGCGAAGCGCCATAGTGACAATAGTGGCAAGGATCGGAACTGCAGAGGCCTGTTCCACACACACTCTTCACACACCTTTAACCAATTAGATGTTGGCTGTATGTCACGTGACTCATTCATGCAACCTTATTGGACAACATTCAAGAGCAATGAAGGAAGTCTACTCATGGATGAAGAAGACGATTCCACATGTGGGTAGACATCTTGAATTGACGGTAGGTTTTATAGTTGACTCATTACTCATGAACTATTTTGCAATAATGTCCAGACATCATTATAAAATCGTGTCATAATAAGTGATAATGAATTGGAAACATTGATTGTAAATTGTACAATTGTATTATTTATAATTCAAATATAGAAATAGCTTAGGCTACACGATGTGGCAGTCAGGAAGCTAGCACCTGAGCTAGCTCGCCACTATGTCAAATGTGAGGTTGGTCAAAGGTATTTTCATTAAAACATTTTTATCTGAGGCAACTACACAGACAACATCGTAGTTTTGCAGTGGTGATAAGTCGTGATACTCAGAGGAGGATAGCATGCTAGTGCATTAGCTGTAGCCTACCTATTATTCCCTATGTAACGTTAGCCTTATTAAGCTAACTATAAGCCAGGCATTACATTGAGGCTACCTCCACACCAAACCAACGGGTATGTTTTTCTTACGGTTTTCACACCTTTAACGATAGGTCGTTCACACCTTAAACGACAGACCTTTCACTTATATTCGCCTATTGTGTATGTGTAGGGAAGTGTGAATGTGTAGGTAGGCTATTTGGTAGGGAGTGTTTGTTGCTCACGTTGGAATGTCTCCAAAGCTTGAAATGTATCTTGACCTACCCATACGTTTTTGATGTTTCCCAAACGGACAGGTTATGTATTTATACAATTTACTCAGACAAACATTTCACTCGATTTCAACCAACTGTTATCACAACCTGCAATCCACAACTTGATTCAAATGTGCCTGAGCAGGTATTTAACAAACAGACGAGTTGAATAGCCTACATGAGAATTAGCTGGCTATATGTCAATTTGGTAGGTAATCCTGCAATGGATAATTTCCAAACCAAATGTATGTGTATAGCCTATAGTCCATCATGTGTTGAGTCTGAATAAAGACAATGCAGTTGTGCTATTAAACAAAACTGACAACAGCTCAGATTTGAGGCACTCTAGGTAGATATATAGGCTATGGTGGCAAAAACTGGCAGCACTGTTAAGTGGATGATATACCCACAACCCTCCTTTGGTCTCTTTAGACAACACTGTAGGATTACTGTAATCTTATGGTCCAGCTAACTATTAGGCAGGTGTTTGAAATAGCCTTCTTCTTCATTTAATACATTTGTGAACTTCTGTAAGCAAACTAAATTGTAAATTGTTTTAGGAGAACATGCGTCGCAGCAAGCAACGTCATAGAGACCCCGTTGCAGAAGGAATACATTACATCTCCTTGTCAGCAGACAGGCCAGAACTAACTGCCAAATATATAAACTCTGTCAAAGGTAAGTGGAATAACCAGAAACAAGAGTTGTCAAACATTAAATTTATGTTTGCTGATTTGTGATGCGTAATATACAGATCAGATTGGATGGACTAAGAGGCTATTGAGTAGGTACTATATTAAATTCTAGAATTTGATACAAGACCTGTGCACACTGCACAAGCAGAATTATCTACAGACTTCAGATCTTAAGATAATTCTGTAGATAATTATTTTGTATAGTATAGTCTTTATTGTCCTGTAAGGATATTATTTTTCACACACATCATTACATTCCAAACAAAGACAGCAGCATCTGATGTTAATGTACATGCAGGATATACACAGCCTCATATATATAGCATATAACATATAACATAACACACACCATACCCCCCCCCCCCTAGTTTCCCTCCCTCCTCAACAAAATGCAAGCAAAAGGTGGACAGTGCAGACAAACATAAACACAAAAGAATAGGGGGGATGGATGATTGTCACAGGAGTTTGTTTAGTGCAGTGATAGCTGAGGGTACAAAACTTTTCTTAAAGTGCGCTTTTTTCCAGTCCAGGGCTCTGTATCTGCGGCCAGATGGGAGTAGGGTGAAGAACCGGTTCAGGGGATGGTCAGGGCTGCTTACTATGGTGCGGGCAAGGCATGTGGTGGCTGTGTCATTTGCAACAGTGAGGCTGGGGGTGGGAAGCTGTATTATCTTGGATGCTAAGTGTGAGATTTTAATGGGTTGGTTCTTGCTGGTGACATTTAGTATGGGGGAGCAATAGAGTAGAAGGGGTTGGATGATGCTTTTGTAGAGTAGCAGAAGGAGATGGGGGGGGGGGCAACATACAGTGATCTTAGTTTGCGTATGGCATACAGTCTCTGTTGTGCACGTTTCTGTGTGATGGTGACATGTTCATTGAAGTTAAGCTTATTGTCAATGGTGAGACCAAGATATTTGAAAGTGCTGACCTGTTCAACTGGTTGGCCATGGATGGTGATGTGAGTGAGTCCAGAGGGTGATTTTGATGCATGAATGACCAGTTCTTTTGTCTTGTCAATGTCGAGTTGGAGGTAGTTATCAGAGCACCACAGTGCAAAATCTGTGATGGACTGGTGGTAAGCTGTGATGGAACTGTTGTCTGTAAGTAGTCCTACTATGGCTGTGTCATCTGCATATTTGTAGTAAGTGGTGTTGGGTAGTGAACTCTGGCAGTCATTTGTGTAAAGTGTGTACAGGAAGGGACTGAGTACGCAACCTTGGGGGGTTCCAGTGTTGGTGATGATGGTTGATGATGTTTTTGATGAACGTTTACTTCAACTAGGTCTAAATTATGCCTGCTACTCTGTTAGTGTAACTACCCTAAACCGAATCCTTTATTTTGCCTCTACTCTCTGCCTTATTTTTTATCCATTGGCCATACATAGTGGAGAGCCGGGACAGTTGAAACACTTTTACGTAATTTACAAAGTGATCATACCACGCTGAAAGCTAATATTTTGTCACTAGCAACCCACATCTGTCCTCTGTCAAATACAGTTGCATTTCCAGCTTTGAACAAAACTGTTCAGGAATTATTACAGCAAAAGTGGGACGTACATAATGTTTCATTCATCCCTCCTGGTCGGGACGGTTGAAACACCATAAGGGGGCGAATTAAACATACAGTTTAAGCCAATAAACTTCCCACAACTTCAAAATTGTACTACATATCGTGAATGGTACTCTCAAAAGGTGTTATTTTAGATAGATTGTTGCTGGGATATACGTCTCCGCGAATGTCTGTTAACAATTCATTGCCATCATCGTGAAGCGTGTATGAAGCGGTTATTGAAATATCATGCACTGTGGATGATTTTGGCATTTTTATAGCTAGAACAATACGTTTCCAACCACTCAAAGGCAAAATAAACTGTTCCAACCAATAACCGACGAGATGCGCGTTCAGGAGAGTTTCAATTGCACGGGAGGGAGGGGGAGGGAGTAGCGAGCTAGCTCTCTGTTTTGTTTGAACGTCAACAGAAGTGACGTTACCCCGCCATCGCTGATACAACCTTTAAAATACATGGAGTTACAGCCTGGTAAGGGATAATTGAAACACATATGTCATTATAGCATGTTTTGCTTTCCATGTAAACAAGCATGCAATATGAAAGTCTGGGATTGTGGAGAACACTAAATGGTCTACTGATCATGTAAGCATGTTGTCAAACCTTTAAATGACTCATTAATAATCAAAAAAATGTAACCGCTTATGTAGTTTACTTTCGACCATCAAAACTCTTTTATCGCCTGTAACTCCATGATAAAAGGAAATAACAGGAAAATATTTGGCTGATAGAAGGAGGTTAACGTGCTCTTTGTTTTGACTTAAGGAAGTCTGTCTATCATCATAGCACTGCAATGTCTATCATCAGCACTGGAATGTTTCATTCGCCCCGCGTTTCAATCATCCCGGCGCTCCCATACTAATAAAAATAATACAAGATACACTTTCCTAACAAAGAAACACATTCTATCTTAACAAAGGCCACATTGGCTGGACGGAAATCTGTGAGCAATGAACCAAACACAGTGTGTTTTTGTTTGTGTTTGATGTAAAATGTATTATGGATTGCATCTTCTCAGAAATATTATAAAAAAGGTTTAAAGTTGAACAGCTCAGCTACTCAAACATTATTGGCCAGTTGAAATGGTAACCCTTCCTGTGTGAGTGGTCTGTCCAAGTCTTTAAAATTGAAACCAACCTCTTTTTGTTCAAAATAGGTCGAGGAGTGTTCAGCCAAACTTACTTTGAAAAAGGAGATTTTTTAGTTGAATACAGAGGAGAGATCATTTCATTTGATGAATGTCAAAGACGCAAAAGGATCTACCATGCTGCACTTCAAGTGTATCTTTTTGAATTTAAGGTCAATGGGAAAAAGTACTGGTAGGTACTTTTTACATCAGTCAATGGTCCCTTTTCACAGGCATGTCATATATATGGGAGAGGATAGCTAACACTGATGATTATTCATTCTTCACATGCTGTTAGGCTGTGGCATCTAGTTTTTCAATGTCTTTTATCTATGTTTTCTATTTTATGACCTACAGTATCTGTGGAAAGAGAACATAGGCAATAGAAAAGACAAATACAAATAAACTTTCAAACTATTAGTACAATTTTAATAATGTATTAATTATTTTAAGAATCTAACAAATGTGATTATATTCCTGTTTATGAATGACTAATGTATGTCTTGTCTTCAGTATTGATGCTGCAAGAGATGACAACTCCTTTGGCCGATTAGTCAATGATGATCGCCTCAATCCAAACAGCAGGATGACGAAAATTACCGTCAAAGGTGAACCTCACCTGTGCTTAGTTGCCATACGGCAAATACAACCAGGAGAAGAAATAACTTACAACTACGGTGATATGGACTGGGCATGGAGAGAAAAGGTAAGTGTTAACTATTGCAAGGAAAATCTTTTTGTCATTGATAGTTATAGCCATACAAGAACATGTTATAGGACATTTTTATTCTGAACCAAGCTCTTTGTTTTTATTTTGTTGAGTTCAACATAGGGCTGGGACGGTAACCTCATTACCGCAATACTGCGGTCACGTGACGCCTACCGCGGGTCTGAGCTCGTCACCGTCATCATGCATAAAAAAATTAAGAAATTTGTGAAAAGTTTGGGGGATTCGACTTCATGTATCCGCCTGCAGAGGTCTTAAGCTGAACTTTAGCGTTGTGTTGGGGAGCGCAATGTTCCAACATTCCATTTGTTTACTATGCAAGAGTAGGGGAGAGCTGGCACATTCGTAACACTTTTCTATTCTCTACGTTCAAACTCGATTTACACAAAGCTGTTAAACGTGAAAGCTGTAAAATTTGGCCAGAAAGGAGTCATACATGTTTACTCCATGAAAGTCGAAAAATAATTTCTGTTTAGTTCTAGTTTGTTAAGAATTTAACTTAACAGTGGCATGTAGGCCTAGGCTAGCCTAGGACCTACCTTTGTTACAACCTGACGCAGCCATTGAAAAATGTCTGTTTTGTTCTAGTATGTTAAGAATTTAACTTAACAGTGGCATGTAGGCCTAGGCTAGCCTAGGACCTACCTTTGTTACAACCTGACGCAGCCATTGAAAAAAGTTTCTAAAGTTTAATTGGCTGTGATGGCAGCACAAAATTCATAATCCATAACTCGCAATCAGAAACCTTAGAAACCATAGACAGCGAAAGCATGCTCTGGAAACAGAACACAGTTGCATGTCAAGTGTAGCCATGGGTCTGTAGCTTTAAGGCAATTCTGCCTGGGCCTGGCCACGTTTCAACCATCTCACTCATTCATTTGTTGTTTAACAGACATTTCAAGTGTGCGCTTTATTTGAAATACAGCATATGCGTGTTGTTTGATAACTTTACGGTAGAGCCTGTTCCTTTAAAACATAGCCAAAGAACATATAGGCCTACATTTTAGGCTTATTCTCAGATTCAGATTGTGTTAGGGGGACGAGATTATTACCCAATTTCAATCGGACAATTTGACCGGAGAGATTTAATTTTGTTGGACATTTCATTTTTTTCCCAGCCAATGTCTGGCAATTAGCGGACAACGGAAACCCTCGTCCCAGCCCTAGTTCAACATTGCTCTATCATTAAATTAGAAGATTCTTGTAATCCACTCGTTTTCACCACTGACAGACACATATGTTGTTGTAAGTGTGTGACAAATGGATGCCCTACAGGCCACAGTGAAGGACTGAAATTCTAGCAGAGTAGCATCTTCTCTTTGGCTGATGAAATACCAACTTTGTCTCAACACTTTGAATCATCTGCAGCTGTTTGGATTCACATGTAGACAATCCAGTTCAAGTAGCTATGAAGTGTACATTACAAAACCTTGAGAAAATAGCTAAATGTTCAGACAAGTTAATTTGGTTTGGCAATTACGAAACCCAAGTTATATAAATATTTGGTTAGGATCAGTGAAGATGAAACAAATAGGATAGTTATCTATTGCCACATTGACTGGGAATACAAAAGGTATATGAGAACTTGGCCTATATATGATGATTGCTGATCACTAGAACTTCCTTGTGTGCAATTAGCAATACTTATAATGAAATGTTTTCTCTGACATTGACTATTTATATTCATTTCCAGAGTGATGATCTTGCACTGCAGTCCCCAGACAAAGTAGATGACTCCAGCAGTGTGGAAGCAGCACATGCTGCCATGGTTGAATACTGCAAAGTAGATCTACAGGTAACTGCATTATTGTATTTTAATTTGTTAGTATTTGAAACCTAATCCCATTTAATTTGTTAGTATTTGAAACCCAAACAGTCCCACTGTTTGTTCCACACAATGCACCACAACAAATCCACCATGAGTGAATTTGTTCTTGCACTGGATACCATACAATGTGGAAGAATGCACTAATCCCAAGTTAGGTAGCTGAAATGAGAAGTTGGAGAACTTCAAATGGAGAAGCAATTTGAGCTAAATTCTTCTGGTTGTGAAAGCCTTTATTTAGACCTAACCAAAACATACCCTGTGAGGTGGACTGGATGTGTATATGAAATTGACATATACAATAGTAAAGGTTTGGAGAATTTTAACAAGGCCGACCTCCTCCCCAGTCCTTTCAGTCTTTGTTTATCTATTACATTGTTGGACCCTGGGAGCATCCCCTGTCAGTTCAGTTTCAGTTTATTGTCCCCTAAGGGTAACTTGTCTTGCAGCCAGGTAAACATACACGTAGCGCAACAGGTAAACAACAGTTTGATTGCAACATAATAGTTTAGCTACAGTTTTGATGCAGCATCTACATAAACACCCAATAGCCTTGCTAGAAAAGCAAACTAAAACAGCAAGATCAACACAACAGAAGCTGAGAACACTGTAGCCTTCGTGTGCACAATTATTTCCTGCGATTTACCATTACAAATCCACCTTTGTTTATTTTGTCCTAAATAATGGCAATGAGCGAGTTAAAGTTGGCTATGATGCTGTTTAGAAGCATGTAGTGTCCCGAGCTAGGTGTCCATATTGAGAAGTTGAAGTACATCAAGTTTAAACAATGAGTTTAAATGAAGTTCATCTCTTTGTTAGTCTTTATTTGCAACTAATATATACCCCCACAAGGTTGACTGGCTGTGTTCATGAAGTTGACTACAGACAACTATGGAATTGGTCTATTTGTAAAAGTGTTTGTGCCGCTAGTGTTATAGGTTATTATGTACCATATGAGGTTAACCAGATTTGTGTGTGATGTTGACTACAGACAACCATGGAATTGGACTGCACACATGACACATACTAGGGTAGAGTAGTAGGGTAGAAGCCTGAGTGATGTCGATTTCGAAGTTTGTATTTCCAGCTAATAATATGTACCCCACTCGGTTGACTGACTATGTGTGTGACGTTGACTTCAGACAACCATGGAATTGGTCCCCACACATAACATATACCCGGTCAAGTGTGATTGTAATAGTTTGTAATGATATTAGATTACATGTATATCAACCATGGGTTATATTTACAAAGGTGACCACCTCTTACCTTAGGTATAGACAATTGCTTTTAAATGCTTTTGCACATGTATTACAATAGGTCTATATATCAAAGTGTTGCTACAAACATGTTCACCCTTAACTTAATTATGTTTGTACTCTTGTTTAGGATGATGTTGTTGTTGTTGAGACCCCATATCAAGGAGAGGACCCCAGCACAATCATTGTAGCACATCCTGCTGTGGTTGAATTCCCTCCAGCAGATCTAGAGGTAAAGGAATTAGTGTATTTTCTTTATTCTCCTTTGGAAATAGAGTGGAACTGTTCTGTTACAGATAATGTGCCATCACAAATTGACCTAAGGTTTATTTATTTAGGAATTTAGTGTTGGTCAGTGAGCTAAGGTTATCTTTGGTACAGTGTTTTTTAGACATATTTTATTATCCAGGCTAGATGATCAAATTTAGGAGAAGATGGTGAACTTCATATAGGGTAGAAGCCTATGTGATGTTGATTTCAATGCAAAAGTTTACATTTTCAGCTAATGTTATATATGTACCCCACACGGTTGACTGACTGTGTGTGTGAAGTTGACTACCATGGAACTGCTGTAAATATTAAAATATGTACCCCACACGGTTGACTGACTGTGTGTGTAAAGTTGACTTAAGACAACCATGGAATTGGTCCCCACACATAACATATACCACAGTCAAGTGTGATTGTAATGGTTAGTAGTGATATTAGATGATTTCAACCATCTGCTATATTTACAAAGGTGACCACCTCTTACTTTAGGTATAGACTATTGCTTTTAAATGCTTTTACACATGTATTACGATAGGTCTATATATCAAAGTGTTGCTACAAACATGTTCACCCTTAACTTAATTATGTTTGTACTCTTGTTTAGGATGATGTTGTTGTTGTTGAGACCCCATATCAAGGAGAGGACCCCAGCACAATCATTGTAGCACATCCTGCTGTGGTTGAATTCCCTCCAGCAGATCTAGAGGTAACGGAATTAGTGTATTTTCTTTATTCTCCTTTGGAAATAGAATGGAACTGTTCTGTTAGAGATAATTTGCCATCACAAATTGACCTAAGGTTTATTTATTTATGAATTTAGTGTTGGTCAGTGAGCTAATGTTATCTTTGGTACAGTGTTTTTTAGACATATTTTATTATCCAGGCTAGATGATCAAATTTAGGAGAAGATGGTGAACTTCATATAGGGTAGAAGCCTATGTGATGTTGATTTCAATGCAAAAGTTTACATTTTCAGCTAATGTTATATATGTACCCCACACGGTTGACTGACTGTGTGTGTGAAGTTGACTACCATGGAACTGCTGTTAATATTAAAATATGTACCCCACACGGTGGACTGACTGTGTGTGTAAAGTTGACTTAAGACAACCATGGAATTGGTCCCCACACATAACATATACCACAGTCAAGTGTGATTGTAATGGTTAGTAGTGATATTAGATGATTTCAACCATCTGTTATATTTACAAAGGTGACCACGTCTTACTTTAGGTATAGACTATTGCTTTTAAATGCTTTAACACATGTATTACAATAGGTCTATGTTTCAAAGTGTTGCTACAAACATGTTCACCCTTAACTTGATAATGTTTGTACTCTTGTTTAGGATGATGTTGTTGATGTCGAGACCCCATATCAAGGAGAGGACCCCAGCACAATCATTGTAGCACATCCTGCTGTGGTTGAATTCCCTCCAGCAGATCTAGAGGTAACGGAATTAGTGTATTTTCTTTATTCTCCTTTGGAAATAGAATGGAACTGTTCTGTTACAGATAATGTGCTATTACAAATTGACCTAAGGTTTATTTATTTAGGAATTTAGTGTTGGTCAGTGAGCTAAGGTTATCTTTGGTACAGTGTTTTTTAGACATATTTTATTATCCAGGCTAGATGATCAAATTTAGGAGAAGATGGTGAACTTCATATAGGGTAGAAGCCTATGTGATGTTGATTTCAATGCAAAAGTTTACATTTTCAGCTAATGTTATATATGTACCCCACACGGTTGACTGACTGTGTGTGTGAAGTTGACTACCATGGAACTGCTGTTAATATTAAAATATGTACCCCACACGGTTGACTGACTGTGTGTGTAAAGTTGACTTAAGACAACCATGGAATTGGTCCCCACACATAACATATACCACAGTCAAGTGTGATTGTAATGGTTAGTAGTGATATTAGATGATTTCAACCATCTGTTATATTTACAAAGGTGACCACGTCTTACTTTAGGTATAGACTATTGCTTTTAAATGCTTTAACACATGTATTACAATAGGTCTATGTTTCAAAGTGTTGCTACAAACATGTTCACCCTTAACTTGATAATGTTTGTACTTTTGTTTAGGATGATGTTGTTGATGTCGAGACCCCATATCAAGGAGAGGACCCCAGCACAGTCATTGTAGCACATCCTGCTGTGGTTGAATTCCCTCCAGCAGATCTAGAGGTAACGGAATTAGTGTATTTTCTTTATTCTCCTTTGGAAATAGAATGGAACTGTTCTGTTACAGATAATGTGCTATTACAAATTGACCTAAGGTTTATTTATTTATGAATTTAGTGTTGGTCAGTGAGCTAAGGTTATCTTTGGTACAGTGTTTTTTAGACATATTTTATTATCCAGGCTAGATGATCGATCAAATTTAGGAGAAGATGGTGAACTTCATATAGGGTAGAAGCCTATGTGATGTTGATTTCAATGCAAAAGTTTACATTTTCAGCTAATGTTATATATGTACCCCACACGGTTGACTGACTGTGTGTGTGAAGTTGACTACCATGGAACTGCTGTTAATATTAAAATATGTACCCCACACGGTTGAATGACTGTGTGTGTAAAGTTGACTTAAGACAACCATGGAATTGGTCCCCACACATAACATATACCACAGTCAAGTGTGATTGTAATGGTTAGTAGTGATATTAGATGATTTCAACCATCTGTTATATTTACAAAGGTGACCACCTCTTACTTTAGGTATAGACTATTGCTTTTAAATGCTTTTACACATGTATTACGATAGGTCTATATATCAAAGTGTTGCTACAAACATGTTCACCCTTAACTTAATTATGTTTGTACTCTTGTTTAGGATGAAGTTGTTGTTGTTGAGACCCCATATCAAGGAGAGGACCCCAGCACAATCATTGTAGCACATCCTGCTGTGGTTGAATTCCCTCCAGCAGATCTAAAGGTAACGGAATTAGTGTATTTTCTTTATTCTCCTTTGGAAATAGAATGGAACTGTTCTGTTGCAGATAATTTGCCATCACAAATCGACCTAAGGTTTATTTATTTATGAATTTAGTCTTGGTCAGTGAGGTAAGGTTATCTTTGGTACAGTGTTTTTTAGACATATTTTATTATCCAGGCTAGATGATCAAATTTAGGAGAAGATGGTGAACTTCATATAGGGTAGAAGCCTATGTGATGTTGATTTCAATGCAAAAGTTTACATTTTCAGCTAATGTTATATATGTACCCCACACGGTTGACTGACTGTGTGTGTGAAGTTGACTACCATGGAACTGCTGTTAATATTAAAATATGTACCCCACACGGTGGACTGACTGTGTGTGTAAAGTTGACTTAAGACAACCATGGAATTGGTCCCCACACATAACATATACCACAGTCAAGTGTGATTGTAATGGTTAGTAGTGATATTAGATGATTTCAACCATCTGTTATATTTACAAAGGTGACCACGTCTTACTTTAGGTATAGACTATTGCTTTTAAATGCTTTAACACATGTATTACAATAGGTCTATGTTTCAAAGTGTTGCTACAAACATGTTCACCCTTAACTTGATAATGTTTGTACTTTTGTTTAGGATGATGTTGTTGATGTCGAGACCCCATATCAAGGAGAGGACCCCAGCACAGTCATTGTAGCACATCCTGCTGTGGTTGAATTCCCTCCAGCAGATCTAGAGGTAACGGAATTAGTGTATTTTCTTTATTCTCCTTTGGAAATAGAATGGAACTGTTCTGTTACAGATAATGTGCTATTACAAATTGACCTAAGGTTAATTTATTTATGAATTTAGTGTTGGTCAGTGAGCTAAGGTTATCTTTGGTACAGTGTTTTTTAGACATATTTTATTATCCAGGCTAGATGATCAAATTTAGGAGAAGATGGTGAATTTCATATAGGGTAGAAGCCTATGTGATGTTGATTTCAATGCAAAAGTTTACATTTTCAGCTAATGTTATATATGTACCCCACACGGTTGACTGACTGTGTGTGTGAAGTTGACTACCATGGAACTGCTGTTAATATTAAAATATGTACCCCACACGGTTGAATGACTGTGTGTGTAAAGTTGACTTAAGACAACCATGGAATTGGTCCCCACACATAACATATACCACAGTCAAGTGTGATTGTAATGGTTAGTAGTGATATTAGATGATTTCAACCATCTGTTATATTTACAAAGGTGACCACCTCTTACTTTAGGTATAGACTATTGCTTTTAAATGCTTTTACACATGTATTACGATAGGTCTATATATCAAAGTGTTGCTACAAACATGTTCACCCTTAACTTAATTATGTTTGTACTCTTGTTTAGGATGAAGTTGTTGTTGTTGAGACCCCATATCAAGGAGAGGACCCCAGCACAATCATTGTAGCACATCCTGCTGTGGTTGAATTCCCTCCAGCAGATCGATCTAAAGGTAACGGAATTAGTGTATTTTCTTTATTCTCCTTTGGAAATAGAATGGAACTGTTCTGTTGCAGATAATTTGCCATCACAAATCGACCTAAGGTTTATTTATTTATGAATTTAGTCTTGGTCAGTGAGGTAAGGTTATCTTTGGTACAGTGTTTTTTAGACATATTTTATTATCCAGGCTAGATGATCAAATTTAGGAGAAGATGGTGAACTTCATATAGGGTAGAAGCCTATGTGATGTTGATTTCAATGCAAAAGTTTACATTTTCAGCTAATGTTATATATGTACCCCACACGGTTGACTGACTGTGTGTGTGAAGTTGACTACCATGGAACTGCTGTTAATATTAAAATATGTACCCCACACGGTGGACTGACTGTGTGTGTAAAGTTGACTTAAGACAACCATGGAATTGGTCCCCACACATAACATATACCACAGTCAAGTGTGATTGTAATGGTTAGTAGTGATATTAGATGATTTCAACCATCTGTTATATTTACAAAGGTGACCACGTCTTACTTTAGGTATAGACTATTGCTTTTAAATGCTTTAACACATGTATTACAATAGGTCTATGTTTCAAAGTGTTGCTACAAACATGTTCACCCTTAACTTGATAATGTTTGTACTTTTGTTTAGGATGATGTTGTTGATGTCGAGACCCCATATCAAGGAGAGGACCCCAGCACAGTCATTGTAGCACATCCTGCTGTGGTTGAATTCCCTCCAGCAGATCTAGAGGTAACGGAATTAGTGTATTTTCTTTATTCTCCTTTGGAAATAGAATGGAACTGTTCTGTTACAGATAATGTGCTATTACAAATTGACCTAAGGTTAATTTATTTATGAATTTAGTGTTGGTCAGTGAGCTAAGGTTATCTTTGGTACAGTGTTTTTTAGACATATTTTATTATCCAGGCTAGATGATCAAATTTAGGAGAAGATGGTGAATTTCATATAGGGTAGAAGCCTATGTGATGTTGATTTCAATGCAAAAGTTTACATTTTCAGCTAATGTTATATATGTACCCCACACGGTTGACTGACTGTGTGTGTGAAGTTGACTACCATGGAACTGCTGTTAATATTAAAATATGTACCCCACACGGTTGAATGACTGTGTGTGTAAAGTTGACTTAAGACAACCATGGAATTGGTCCCCACACATAACATATACCACAGTCAAGTGTGATTGTAATGGTTAGTAGTGATATTAGATGATTTCAACCATCTGTTATATTTACAAAGGTGACCACCTCTTACTTTAGGTATAGACTATTGCTTTTAAATGCTTTTACACATGTATTACGATAGGTCTATATATCAAAGTGTTGCTACAAACATGTTCACCCTTAACTTAATTATGTTCTTACTCTTGTTTAGGATGAAGTTGTTGTTGTTGAGACCCCATATCAAGGAGAGGACCCCAGCACAATCATTGTAGCACATCCTGCTGTGGTTGAATTCCCTCCAGCAGATCTAGAGGTAACGGAATTAGTGTATTTTCTTTATTCTCCTTTGGAAATAGAATGGAACTGTTCTGTTACAGATAATGTGCTATTACAAATTGACCTAAGGTTTATTTATTTATGAATTTAGTGTTGGTCAGTGAGCTAAGGTTATCTTTGGTACAGTGTTTTTTAGACATATTTTATTATCCAGGCTAGATGATCAAATTTAGGAGAAGATGGTGAACTTCATATAGGGTAGAAGCCTATGTGATGTTGATTTCAATGCAAAAGTTTACATTTTCAGCTAATGTTGTATATGTACCCCACACGGTTGACTGACTGTGTGTGTGAAGTTGACTACCATGGAACTGCTGTTAATATTAAAATATGTACCCCACACGGTTGACTGACTGTGTGTGTAAAGTTGACTTAAGACAACCATGGAATTGGTCCCCACACATAACATATACCACAGTCAAGTGTGATTGTAATGGTTAGTAGTGATATTAGATGATTTCAACCATCTGTTATATTTACAAAGGTGACCACCTCTTACTTTAGGTCTAGACTATTGCTTTTAAATGCTTTAACACATGTATTACAATAGGTCTATGCTTCAAAGTGTTGCTACAAACATGTTCACCCTTAACTTAATTATGTTTGTACTCTTGTTTAGGATGATGTTGTTGTTGAGACCCCATATCAAGGAGAGGACCCCAGCACAATCATTGTAGCACATCCTGCTGTGGTTGAATTCCCTCCAGCAGATCTAGAGGTAACGGAATTAGTGTATTTTCTTAATTCTCCTTTGGAAATAGAATGGAACTGTTCTGTTGCAGATAATTTGCCATCACAAATTGACCTAAGGTTTATTTATTTATGAATTTAGTGTTGGTCAGTGAGCTAAGGTTATCTTTGGTACAGTGTTATTTAGACATATTTTATTATCCAGGCTAGATGATCAAATTTAGGAGAAGATGGTGAACTTCATATAGGGTAGAAGCCTATGTGATGTTGATTTCAATGCAAAAGTTTACATTTTCAGCTAATGTTATATATGTACCCCACACGGTTGACTGACTGTGTGTGTAAAGTTGACTTAAGACAACCATGGAATTGGTCCCCACACATAACATATACCACAGTCATGTGTGATTGTAATGGCTAGTAGTGATATTAGATGAGCCCCGAGCGCCGCTGTTGTTGTTTGCAGCTCACTGCGCCGGGATTAATGTGTGCTTCACCTCACTGTGTGTTCACTGTGTGCTGAGTGTGTTTCACTAATTTTTTGTATTTCCCATACACTACGAATGTGTTTCCCACACTGGCAACGCGAAACGTAGCCAAAGTCATAGAGTGCAACTTTATGAAGCCAAGGGAAAACACCAAACTTGTCGATAAAGGTATAAAGAATAAATGGCGCTGGTCTTGGAAAGAGGAGGTGGACGAAAAGCCCTTTGGAAGCTGGTGTCAAAAACTCTGGCAACCAGGAGCATGTTTCTGCACTTTGTGCGCAAGGAAAATATTATATGGAACTACAATAGCGGGAATAAAGTGCTGCCACAGCACGAGTTAGACCCTAGTCATCAAGCAGCTGTCCGAGCAATTCAACACACCTCACGTTTGCAGGGGGCAACAGCCACAGCAAATATCCGACCCTCAATGACCGATCGCGTAGCTGATTTAAACATTCGCTTGTGCTCCTTCATTGCCGAGTTTGATCTGTCGCTTACAATTGCTCATCCATTCATCACTTTGTGTCAGAAATTAGCAAGGATAAACTCACCCTTACGCATCTGTCTGTCTCGAGGCAGCATGCGGGCTATCTTATTATACACGGCATCTCGCCAGAATTTAAAAGAAATCTGTCCGACAAGCCTAAAAATAACATGTTTTCACTTAACATTGATTAGGCCTGCACGGACAAAACCATGGATACGATTCTAAATGTACCGGTCCGATTTTATGACGAGGATGCAGGCAGTCAGTGAGAGAACAGCACCTTGCCAGCAAAAAGGTTAATGTTGCAAATGCCTCAGCACTGTTTCAAAAAATATTTAAAATAAATGGTGCATATTTTGCAGAAAAATGAATGTCTCCTTGTTCATGCCCTTTAGTCAATGGTTAGGCTACTAATCAATTCCTAGTTTACTTTGGAGCATTATAATTGCCACCCACTGACCTTTCTTGGTATGGCTATAGTATCTGTAGTCTCAGTATGCTATACAAGCAATAAGTATGCAGGTAAGTGACTACTTAAAAGCAGGGATGGATTAATGTACAGGCCTACCAGGTCCAGGGTCCCAGGAGCTCTAGTGCTCTACACAAAGATGCTACTGTAATATAGGCTTGTATTGGGTTTGTTCATCTCATGTCTGAATGATGTCCATTTATATCCACCAAAGTCACCAAAATCATCTAAGGCAGGGGTTCCCAAACTTTTCAACCCGCGACCCCCAAAATAACCGTGCCAGAGACTGGCGACCCCCACTATCCCTGGATGTGACTCAAAAAATAAAATAAAATGTGCGCACCGGCCATACGCACTAGGCTTATGATTTTACATTTAGAACTTTACTATATGATAAAAGCAGAATACCTTAGTCAAAAAATAATATCCATGAGTGCACATTATTGCTGTCATGTGCAAACTTAACTTTGAAACATACTTTAATTTCCATTTTAAAGCAACACCAAAGCACTTTTCCTGTCGCACGCACGCTTGTTTATCCAGCACTGGCTTTGGAAATAACGATGTCTACAGACAAGGTAGAGTACGTTGCATGATTTTATGAAAGTATAATGTATTGCGACATCAGAAGCAAGTCAAATTTGTAGTTTCTTATGTCTCATTCCATCGAACTACAGATCCGCTACCCGATCTGGCAAACTTGCATAGTGCGGTTATAGCCGATAGAGGGTCGCGAAGAGAATGCAGAAGTGCCGTTCACCCTGTTACGAGTTGATGATTTTGGAAACAATATTTTAATGCACAAAAAATTCTTTGGTGTTGCTTTAACAGAAGAATATCTCAGTCAGGGTAATATCCACAAACTGTTGTAAACATATGTACATTGTTGCTGCGCAAATTTACATTTTGGCAACTATGTTTCAGCGTTAATCTCATCTAATGAGATGGATGCGCGCTATGCGCGGAACACAGCAAGTCCATTCTTGGTTTAATTGTGGAGACGGCCACACGGAGATCATCCTCCACATTTAGACGCGATCTGTATTTGTTTTTAATATATCAACAATGACAAGCCAGCTGGAACCTGCCGCTCTCTCTCCCTCTCGTGAGCACAGAATGGATCGCATAACGTTCACGTTAGATCTGCTGCAGAGATAACTAAGAGTAGGTCTATCATCTCTATTTAACATGATGTTTTGACATTTACATTGTAAACATTCTCTAAGGAGAGTGAAAAGCAGTTTGCAGTAAAGCTAACCAACGTCGTCTCTATCGCAGGAAAAAAATAGCGAGCAGCCTGATAACCAAATGAAATGTTCGGCGGGCCGGATGAAAGTGCTTGGCGGGCCGGATGCGGCCCGTGGGCCGCAGTTTGCCCACCCCTGGCCTAGGTGCTTCTACCAACCGCTATCGACAGGAAAGGAAAACAAAGGTTTAGCAATCAGGAGCCGTCAGGAATTTTGCAAACACAGAAGCATGACAGCCTATAACACGAGAGAACATGGATGTGTTCTCCATTTGAGGAACGTTATAATCTATTGCGGACGTGAACAGACAGCTACAGACATGGAGCGCATAGTAGGCCTACTTTCACTCTATAGTGTGCGCATTCATTACGTGAAAGATCGCAAAACAGCGATCAAATATTACATGGCAGTGAGTTTTGTTTTCAAATGTTTTCATGCATGTCTAGATAACGGGTGGGGAACGTTTAGGAGACAGACTATCGTAAATCCTCAAATTATGGCTGGGGTCTTTTATTTAGGCTGTGCAAAGCACAGCACCTTTATTTGTGGCAGGCTTGTAGAGGCAGCTAGGCCTTTATTTCTTATGTGGTGCGTTTTATTGTGACACATAGGCCTACTTTTCGTTTGTTTCGCTACGCTACTTGTTTTGGAACATCAATGAACACCACTAACCACTCTGTGAGCACAGTTTTGAAAACGAACGTTAAGGGTTGTTTTAAGGACATGTTTGTGCATGCCTGTAGGCAGCCACTCTGAAGCAGTATAGGCGATTCAAAACGAGTCAGAAAAGTCGAGACAGGACCAATCGTCAAAATGTCGGTGTCCACCACTCTAGTTCATCCAAAACAAACCAGAAAAGGGACTCAAAGTGCTAAATACTGGAATTATCCTTTAAACCAGGGGTGTCAAACTCATATTAGGTAGTGGGCCAGATTTGTTGGAATGGGCCCTCGTGAGAGCCGTCATGGTCATGGTCATTATCATTTTTCTACATGGGTATGGGTGTTGTTTAATATACTCCTTTACCATACCCACTTATAAGCAAACAAATACAATTCATGTACTGTCATATATAACGCTATTTCCCTCTTCAAATAACCTACTTCCATGTCAGTTCTTTCAGCATCTTCCTTCCTGAGGATGGTTTGTAGTTCTTTTTTTTTTGTAGGTTAGTTTTCTTTTTTGTAGTTTTTTCTAATTTCCCTTTCCTACCCAGAACATCTGGGGGGCCGTATAAAACCTGCTGGTGGGCCTGATCTGGCCCCCGGGCCTTATGTTTGACACCCCTGCTTTAAACCAACCAACAATATAGCATATTAAGAAGAGCTCTTTTATGAGTTAAATGGAAACAAAATTATTACTGACCTTTATTTGTTTGAATCTGAGGCCCAGCTATAAATAGAATCCCGGCCATTATTTGAGGATTTAGGTATGCACTGTGTTTCAGGCATAGTGCAAGCACTAATCTGACTGAAAGTGCACAGAACTTGTGCATTTGAGAGCGCTCTCTCACGGCTGTAGACGGTAATGTTTCATGTAGGGTTCATGTCAGTTAATATGAAGTAACATTTAAAAACATGATGAGTCTGAAGGTAAATTATTAATGACTGGTGGGATGAAACTACATTGTTTCAGACAGGTAGTGGCATGATCTTCTTGTCACATTGTCAAAATATGAATGTTGTGAATGATGAACAAACTTGTAGTGTGATATAGTTGAAGAACACCAATGTGGAGACTGCGATGCCCCATGACAATCTGACAAAAAAAACAGTTTCATCGCTAAGTCAAGTGTTTTATCACCAATGTGCCTCTTGGCATTTAACAATGGATATAGATTGACATATGTAAAGTTTAATTAGAGTTTTATGGTGGTGTATAGGCTAAATGTTGCATACAAATGGGTTGGTTCTTGTGCGTTCTACGGAATCAAATCCTGCCGGCACCCCCTGGTAAACTTAATGAAGAGTATCTTGCTCTTGTCAGCGTTACTTGTCAGAGTTACTTGTCAGAATTTTAGCCTAGCTGGCAGTCTCATGCCCATAGCATGTAAGACATTAATTGATTGACTCTTTATGGCAAATGTAGGTGAAGAACCAGACACTGGCAGCATCACCTCTGTACACATGCAACAAGTCAAAGAAAGGTATAGTGGCTTTTCTGTTTGTGATAAGTAAACTAAATCAAGTTCTTGGAAATAGATTAAGCCTACAGTTTGCACAATCTAAATGTTGTTATGTAACTATTGTATTTAATGAATCTGATTATTTCATTTTATTTTGAAGGAAGTAAAGGTAAAACAGAGACAGACCTCAAGACAAAAAGGGGGACCAGATTGTGTAAAGGTATTTATTTCTGACAACCTAGGTGGAGGACAACAAAGATTATACTGTAAAAAGGTATGTTTTTCTTTATTTATAAGCCTGGGTTTTTCCCCATGTAGTACGCAGACCATTCATGAGAAAAATGTGGCAGGCTGAAGAAATTCACGCAGTTGAAAAACATATGATGAACTTCATTAGGACATGCCGTGTGCCTGGGAAATCTGATTGCAATACCTGCCTGAAATCTGAGCCTCTTCATTTAAAAGCTAGAGATTGGAAAGCTATTAAGTTTTATGTAAAAAATCGCATTGATGCTCTCAAGAAAATGAAATGAGAATAAAAAACTACACTGTTAAATCTGTTATTTAGGCAAAAATAGAATTAATCTAGAATTACAGTTCTAAACTCCACTAAGTGTGTTCATCTGATGTTTTGATTTGTAAAGGAAAGTGAGCTTTTTGTATTTGTATTGTGTGTATATTTTTTCAGTATTTTTATTTTGAGACAACCTCCAAAGGACATTTTGAGCAGCAACTGTAAGCTGTTAGGCACTGCCATCCCTTTAAAACATATTTTGATTTTGTGAAGCAACTGTGATTCAGCTTTTTAGTTTTGATTTTGTGGAGAGAAAAAAAAAGCTACCTGTATAGAGGTTCACTATTGGTCGTGCACATTCATTTACATTTTCAATTTGTAAAGATACCGGGATTAGGGCAGTTCCATTATCTACAGTATTCACAATACATTTGATTTGAATTTTCCTTAAGTGTGGCATATTTTTGACCTGCAAAGCACTTTAAAAACTGCATTTTGTTTTGTGGCAGTTTGAATGTACACAGTCTACCTCATGCAAATCATTTATAAAAGTTCTTAAATTTGTTTGGACACCCTTTCAGAGCTCTTGAGATCGAGTAGGTACACTGCTACAGTGCCTGTTGTGTTCAAAATAACACTAACACATTGAAATCTGTTTTCATTGTTTTATCAGTGTGTATGAGACTATTTTGTTCACAGGAGCATTACATCAAACAATTTGTAGGCACTGATTAGTTCCTGTTCCTCTTTCTCTTAACTGAATAAAACAAGTGATGCTACTTGGTATATGTTATGTTGTTACTAGTTTGTGTTGTTTTTTTTTATCAGTGTTCATTTTCCTGACACTACTTAACCTTATCTTAACCAAGACTACCCCAAATTATAGAATGACTTTGGTACCGTGGAGCACATTTCCATGTCTCCATATGTTGTACCTGCTGTGTAGACTTGCTTGTGTGTGCTATAATGTTGTACCTGCTTTGAAGTCTTGTTTGTGCTTGCTATATGTTGTACCTGCTGTATAGCCTTTGTGTGTGTTTGCATCATGTTGTACCTGCTGTGTAGTCCAAAGTAGGCCAAAGACGAATTTCCACAGTAGTGGACAATAAAGACTTCTATTCTGAAGGGCCAATGGATGTGGGAGGAAAAAAGTAAATGTAGCCCTCCTATACAAAAGGGCTAACAAAAAGAGGGAGGGGATATAAGGCTAAAGAATAAATACTAAATACTAAATACTCACTAGTGGAATCAGAATTACTAGGAACGACAACAACTACAGTGCTAGGTGTACCAAACAATACTTACAAGACCAAACCTGACCAATGCGGTATCAAGTTTCAAATCAGGGCGATGACAGGTCTCCGGGTTGCTCGGACAGAGGTCAATGTTCAAATAGATGTTATCAAGATTGAAGTTGTTTAAAGTAGTGATTCTCTTAAAGATGTTAAAGCAATAGATGTTCTTCGAGTTTCAGATTCAATGTCTTCTAAATTAATCAAATTGTGGTCGAAGTAAATGCATTGGCTTTCACCACCTTGACTGTCTTCTGTATTGGCCAAAGAAGAAGTGGGCTGGTTCTAACGTCTTGCATAAGACTATCTGCTCACGCGATAGACTTATGTTTAAAAGTAAATATTAAGAAATTATTTTCTAAAAATATTTAAAATATTACAAAGTGATTAATGTGTTATCTAGTTGTAGATACATTTCTAAAGTGTTTTTGCAGTTCTTCTATCTGTTCTGATGTCATGCCTATTCACTGTTATTGAACAGGCTGACTAACCAGGGTTACATAAAGTTTAGCTAATGTTTGTGAAGTTCAAGCTTATTTTCATTAAGTGTAGGTGAATAGTTGATTGAGGATAACTGTTTACCTGGGGGTTGCGAATAATAACACTAATAACACTTCAGGTTTGCCTGAAGTGTGTGAATTGATGACCCAGGAGTAATGTTTAACCGGGGTGTGTGAATAATTGACCCAGGAGTAAGGTTTAACCGCGGTGTGTGAATCGTTGACCCAGGAGTAAGGTTTACCTGGAGTGTGTGAATCGTTGACCCACAAGTAAGGTTTAACCAGGGTGTGTGAATAGTTGACCCACGAGTAAGGTTTAATCAGAGTGTGTGAATAGTTGACCCACGAGTAAGGTTTAACCGGAGTGTGTGAATAGTTGACCCACGAGTAAGGTTTAACCAGGGTGTGTGAAGAAGGGGCCCCAAATCTACCAATGCCATGAAAAGTCCCCAGATGTGACGATCCGGTCATGCTCAAAACTAAACTTTGTCATACTGGAAATTTGAAGTGACATTTGTGTTAAGAAAAATCAGTTGATCATGCATGATTTTTTTTGTGGCTCTAGGGCCTCAGGAAAGGGTGGCTCCCATAATGCATGTTCTGGACTGGCTACCCCCACAACGCACATATGACAGTATGTGTGTGCTTGTGTGTGTGTGTGTGTGTGCTTGTGTGTGTGTGTGTGTGTGCTTGTGTGTGTGTGTGTGTGTGCTTGTGTGTGCTTGTGTGCGTGCGCGTGCGTATGTGAGTGTGTGTGTGTGCTGCAATGTGTTTGCTGGTCCCTGCAGAGTAAGAAGCTGCTGCAGCCTCTTTGGGGAAATGCTCCCTCTGCTCCAGCAGGAGGGCAAATGCAGTGTGCAGGGAGACTGCCAAGACTTTTGCTCGCTACCCAAAGTGTTTTTGTCCGTACTTGAGTTACATTCTGTTACTAGTACTGATTATATTGATGTAAAACAATGATTTCTAAAAACAAGGCCAAATAAATGATTGTTCATCTTAACTTTAACTAATAATTAGACTAAACACTTAAACTAGTAGAATCCCTGATTTCTCATCTTATAGGTTATATATTTTTAAAGAGGACATCCTGAAGAGTCAGGAGAGGGAAGCAGGAGGTCTTAGGAGGCAGGTAAAGAAAAGAGGGGGAGACAGAAAACAGGCACTGATGCTCTGCTATATTCTTTACTGTAATAATTGATGAATTAAAGAAGCACTTTAAAGATGTGATGAAAACATTTCGGTGCGCACATTGCATAAACTGAAAGGGGCTAAGCCCTCCCAGTCTCTAAATTCTAGTGACGTCCCTGTGTGCCTGTGTGTGTGTGTGTGTGTGTGTGCGCGCGCACGCCCAGTGTCTGTGTGAGTGTACTGGTCCCTGTAATGTCGATCCTGTAGAGTGTGTTTGTTTGTTGAGGGTGTTGGTGTGAAGCTGCTGTAGCCTCTTATGAGATATGTTGTCAATACAGAGCCAAGAACATGTAGGAGGAACCTTATCTGAAACCACAGCACACTGCGACTCCTCTCCTGGCCACTAGAGGGAGCAGTGGTGCAGGAACAGCAAATACACACAGCCAAGGACTTGACTCTGAGTCAGGAAGGGTGTTAAGCATTTGGTTACTATCAGGGATGTAGTGAAGACTAAATACAAGAAAACACAGTTTACCCACCTCTGAAATTTCAGAAATAAAGTTTATCCATCTCTTATTAGACTCGATCCACCACCATTTGCCACAAATGCTGAGAAAATGGATGATCACTGAGACATTAGTGATCATCCACTGAGACCAACCCAAGCAGCATGATGGAGGTGATGGGGGGGGGGGGCTTGTCAGTCTGAGGTCAGCAGGCCTCATCTGAGACCACCATCAACCATTTCCTGCCGTGTGATCATATAAAGCCTGTTAGGATGGACGGCAGTGGGGGCAGCAAGGATGGTAGCAGACCAGGAGTGGGAGGGCCCACAATGGGAGATTTATTATTCCCAAAATTCCAGAGGTGCAAAAAGTATTTACAGTGACTAAATAATAACACAAATAAAGAAAAACTTTGCAAAAACAAGAAAATAAACCTAAGTGCAACGATGCACTAATATATATGTGCAGGTAAATTGGCAATACCAAAATTCACTGGCCCAACACACAGCACAGAGAATGTTCTCTCTCTAATAGCCCAGAACATACTCAACACAAGTTCCATTCTGCCCCTATAAATAGGCCAAAACCCCACCTCTAGGCTATACCAACACATAATTAAATCAATTAACAATATTACACATGAGAAATGACAAAAATATACAAAATATATTGCAACACATTCCCTGTGACAAATTCATACTATCATAAGCTTTAAATGCATACGGAAAATGTACTACTTAATAACATTCCCGTAGCACATTATTTCCCCCCTGTGGCTCTCCTATGCAATGGTAGCCAACCGTACCCCACTACCTGAAATAGGGGAGCAGTTGCACCACTTCCTGTTTGCCAGTGGGACAGCGTGAACCCCTTCTACAGGTTGGCTACCTTTCTATCAAATTTACTGTCCACCACATACATTCCACCAATACAATAAACACTTTTACTTTTAGATGTAGCATGTTATGCTTGTTGTGATGTTAATTACACTGTTACGTTGCCGGTAGGCCTTTCCCGACAGCCTGATATCACCAAACGGCGTAAAATGACACACCAATTTCTTATGTCATTTAGCGTGTTATTCAGACGCCGTTTTGCGTTTTCGCGTGTCATTTCACGCCTTTAGTCCCAATTGATTTGTGCCAGCAGAAAGGGAGCGTGTAATCTTACGCGCAATGGGGATTTTTTTCCGGGCTTTTCCGACAAATACGAAAACCTACGAAGGTTGGTTCTTCTGTAAGGAGTCCTAATGTTTCTATACTGATCAAACTCCTGATCATGTGAACTGTTGATTAATTACCCTACCACATGATGGTATGACCTCATGGTGGGCCCATTGTCACATATTGCTGCTACAACAACTTTTGATTATATCTCTAACCTTTGCCTTTTTCACAGGAGAAACTAACTAGGAAGCAGGAAATGTAATTAATGTGTACCTTGTCATGTCTTGACAATGGTCTCAAGTCTCATCAAAGTACTCTCAAATCAGATGACCTCCAACCATGTGATCCCAAATCAGCTGACCTCCAATCATGTGATCCATATCAAAGTAACCAACCACAAACTAACTAGTATTTAAGTGCGGCTCACAGAGCATTCTGGGAGCCATTCTGTAGTCAGAATCTCCCGCACCACTCTGGTGTGTAGTCATCATCCTCTGAGCTGGTATGTTCATTCTCTGATTGCTTCATATGGTTTCCTAAATGTTCCTTTAACCTGTTTTCGTAACTTTCACATTATTCATTTAGATTACCTTCTATAATGTATTGGATGAATAGCTTGTACCTGACAAATAAATTGTTATGCTTTGACCCGCATAGTTTTCTAGAATTTCTTTAGATATCCCTCAAAGTTTAAGATGTGCCAGGGGGAAGGGCTAGGATTAGTCCCTAGGGCCGTGGGGCTAACTCAGTGAAAGTAGGCATGCTACCATGAGAACTGGCCATCGTATTGACTGATTACTGACTACTGATTTTATTAGTAGTCTGGAATTAGACAGCTAACCTTAGCACACCTTGAACCCTCTGTAGCTTCGGTAAGATGTTCTGTCCAGATGAGTATAGTGGTCCAGGCCAGCACTATAGCCTCTGACCAACTTTCACACTAGGATTATTACTCAGTTGAAGGCGCCTCCCGAATTAGTCGGCCGAGGAGGGCCTCGCACACCATTCTTGGGGAAAGTTGAGTCTAATTAAATAGCTAGAAGGCATTCTTGTAACAGTATCGTGGGTAGGCCTACATCGGCCTACTATGGATAGTAATATTACTTTGACTGAAACTTCTCCATATCTAGCGGGGTCAGAATCATTAGGTTAACAGGGGTTCTATAATCAATTGTTATTTCCAACAGCGCGCGGACAGCTTCACGATTTCCTTCGACCACTCCCAGTTCCCTCATTGGTCCTGACGAGTGACGTCATTACACTTCTCAGAGCACTGTTTTGATCAATGAAATTTGACAAAAGGGGGTCACACAGAAAACTGCTTTGCCACCTTTTAAAACAAATTTTAAAACAAATATAACTGAAATACTACCAATTCTACTCCCTTAACACCTGTAGAAAATGAATCAAACAAGTGAATAGCGTTAAAGCATTAAAGGAACCATATGTAAGATTGTGGCCAAAACTGGTACTACAATCACTTTCAAATTACCGTAGAGCGTTGTATCCCCTCCCCCTCCCCCCTAACTCGAGGTTGCCAACCCGGATGCCGAAACACTACTGACTTTGTGATTAGTAGATAGGTGGAGGGTGGCGCATCAGGCCAAAACACAACATGACATGACAAAACACAACATCAACATCAGTTGAGAGCTGCAACTTCACTTTTTAAATGACAAATATCCTGGCCGGACTACTGTTGTCAGTGATAAACGTATTTGAAATGAACATGATTTCTTAATGTCTAGTGACATATCAGGGCCATTTTATGATTAAATGAAATACATTTCTTACATATGGTTCCTTTAAAGTTTAGTCCATCAGATTAATTTAGTTAGAATAGAATAAATGAGTAATACACTTGACTGACTTTTCAAGTCGTTAGTGTAAACCTATGCAATCAATGATGTGATCGATTATACATGTCTTATGTACAGTAGGCTACAATTCGCGCGGGAATGCCGTCATTGATTGCAACAATTTTCATTGCGTTTGATCCGTCATCCCGGTAAGTTGCATTTATTTAGCCTACTCTTAGTCCAGTGTATGCATGGGAAATATGAGAAATTTGCATGACTAATGGCATATAATAAACTTCTAACCTTAATCGTAAATGTTATTAATGCTATGGACTGACAGTCTACATTTCTTTGTCTATGTCAAGCCGCTTTTTGTTATGAAACCGACTTCGATCTGTTTTATTATCCTCTTTGTAGACTAGGCTACTTATTTGACTTAGGCCTACTTATTTTCTTACAATAGCCTAGGCTACTAATATACTGTAATGACATTGCATTGTCAGTTTTAAGAGGAGAAGTGTTTGATCAGGTGTGCCCAATTTTGCCGCTGGAATTATTGTCCTGGCGGCTTTTTAGTGGTTAAAGTTCATCATCTGACCACAGTTTTAGGGCAATTGGGATTAGGCGCTGTGGAGCTCTTGTCAGCAGACATCAACAGGCCCATACAACGTTATATGAGATGGCATGGCATAAAATAGGAGGTATGTCTGGTAAACCAGTACATAGGCCTATACTGGTTTTACAACTGATAATGGTAGAATTCATGGGAATGAACATAAAAAAGTATAATTATAGGATATATACATACAGGATTTATGGGCAATTGTTTTTAGCAGGTTATGAAATATCCCTATTTGACTAAAACTCCCATTTTAAGAGAGAATAAGAATGTTTTTACAGTTTTGGAGGGCTATTATTTTATCTTTGTTATCCCCCTTTGTTCTCTTTTAGTTCTCTTACATGTGTTGGATATTTTGGTCTTTTTAAGAAAAAAAATGCTGGTGGGAGTTATAAGACTAAGTCTGTCTGAGGTGTTTATAAGGAATCAAAATCTGACAAGGATATTTTGCTTTCTGGACATGGCATTGCATAACATTTCATGGGCATCTTCCTTGCCATCCAAAATGTGCCACAATAAAAGTCAAAATTCGGAGCAGCACAAATGTAGTAGCTATAAACTTTAATTAACTAATTGAATGCCAAGCTGTTTTCGGGAGCTTTGTCCTAGAGTGCCAGCAATCTAGACCATTGCTGATGATTTGTGTACAGCCACAGCATATTCTGTGTTATAGCTATGAACACGTACAATAGCTCGATTAAAAGGTGAGACTTTAAGCTCTCAGTGCGTGCAAACCGTGTATTTCTACACGCCTCCGTTCCTAAGAAATCCCAAGCTAAACAGTGGCTAGTTTTCATCAAAATCGCTGTTTTTTTCTAGAAATGGAGATAAACGTCTTTCATGAAATATGAAGTGTTGCCTGTTACTTACTCGTGTAAACATTCCGGGAAGTGGTCAGTGAGACCTGGCGAGACTGCCACCTCGTGATAGACCCACGAAAATGCCCTGGTTTTGACCTGACGTGCATGCGTCACTGATTCGACCCAAAGCGGCAACCGAGTTATGATAAAATGTCCAGATAAAATGTCCAGATTGTCCGTTTTCATGAGTTTTACGATCGTCATATAGTTCATTTCTATTCATCACAGAGTTCCCAAAATCACATATAAGGTGTATTAGAGTGTCTAGTTTCGTAATTTAAAAAAAAAGCTAAAAACGTAATATTACGTTTTTGGCACTCAACGCAGCACTCAATGAGTTAAGGTGCACAAAAGGGACTAACGTTTCGATGCTTCATGCATCTTCCTCAGTCCTTGCATAGCATGGACAGGAGCGCCCATTATGTGAAAACAGAATCACAATCAGGTGTAGAAGGCGTGGCAGATCTTGGGCCTCCCTCCAAGGGCTGCACTCAATAAGTATGTTAGCCAAAAGAAAAATACAAGTAAAACTTTTTTACACATAAGCTTTACAATGAAACAATAACTAAATGAACCAACAAGAGAAACAAAAGAAAAGGAAAAGAAAGAGAAGACACTTAAGTCATTTCTTTCGAAGATGTATTTGCCGTTTTGCCGACCGGATACGGATATGGTCGTAGCGCTGGCCTATTGCATGCCTAGGCAGTTTGAAAGACAATTCTCTGCCCGCCCCTTGGATTAAGCGAGGTGAATGGCTCGATTCCAGACTATACATTTCAATGATATAGGATGGCCCGCCAGGCTATGCATTTACATTTTCTTTGTAAAATGTCAATTAGTGTACACTGTCCCTCTATAACAAATAAAGTTAATAATAATATTAATAATAAATCAACCCCATGAAAGAACCTACTTTACATTTCATTCATTGTCTTCATTTTTTTTATTCAAAACAATTCTTAGGTATCCATACTCAAGTCTAATTACCACCAGACACAAATAATCATCACCTAGGTTAAATCATCTCTCTCTCTCTCCAAAATCTCTTCCTCTGAGATGCACACGCTATAGGCTACATTTCAAATGTGACTCTCTAATCAACATTTTTTAGCTCTTAAACACGAAAAATACACTGTTCAACAGAGCTGGTGTGTGTGAGGCGCACTTTTGGACTCCTTGAGACGCGACTAACCTTTAGGTTTCATTCGGTTAAAGTTCTTGTGCGTAGGCTATTATAGAATTCAATCCTGTCGATGCCCCTGCTATTTATCAATGTAGCCTTTTATTGTTTTTTTGCCATGTATTGTCTGAGCTGTGATGAAATTGTGTATTGTTTAAAGTTGGGACGATTGTTGTAGGCCTAGGCTACTGCCGATATTGGAATAAAAAAATAAAGGCCCACCCTACTTCTCGTTGAAAAATCCTGGCTACGCCTCTGTTAACTCATTGAATGCCAAGCTGTTTTTGGAAGCTTTGTCCTAGAGTGCCAGCAATCTAGACCATTGTTGATGATTTTTGTACAGCCACAGCATATTCTGTGTTATAGCTATGAACACATGCAATGGCTCGTTTGAAAGGTGAGACTTTAAGCTCTCAGTGGGTGCAAACCGTGTATTTCTTTTGTTCCTGAGAAATCGCAAGCTAAACAGTGGCTAGTTTTCATCAAAATCGCTGTTTTTTTTCTAGAAATGGAGATATAACGTCTTTCATGAAATATGAAGTGTTGCCTGTAAAGTTTCCGGAAAGTGACCTGGCGAGACTGCCACCTAGTGATAGACCCACGAAAATGGCCTGGTTTTGAGCTGACGTGCATGCGTCACTGATTCGACCCAAAGCGGCAACCGAGTTATAATAAAATGTCCAGATTGTGCGTTTTCATGAGTTTTCGAACGTCATATATTTCATTTCCATTCATCATAGAGTTCCCAAAATCACATATAAGGTGTGTTAGAGTGTCTAGTTTTGTAATTAAAAAAAAAACTAAAAACGTAATATTACGTTTTTGGCACTCAATGAGTTGAATGACCTCATGTCGGAATGGCAGGATGTTTGAAAAAAGGTCAAGTGCCGCTACTCCGACAATGGAAAAAATTCACAATCAGTTCACAATCACAAGTTTGCATAGTGGTTCTGTTGCTTTGGACATCAAAGCGCTGATGTGTCAGTGCGTGTGCCTTTCGAGGGCTTATATGCGTGTCATGTGCATCTAGGCCAGTGTTTCTCAAACTATGAGCCGGATCCATGGTGTGAAATTAGGCTATGCCAGGTGCTTTGTTTAGTTTAGTTTAGTTTAGTTGACAGGGACCATGTACAGGACTAGTTCTATACCAGAGTTAGCAAGTTAGCTAATTTGCATATGTGGTCCCTTGGCAGGAGTTAAAAAGACAATAAAATACCTACATAACATTACAGATAGTATCAGCAACAACACAACAACAACAACAACAACAACAACATTACAGACATCATACAAATCACATAATAAATTTGGTGTTCTATAAACAGGTTCAATGATCGCATGATTGATTCTCTTTCAGCCAAGTCTTCAAATAAGTTTTAAAACTGTTCAGAGTTGCACAATTGCTAATTGCCCAAAAGCAGTGTTCCTATATTTAGCGGAACAATCGCCTCTCATTGAGGCCCTGGATACTCTTACATTGTCCCTGCAGTGACACTCATTGCTTGAGTGGTGGTGGTGCAAGGTCATGAATTAATTTGTACAGCAAGCACATATCAGCAAAGAAAGTAAAACTGTCAATGGTCAACAGGTTATCCTTTTTTATAATGGGGCAATGATGGTAGTGTCTTGGTTTGTTATCAAAATGTACAAATGATCAAGGAACTGCGGACCGACAGAAAAAGTTTCTGCAATCAGGAAGAAATACTTGCTGATTTGGTGTCATCAAAAATAGAGACATACCATTGAGTGGTGGTATGAGCGTTCATTTAATGTGTGTGCATGTCTGGCCGAGAGAAACTGAAACCACTCGATAACGTTGGTAGCAAAGCTCCGCTTCAACCTGTTGGAAGGCAATTTAATTATGTAACTAATGATATTTAATAGAACGATGTGAATTCTTGCAACTTCCATAAAAGCAGAGCAGAGACTATTTAATGAGGTGTCTAGCATTGAGTATAGTATATTCAAATTTGAATATAAAAGCTATTGTAGCATAATAAGTCTTCCTGTTAAATATCTCCAGATCAGTGATTTACGTCTATCTGCTCCGACATTTGTACACATACAAAAAAGCTGGTATTGTGTTTCCTAAATCCTTACATTCAGGCATTCAATGAAATTTCAAAGCATGTCAATATTTTTTCCTTTTGTCAACCAGTGTATGATGCTTGTATGAGGGGAAACATCCCAAAACAATGGCACCTATATAATTGCTGTTGTTTTGAGAAGTATTTCTCATGCAAGCATCATACTTCAACATGTTATAATTATGTGTTTCATTAGTAAAGCAGTCTTCTGATGTGCATGTTTTCACAAACTTTTTGTGAACAATGTTAGCACTTTAAAAATTGACTGCTTTGAAGTGCATCTATAACAACATAGCAGAACAAAATCTAGACGCACCCTAGCGCATGCAGGACTAGTCTAGCAACTCTCCGTTGGCTTGTGAGTTGGCAAAAGTTTGAACTAGCCAACTAGCTCCGCTGGTGGGAAACATGGGACTCATAGCGCTGTCCTATTGTGTGCAGAGGGAATTTGAAAGACAACCGATTATCCCGCCCCTCGGACTGAGCACTGCAAACGGTGAGTACCCAGACCGTACATTTTAATGCGAGTCTGGCTCGTCAGGCTAGATCTAGGCGATATAGGGCCTCCTCCTGGTACATAGCCCGGGCCTCACAACTCCTTAATACGGCACTGGTTGCTGGCACTGCGCAGAATTTAAAACAGTTGAAGTTAAGTGTGTCTAAGTGTGTTTGTGCATGTAGTAAAAGGTAGTCAGTTTAAATGTTGTGGGGAATGTCAGCAGAGGTTGGGAAAAGGAGGGGCTGCCTTTTAATTTCAAGGATACAAGGATACAAGGAAGTTTATTGTCACATGCATATAGTTACTGGATGTAAGAAATGCAGTGAAATTATGTCTGGTGTCATCCTATTTGTGCATTTATGGGGGAGTGAACGATTTTCTCTGTAGATGTGATTGTGGTCTGAAGTGCTGAGGGTCTCATGGATGTTCTTTGGTCTCAAATGTTGGCATCCTGTTGTGACAGAAACTACAAGGTTAATTTATTGATATATTATGCTTCAACAGCTCTTTGTTCTGGATTTCGCTAACATTATGTATTCTGAAAGAATAATTACTCACATCATGGGGATTCTTGAACAGGAACTTCTTCATCTTTATATAATCGTCCATGTTTTTGAGTTTCTTCTGCCTTTCTGGGTCTTTCTCACTCTTAAGCAAAAAGGCAATGTACTCCTCCTCACCCATTGGATTTGGTCTTAAGGCTGTTTGCTCCAATTCCTGAGCTGTTACATGCATACTGACACCGTGGTGAGATAATGCATCTGTTGTTTTCAGCAATTCTTGTTCATGACGGATAAGCAGCATGTCCAATGTCTTAGACTTCCTCTCCATTATTTGATGCTTTTCCAACAGCTCTTCATATGACACCTCTGCTTCTTTGCTGTTGCACACATATCTGAATTTCTCATTGCAGTGCTCACTTCTACTGCAATGACGAGGGCAGACAACACACTGGCCCTTTACCATAACACGACATCGCCCCCATCCACGACACGGATAGTGACAGGTAGTTTTGCAGACATTGCAATTAGTTCCTTTCTTCGGAGAGGGCTGTTTCTCTTTCACTTTTTCTACAAACTAATGGGTGACATTTTGATTGGTCTGCATATCATCGTCATGTTGTTTTATTTGCTCCATAAGTTTGTCCATACTTTCAACTTTGCATGTTAAGGTTTCAAAGTGTTCATGAAGTTGCTTTATTGACAGTTCCAATTCCTTTCGCTTTAACAAAACTACCTCAGTCAACATCAAGCTTTTTGCTTCTATGATGTTCAGGGTTTCAGAGAACATCAGCATGTTTTTCTCTCCCAGCTCCCAGTTCCTCTTTGCATCATCGTCATTTTCATCATCGCTGTCATCCTCACTGTCACTGGAAACTTCCTGTGCATCACTCTTGAAAAAGTCATTATTGAACTTGTAGTAAATTGGCTCACTTGTGTTATCTTTAGCATATGGCAGTTCTGCCATTTTTATTGCTCCCAAAGCTTGAGGTTTGTTGTTGTCTGCATGAGTGAAGAGAGGAATGTTGTCCTCAATATCCTTCCCAAAGACAGAAAGGATTGACTCAAATATGTAGCGCTGAGTAGGGGTAAGACGAATTGTATCAGCCTTGACCACAACACACACCGCATCAATGTTCTGCACACTTTTCTGGAAGAGGCTCTGCAGCTTTTTAGGGATCTCTTTGTCTTTCTCGATGCCTCCTGTGTCTCCAAATCCTGGTGTATCAATGATGGTGAGGGGGAAGGGAACAGCCTCTGACTTGTGACCCCAGATCTCATCGACAGTCATGTCAGATGTCTGGGAATAAGTCTGGCTCTTCTGTTCATCAGGAATTATTTCAAACCTGTACTCATCCTCCCACTGAACTCCTAAGATGTAGTTCACCATGAAATTGATCATGGTTGATTTTCCTGCTCCAGTCTCCCCCATTAGCAATATAGTTTTACTGACTTGTTCCAGCTTCCTCTTGCCAAAGGTGCATCTCCTGACTCCATCTGCTATATCTTCTTTGTTAGTTTTCAGCAGGTACCTTATAGGAGGACCGCTGTTACACGTTTTGCTCTCCTTGATGATGTCATCATGTGCCTGGTGTGAGTTGTTACCAATGAATGCATGGGAAGCAGATCCCCTGTAGCAAAACACAAGGAAATTACAGTTCCAAGAGGAGCTGTAATTTGATATGCAAACTAATAGCAAGCCATTCATTCATGACTGAAAAAAAAGAAACATTGTAAAAGTGTCCTTGACATGAGGCATGTACAGCTAGGCAGTCGACGGCCAAGTAGAGCTACTGTAGCTTTCCACATAAATATGCGTTAATCAAAGCTATCAGTATGTCCACGCTACCAGCTGCTATTGCCATCCAAAAAAGTGAACATTCATGTTTTCAATGAAACAGGATGGGCAAAATGATGCAGCCTTTATTTCACCCCTCTCTATGGTTCAGTCTCAGTCCATGGTTCACTCTTTTTTGGACATTTAACCGGATTTTTGGCATACTGTAAGTTACCATCTGTTCTCATTTCATGAGCACAGAGATGCCTCATTTCAAAGCCTTTACTCACTGCTATGACATGTCATTTCACCACCACTGTAGCATGGATCATTCACACAGATCCACCCATTTCCTTTTTACGAAGTAGTCGATGTGATAACCCCCCTTGTGATTGAATGAATGAATGAATGACATTGCTGCACAACAGTAGTAGTGACATTAATAATAATATAGTAATATCCATTGTTGTATTGCCTCTACATTAATATACATTAATTAATAATAATATAGTAATATCTATTGTTGTATTCCCTCTACACATATGATTGTACAGCAGTACATGATTCCAACATCATTGTCAAGTTTGCTGATGACTCAGCAGTAGTTGGCCTCATTTCAAAGAACAATGAACAGGCTTACTTAAGTGAAGTAGACAGGTTATCTAACTGGTGCCAGGAAAACAACCTCCTTCTGAATGTTACGAAGACCAAAAAAGTGGTAAGGGTAGAGAGTTTTAAATATCTTGGAGTCCATATTACTGAAGACCTGACTTGGACCAAGCACATTAATTCACTGGTGAAAAAGGGTCATCAGCGTCTTTTCCACCTCAGACGCCTCAAATACTTCAAGCTACCTCAACAACTACTGAAGAACTTTTACAGAACCACCATTGAAAGTCACTGGGAGTATAACAGCTTGGTATGGAAATATCACTGAGTTAGACCGTAAAGCTCTGAAGAGAGTAGTGAGATCAGCTGAACGTACCACCAGAAGTGCCCTACCCAACCTACAGGAAATTTACATAAGGAGATGTCAGTCGAGAACCAGAAAAATTATTAGGGATCCCAGTCACCCCAACAACTGCCTCTTCTCTATACTATGGTCTGGGAAACGTTACCGCTGCCTGAAGTCCAACACGGAGAGAATGCGGAAAAGTTTTTACCACCAGGCTATCAGGACTCTAAATGAGGATTGTAGCAGGAGCACCAGCATAGCCTAAACACTTTGCACTTTGGACTTTCTTTATTCATCTCCCTTTTTTATAGATATATCCTTTGCACAGTCTTGGAGTCAGTGGAACAAGCATTTCACTGCATTTATAGGCTACCTGTATAATGTATGTGACAAATAAACATTTGATTTGATTTGATTTAGTTGAGCGAATAAGTTGCATATGCCGAAACGAAAGACTTCTTTCGGTAACACTCCAAAATAAGGTGCCATTATAAATAGCAAAATAGTAATTACCTAACCCTTTGTTAATATTTGTTAATTGTTACTAAAATATCTATTTGGCACAAGTTAACAGTTTTTTCATCATTAATTAGATATTAGTAGTTTGCATAAAATCTGTATGCTAATGTTTTAACAAATCTATTAACTAGTATGTTATTCGCGCAGCGAAGCGGCGGTCATATAGGTTTAGTCAGATTTTTTTTTTTTTTTTTTTTTTTTTCTTTTTCGCATGCCCAAATTTCCGTCAATGAGTCCCGGGACACTGAAAGACCGGGGTACACGAAACTTGGTGGGCATGTAACCCCACATGGATAGCATGGAACCATTGTTTTTCGTTTTGATCTGTAGCCCCCCCGCTGGACTGGACCCCCCGAAAGGAGGGTAGGGCAGACACAGTTTTCTGGGAATATCTCGAAAACCGTAGGGTTTAGGAGGACCATTTTTTTTTTGTATGTTGATCTCAAGGGGCCATGTCAACCCATTCCATAACCACTCATTTCATGTATAGCGCCACCTAGTTAAACACAAAAAAGTAAAAATGAGGTGTTGTAATCGCAGGTATCTGTGACCTAACTTAGTCAAAACTGCACGAAATTGGAAGTGTAGGATCATTATGACACCCTCTGAATGCACGCCAAGTTTCGTGGAATTCCGTTCATGGGGGGCCACACAATAAATTAATTTATGTTACTATACACCAACTGGCCTGTAGGTGGCCGGAGACAGTTTTCTGTGAATATCTCGAGAACCGTAGGGCCTAGGAGGTCCACCTTTTTTTTGTATGTTGATCTCAAGGGGCCATGTCAACCCATCCCATTACCACTTATTTCATGTATAGCGCCACCTAGTTAAAAATTAAAAAGCAAAAAATTAGGTGTTTTCATCACAATATCTCTGGCTGACATGGTCAAAACTGCACGAAATTGAAAGTGTAGGATCATTATGACACCCTCCAAATGCATGCCAAGTTTTGTGTACTTTCGTTCATGGGGGACCTTACAATAAAATAATTTATTTGTACATTTAGTGACGTACACCAACAAGGATTCCCGGGACACTGAAAGACCGGGGTACACCAAACTTGGTGGGCATGTACCCCCACATGGATAGCATGGAACCGTCATTTTTCGTTTTGATCTGTAGCCCCCCCGCTGGACTGGACCCCCCGAAAGGAGGGTAGGCCAGACACAGTTTTCTGTGAATATCTTGAGAACCGTAGGGCCTAGGACATACATGGGCAACATACGGCCCACGGGCCACATCCGGCCCGTGGGCTTTCCCTGACCGGCCCGCGTAGGTCCGTGAAAAACAATAGTCAAGAGCCTAGCGTAGACATAATGCACACAAATCAATATCGTTGCTTTTATTTTGAAAGCGACTGCTAATTGTACGGCCATACATTTGTGCGTGGATGCATAGGCTACTCGTAAACACCCTCACTGATGTGCTGGTGAATAGAATTTATGCTTCTGCGTCGACACAATGCAGCTGCCTTCACGTCGGCGTAAACATTTCAAAGTCTTATGTCTCTTATGTCTGCGTGGCTCACCACCGCAAAGGTTGTTAGAACGAACTCCTATACTGCTGCTCGTTGGCGATATGAAGTGTTCATTTCAAAACGTTACTGGCAGATAGACAGTTTATAATCGGATAACCCCGTCATTGTAACCAAAATATGTCTGAGTTTATTCGCAAAGCTTATGTTAGCGAACTGGTATGATGCTACTACAGGTTGCTTGAAGCAGCCTGCTCAACACACAGGGGGAGTTGACCAATCACAGTTTTGTGAATAAAGTTAAAGCAAAAACATAGCCTACATTTTCAAAATAGTTTTATTTGTGCCTGTTGATTAACTAATGACAGCCTACTATTGTCTGCTCCACATTTTCATAGTCTAATTCTGCATAGAGTTAATTTAATGATGGTAATGATTTAATGATGAAATATTGCTGAGTGTTGATGAAATGGTGGCACAGGCCTGGTTGTACTGACTCCTTCACATTTCCATGGCCTAGCCTAATTATATAGATATTGTAGTACTTTTTTATATCAGTCTTTGAAAACTGAAAAAAAAAATGTCAAAAAATCATTTTCGAGAATGAGGATTAAATACTGGACATAGATTAAATATTGCTGTTTTTCCTTTGTCTCCCTCACATTTTCATCTGTTCTTACGAGTAGTAAACAAAACCATATGATTTACTTAATGTTATACAAGAACAAAATATAATTGAACAGAATTGAGTTCAGACTTGAGTTTGGTATTTTGGGTCCGGCCCTCCTCAACAGTCCCAGTTTGTCATGTGGCCCCTTGGGGAAATTAGTTGCCCACCCCTGGCCTAGGATGACCAATGTTGTCCGTATGTTTGCCTCCAGGGGTCATGTTAACCCATTCCATGTGCACACATGTGCATAAACAGATACACACGCACACACATACATTCACAGTAATCATACGTATGACACATACTCACACAGTAGACATATGTATGCATGCATGCACATGCACAAACACACATACGCAGGCAAACACACACACACACACACACATAACATAAACATGTACATGCACACATGCACACAATTCAAGATTTTCTCAGAATTATGAACAGGCAAGATGGAGGTGGGGTTGTATAAAATGAATTTTACATGTGAAATCTATGAACTAATCATGTTTTGGTACTTGTTGTCTAGCAGATATCAGTGAGAATTGAGTGTGGATAATGCAATTTAGTGAGACAGTTAGAATCATATAGGCCTTTCAGCGTGATTTCTTTTTGTGGAAAAAATGTGCTGGACTGGGCGGCGGTCATATTTTGTACCGCTCTGCGGTACATCTAGTTTTGTTGGAAGTTAATCTAAAGTGGGCTGGAAAGACACTACGCTTCCTACAAGGACAAGACTGTAGGCTACAGTAGTTTACCGCAGAACGTATGATGATTTCTGCATGACATGTAATTCCCATTTCCTCTTGAAGCCGATATAGGCTACTGCAATCCTCTATTTTCAAAGGTGATTCAAGTAAGGGAGAGCATGGCTCAAAGTAAAGTAACTGAAACTACATAAATTCGTCAAAGTGAATAATTTGTGTCAACTCGCCGCAATGTAGATTTATTAACGCACCGTGATCTCCATTTAAACCAGATGTTTTAGAGCGCATGTTGAGATGTATTCAGGGCAGGGCTGTACCTACACATATTTGTTGCACGTGCTACAAAAATCATTCTTTGCGATGGATGATTTAGTACCAACGTTACACCGGTCAGATACAGTTTTGCCTATGGCTATTCCGTGAGACTGAGGCGCTTTTTGTTTGTTCGAAGTGCGTGTTTAGGGTGTGAGAGGGGAGTCGATGTGCTTTGATCAGCTTGGTAGTTGTAGTCTATGCGATTAAAAAACGTGTGTGTGAAGTATCCAAACAATGATAACGCTTTCATTATGGCTGCTTTAGCCACAGACCTTGAGCTACTGTACAGTGGGTTGGGTTCCATTTAGAAGTGTTGCCCTTTCCGTGATTCACACAGCTACGTGAAATGTATTACTACTGATATGCAAAACTATTAACTTTTCGCCAAGAGGTGGCAGCTTGATACTGTAAGGTGTAAGCCATTGGTTCCAAAGGAGATTTTATTTGGGTCGCCAGCATAGCCTAGTGACAATTTGTGTTGTGTTATAGGCCTAGCATAGGGCCTACCTTATATAGCTTATAGTTTGTTAACAGTCACGGTTTTGTCATAACTCCCTCTATGCATTTTTGCATTTAGAATAGCTCTAGAACCGGGGGGCGAACACGTCGCAGGGTGGGCGCCAGTGCGTGGATATCTCAATCGCAAAATTAAACAATATTTCTATCGGGCGCCTACAATGGACTAGGCTGGGTGAAAATCAAAAGATTACGTCAAAAGATTGAGCTTAACCATGGACCTCATAGTTGCAAAATTCAAGGGAACATGAATCAGCATATTATTTGCACAAACAATAACGGACAGTAGCTCTTCAACTTTGCCCGTTAAAATGGGCATGAACAGTCTCGCAACGCATTTCATGAAGGCCCTTTTGGACATGTCAGTTATTTGCACCACTGGGTAAAACGGCATTTTGTTTTAGACTACTGGTATTTAATTTGTGCATTGACAATAAAGCTGAATATCATTTGAACTAGATGACTAAACTTATGCATATGTAGAAGAAGAAACATTCACAAAAATCCATGACATGACCTCTCTTCTTGATAGCTGTTGAAAACTGCATGGAACTGACAGGGATTGTTTTGTTTAATAATAAATAAATAAATACATTATGCTGCTACCTTCTGCTTTTCCCAAATACAATGTAGCCTACAGGTGTAACTTTCATCAGTCCAGTTGCACTGGATGGACTGTACTGCCCTACTTGTGATTGTTTAGAGATTTTAAAGGTTTTATAACAATGCTACACATTTTTTGGCCCAGAAACAAATCTATTCACCTTTGCAGCGCCAGTAGGCTACTTTGTGTGCGGAAGGTGTGCAAACACACATTCCAAACAAGCATACACAAAAGTTTCAAGAGTGGGGGATGGAGTAGAAGATGGAGACAAATTCATTAATATGATTTATTTTCGAGGAATGGATGTACAGGACTGAGCAGCGGTCATATTTTGTACCGCTATGCGGTACATCTAGTTATCTTGACTTTAATGTCTTCCAGTAGCCTATCATATAGGTTACTGTATATTAGTTGGCTTGTGCATAAATATGACTTGATGTTTTGTAGCCTACAGTACATTTCCGTCAGTCTACAGTCTTTTAGCCCATCTTTACCATGATAACCCTTCCAAGATAGAACACTTTCTACGCTCTGCTTTGAGAGACCAACCACCACTCATGCCATCGATGTTGAATTTTGGGCGTCTGACGGAAACTGATCAATCTGACCAACAATTAACATCGATTTGACACTCTTTTGCTGTCCAGGTTTGCAAATCATTCATTTAGAACATTTAAGTTGCGCTATTTGTTATTATAATCACAGCACGGACTTATCATTATCATATCATTACATTATTGCAATTAATAAGTCATCATAATCATCATCGTCAGTGTGACCTACAGCTAAGAATTACCAAAGCACGCAGGAAACGAGTTGAGACTGATACAAAAATATATTTATTTTTCCAAATTGTCAAGTGTCACCAGCAATCTCTAGAACAAGACTAATAAAAACATTCACAATTTATTAATTCAATATTCTAAAAAGTCTGTATACATATAAGTCTTTAAAAAAATAGCAATGATGACAGTTTGGTAGGGCACTCAACATAGGCTTCAAGTTTACAGAGCCTCCACAAAGATCAACCAGGACGGGGTCTCCTCACAATAAATAGTGACACACAGGACACAAAAGAAAACAAAAGAAAGGGAAATGTATGATTCACAGCACAGCAAAATGGCCTAAGCCAAGGTAAGGTGCACTACAAGCTGAGCAAACAAGGGTGACCACAGCAAACACTTAGGAGTGAGGAGCCCTGCTTAAGATTATTACCTTCTGGGGATTAATGTAGTACTTAAAGCTTAGGTCTGAGGGTATCACAGATACTGTAAGAGTCTGCTAAATGTTCACAGTGTAAGTGTGCTAAGTTATAGCAAATCTAATTCAACCTATACGAGTCATAGAACCCTATGGCTCAGAAGTACCAGTTTCCAGTATGGATGCGCTAAGTCAATGGGTAAACCCGTTAGTAAATCTATGAACTAATACAGCCGGAAGCATAGACACTATGCCCCGGAGTAACAGTCTCCGTATTGAAATACTTATGGTAGTAGGCTGGTACTTATCTATGATTTCAAGGGTTAGTTTCAACGTAGGCTAGGCCTACAGCGCAATCCCTTGCAACGGGCCAAACATAGGCCTTCAAACACCAGTATGGACAAAATCAGTGTGGCACTCAGTAAAAGAAACAAACAGAACGAAAATAAACCAAGACAAAACAGTGGCTATTATCACTACCAACACAGTCGCTCCTGTTCCGTCATGGTAACGCTGTTGACATAAACTCCCGAACCCCTGCGTAAAGCAGTCCAACCTCCGTGTGGATACGAAGCTGAAGTTGGCCGCACATTCAGAATGCGGTGTAGTTAAGTTTCGATTCCACCTTAAATATTGCAATTTTCTACCGACAGGGGGCAGCGCTGACTGCAAATACGCGATGACACTGGCATTTGCCTAGTAGCAGACGAACATAGGCTACTCCTCACAGACGAATAAAAGCCTTTTTTCTGGTGACTCCATTGTCGACCAATCTTTAAGTAAATGATACAACATGCTTTCTGTCAAATAAATCGGTTCATATTGCACTTGTTTTGGGGGGGCTTTTCTGTTCTTTCTTTACATGAGCTATATTTCATATTTTACAATTTATGCACTAGATTTGATACCCATTGCTCACACATGATTTGCCGTGAGATATTACACCACATCCCGATACTACCGTCTCACAGCGTTCATATGACACCCAGCATGCCAAATTTCGTCGTGGAAAATGCCCATTTTTTTACATTTAAATGACTATATTTCATATTCCACAGTATGCACTAGATATGATACCTATGGTCCATACATCATTTGCCGTGAAATATTACACCACATCCCGAAACTACAGTCTCTGTGCTTTCATTTGACACCATGCATGGCCAATTTCGTCGTGGAAAATGGCCATATTTCATAGATTTAATTTACATGAGCTATATTTCATATTCCACAATTTATGCACTAGATTTGATACCTATAGCCCATACATCATTTGCCGTGAAATATTACACCACATCTCGATACTGCAGTCTCTGAGCTTTCATATGACACCCTGCATGCCAAATTTCGTTGTGGAAAATGGCCATATTTTATAGATTTACTTTACATGAGCTATATTTCATATATTACCATTTGTGCACTTGATTTGATGCCTATTGCCCACACATCATTTGCCGTGAAATATTACACCACATCCCGAAACTACAGTCTCTGAGCTTTCATATGACACCTTGCATGCCAAATTCCATCGTGGAAAATGGCCATTTTCCTTACATTTAAGTTAAATGAGCTATATTTCATATTTTACAATTTATGCACTAGATTTGATACCTATTGCCCACACATCATTTGCCGTGAAATATTACACCACATCCCGAAACTACAGTCTCTGAGCTTTCATTTGACACCATGCGTGGCCAATTTCGTCGTGGAAATTCACCCTTTTATTACAATTGAAATTACATGAGCTGTTTTTCATATTCCACAAATGTATGCACTAGATTTGATGCCTATTGCCCAAACATCATTTGCCGTAAAATATTACACCACATCCCGATACTACCATCTCACATCGTTCCTATGACACCCTGCATGCCAAATTTCGTCGTGGAAAATGGCCATTTTCCTTACATTTAAGTTACATGAGCTATATTTCATATTTGACAAATTATGCACTAGATTTGATGCCTATTGCCCACACATCATTTGCCGTGAAATATTACACCCTATCCCGATACTACCGTCTCACAGCGTTCCTATGACACCCTGCATGCCAAATTCCATCGTGGAAAATGACCCTTTTTCATAGATTTAATTTACATGAGCTATATTTCATATTTGACAAATTATGCACTAGATTTGATGCCTATTGCCCACACATCATTTGCCGTGAAATATTACACCCTATCCCGAAACTACAGTCTCTGAGCTTTCATATGACACCTTGCATGCCAAATTCCATCGTGGAAAATGGCCATTTTCCTTACATTTAAGTTAAATGAGCTATATTTCATATTTTACAATTTATGCACTAGATTTGATACCTATTGCCCACACATCATTTGCCGTGAAATATTACACCACATCCCGAAACTACAGTCTCTGAGCTTTCATTTGACACCATGCGTGGCCAATTTCGTTGTGGAAATTCACCCTTTTATTACAATTGAAATTACATGAGCTGTTTTTCATATTCCACAAATGTATGCACTAGATTTGATGCCTATTACCCAAACATCATTTGCCGTAAAATATTACACCACATCCCGATACTACCATCTCACATCGTTCCTATGACACCCTGCATGCCAAATTTCGTCGTGGAAAATGGCCATTTTCCTTACATTTAAGTTACATGAGCTATATTTCATATTTGACAAATTATGCACTAGATTTGATGCCTATTGCCCACACATCATTTGCCGTGAAATATTACACCCTATCCCGATACTACCGTCTCACAGCATTCCTATGACACCCTGCATGCCAAATTCCATCGTGGAAAATGACCCTTTTTCATAGATTTAATTTACATGAGCTATATTTCATATTTGACAAATTATGCACTAGATTTGATGCCTATTGCCCACACATCATTTGCCGTGAAATATTACACCCTATCCCGAAACTACAGTCTCTGAGCTTTCATATGACACCTTGCATGCCAAATTCCATCGTGGAAAATGGCCATTTTCCTTACATTTAAGTTAAATGAGCTATATTTCATATTTTACAATTTATGCACTAGATTTGATGCCTATTGCCCACACATCATTTGCCGTGAAATATTACACCCTATCCCGATACTACCGTCTCACAGCGTTCCTATGACACCCTGCATGCCAAATTCCATCGTGGAAAATGACCCTTTTTCATAGATTTAATTTACATGAGCTATATTTCATATTTGACAAATTATGCACTAGATTTGATGCCTATTGCCCACACATCATTTGCCGTGAAATATTACACCCTATCCCGAAACTACAGTCTCTGAGCTTTCATATGACACCTTGCATGCCAAATTCCATCGTGGAAAATGGCCATTTTCCTTACATTTAAGTTAAATGAGCTATATTTCATATTTTACAATTTATGCACTAGATTTGATACCTATTGCCCACACATCATTTGCCGTGAAATATTACACCACATCCCGAAACTACAGTCTCTGAGCTTTCATTTGACACCATGCGTGGCCAATTTCGTTGTGGAAATTCACCCTTTTATTACAATTGAAATTACATGAGCTGTTTTTCATATTCCACAAATGTATGCACTAGATTTGATGCCTATTACCCAAACATCATTTGCCGTAAAATATTACACCACATCCCGATACTACCATCTCACATCGTTCCTATGACACCCTGCATGCCAAATTTCGTCGTGGAAAATGGCCATTTTCCTTACATTTAAGTTACATGAGCTATATTTCATATTTGACAAATTATGCACTAGATTTGATGCCTATTGCCCACACATCATTTGCCGTGAAATATTACACCACATCCCGAAACTACAGTCTCTGAGCTTTCATTTGACACCATGCATGGCCAATTTCGTCGTGGAAATTCACCCTTTTATTACAATTGAAATTACATGAGCTGTTTTTCATATTCCACAAATGTATGCACTAGATATGATGCCTATTGCCCAAACATCATTTGCCGTAAAATATTACACCACATCCCGATACTACCATCTCACAGCGTTCCTATGACACCCTGCATGCCAAATTTCGTCGTGGAAAATGGCCATTTTCCTTACATTTAAGTTACATGAGCTATATTTCATATTTGACAAATGATGCACTAGATTTGATGCCTATTGCCCACACATCATTTGCCGTGAAACATTACACCCTATCCCGATACTAATGTCTCACAGCGTTCCTACACCCTGCATGCCAAATTCCATCGTGGAAAATGGCCCTTTTTCATAGATTTAATTTACATGAGCTATATTTCATATTCCACAATTTATGCACTAGATTTGATACCTATGGCCCAAACATAATTTGCCGTGAAATATTACACCACATCCCGATACTGCAGTCTCTGAGCTTTTATATGACACCATGCATGGCCAATTTCGTTGTGGAAAATGGACATATTTCATAGATTTAATTTACATGAGCTATATTTCATATTTTACCATACTTAATACCTATTGCCCACACATCATTTGCCCTGAAATATTACACCTCATCCCGATACAGTCTTTGAGCTTTCATATGACACCCTGCATGCCAAATTCTATCGTGGAAAATGGCCATTTTTCATACATGTAATTTATATGAGCTATATTTCATATTTTACAATTTATTCACTAGATTTGATACCTATTGCCCATACATCAATTACACCATATCCCGATACTACAGTCTCTCAGCTTTCATTTGCCACCATGCATGGCCAATTTTGTCATGGAAAATCCCCATTTCATTACAATTGAAATTCTATGAGCTATATTTCATGTTTTACGATTTATGCAGATTTGATCCCTATTTGGCGTGACATACAGCACATCCAGATTTAACAGACTTTGCACTACTTAAAAAATCTCACAAATTCTATGTGTGCTCATGTATAGCATAAATGAAAATTGCTCTCTTATTTCACACTTCTACTGTCAGTCATAACTGTTAAAAACTGACAAAGATCACGAGGAGCGTGTAATTACATCCATTGTGCAGTTATTCTTTTTTTCTGAAATATAGCTCATGTAACTTAAATGTAAGGAAAATGGCCATTTTCCACGATGGAATTTGGCATGCAAGGTGTCATATGAAAGCTCAGGGACTGTAGTTTCGGGATGTGGTGTAATATTTCACGGCAAATGATGTATGGGCCATAGGTATCAAATCTAGTGCATATACTGTGGAATATGAAATATAGTTCATGTAATTAAAATGTAAGAAAAATGGCCATTTTCCACGACGAAGTTTGGCATGCAGGGTGTCATATGAACGCTGTGAGACGGTAGTATCGGGATGTGGTGTAATATTTTACGGCAAATGTTGTGTGGGCAATAGGTATCAAGTCCAGTGCATACATTGTGGAATATGAAAAACAGCTCATGTAATTTCAATTGTAATAAAAGGGTAAATTTCCACGACAAAATTGGCCATGCATGGTGTCAAATGAAAGCTCAGAGACTGTAGTATCGGGATGTGGTGTAATATCTCACGGCAAATGATGTGTGAGCAATAGGTATCAAATCTAGTGCATAAATTGTGGAATATGAAATATAGCTCATGTAAATTAAATCTATGAAATAGGCCCATTTTCCACTACGAAATTGGCCATGCATGGTGTCAAATGAAAGCTCAGAGACTGTAGTATCGGGATGTGGTGTAATTTTTCACGGCAAATGATGTGTGGGCAATGGGTATCAAATCTAGTGCATAAATTGTAAAATATGAAATATAGCTCATGTAACTTAAATGTAAGGAAAATGGCCATTTTCCACGATGGAATTTGGCATGCAAGGTGTCATATGAAAGCTCAGGGACTGTAGTTTCGGGATGTGGTGTAATATTTCACGGCAAATGATGTATGGGCCATAGGTATCAAATCTAGTGCATATACTGTGGAATATGAAATATAGTTCATGTAATTAAAATGTAAGAAAAATGGCCATTTTCCACGACGAAGTTTGGCATGCAGGGTGTCATATGAACGCTGTGAGACGGTAGTATCGGGATGTGGTGTAATATTTTACGGCAAATGTTGTGTGGGCAATAGGTATCAAGTCCAGTGCATACATTGTGGAATATGAAAAACAGCTCATGTAATTTCAATTGTAATAAAAGGGTAAATTTCCACGACAAAATTGGCCATGCATGGTGTCAAATGAAAGCTCAGAGACTGTAGTATCGGGATGTGGTGTAATATCTCACGGCAAATGATGTGTGAGCAATAGGTATCAAATCTAGTGCATAAATTGTGGAATATGAAATATAGCTCATGTAAATTAAATCTATGAAATAGGCCCATTTTCCACTACGAAATTGGCCATGCATGGTGTCAAATGAAAGCTCAGAGACTGTAGTATCGGGATGTGGTGTAATTTTTCACGGCAAATGATGTGTGGGCAATGGGTATCAAATCTAGTGCATAAATTGTAAAATATGAAATATAGCTCATGTAACTTAAATGTAAGGAAAATGGCCATTTTCCACGATGGAATTTGGCATGCAAGGTGTCATATGAAAGCTCAGAGACTGTAGTCTCGGGATGTGGTGTAATATTTCACGGCAAATGATGTATGGACCATAGGTATCAAATCTAGTGCATATACTGTGGAATATAAAATATAGTTCATGTAATTTAAATGTAACAAAAATGGCAATTTTCCACGACGAAGTTTGGCATGCTGGGTGTCATATGAACGCTGTGAGACGGTAGTATCGGGATGTGGTGTAATATTTCACGGCAAATGTTGTGTGGGCAATAGGTATCAAGTCTAGTGCATACATTGTGGAATATGAAAAACAGCTCATGGAATTTCAATTGTAATAAAAGGGTGAATTTTCACGACGAAATTGGCCATACATGGTGTCAAATGAAAGCTCAGAGACTGTTGTATCGGGATGTGGTGTAATATCTCACGGCAAATCATGTGTGAGCAATGGGTATCAAATCTAGTGCATAAATTGTAAAATATGAAATATAGCTCATGTAAAGAAGAAACAGAAAAGCCCCCCCAAAACAAGTGCAATATGAACCGATTTATTTGACAGAAAGCATGTATCATTTACTTAAAGATTGGTCGACAATGGAGTCACCAGAAAAAAAGGCTTTTATTCGTCTGTGAGGAGTAGCCTATGTTCGTCTGCTACTAGGCAAATGCCAGTGTCATCGCGTATTTGCAGTCAGCACTGCCCCCTGTCGGTAGAAAATTGCAATATTTAAGGTGGAACGGAAACTTGACTACACCGCATTCTGAATGTGCGGCCAACTTCAGCTTCGTCGTGTGGATGCAGCTCGCACTAATAATGGACACACACAGCAAGGGTACGGAGCTTCCAGTGTTTGTTTGGCATATCCCTTGTCCATCAAAGTTACTATGCGCCCAGTCTGTATGAAAGCTCTAAACCACCACAGTAGTCGTCCTAAACGAGATGCTATGCTTCGTTGCTGAACTGAGGACAAGTATTCTACCAGCGACGACTCGGCAAAAGCACAGGTGTTGCCTTTTATTAATGAACGACATAGAGATCAAACGATACTTTGCCACGGACACGAGACTTTATTCGTCCCGTCAATCACTCTGTCAAAGTAAAAGCCCCCCTCCCCAAATCAACAAACAGCTCCTGCTGCAGGCTACATCAGCATGGCATGTCACACATAGCATACCTGCTCCACCACTGAGTTCTTATCATGTAGCCTCAACTAGGCTCCACCACCTGCTCACCTGCTCACTGTCCCTCTGCTCTGTATGCTTGCTTACATCCTCGTTCAAACTCAACAAACTTCAACATGTTGCTGACATATATTGTATTTTTGAAGCTTCTACATTGGAGTTACTTTTGCACTATTGTTACTACCGGCCGGCACCCGCCGCAATTTCGTGTAGGCAACTTCAATTAACTTTTGATGCGCTTACAAAATCCTGGCTCTGAGCCAAAATGCGAGGGGTGGGGCCTGACGTGAGCTGTTATTGGATCAATAGTGTCAATATGGAAATGTAACCTTGTCCTTCCTTTGGGCCGATCGTTGGCCAAAATGATTCAATTATAGCCTATTCTATCGGCCCAAAAGGTGCGTCGGCCCACCGGGAAATTGCCCGGTATGCCAGATGGCCAGTCCGCCCATGATACTGTCTCATTATGAAAATATAATCATGTTAAAAAATGGGTTTTCGGGTTGTAAAATGTGTAAAGAAATGTCAAGCTAGTAGGCTTAGTCTACTCAAAAAGATTGTAGATCATAGCATTTCTAGGTAAGCTTAAGTCTAAGGATAGTGGAACAGCCCATTATTACCTTCAAATGTGCTCTAAACCGCAAGTAAGGCACACGGTTTCTAAGATAAAGCATTTTTTCTCACGTCACAGGCTCCAAAATCGGCAACAAAAACAGCTTGGTCCAGCCTAGACCATGAAACATAACAAACTGTTTCAGCCAATCATCGACGAGATGTGCGTTCATGTCAGGGATGGAGGGGCGAGCTAGCTCTCTGTTTTGTTTGAAATGTCAACAGAAGTGACTTTACCCAACCATGCTTAGAGAACATTTAAAAAAAATATTTATTCATCTATTGTATCTATTCTATATGTATGCAAGCAGAAAGATAACATCATTATCACATCACTTAGACCACATCAGCAATGCACTGTATGGTTATTTCCAAGGGTGGTATTAAACAGAACACATAAAGTTGGTTATATTGGCTCAAAATGGACTGGGAAGCCCTCAACACAGTCAACTACAATATGCTCAGAATTGAAAGTTTGTCCCCAGTATTTACAACATTGGGAAACATCAGGGTTTAACCAACAAACCACCCCACTAAATCTTCTCTTGCTCTTTTGAAGGTTTTTGTTTCCATAATGTGTTCCCTCATCTCCACAGAGTTTCTTAACCTGCTGCTGCTCTGTGGGAAATATGAAAGTGTTTGCATCTTTGTATTTACCATTGGGATATTTGATCTCTCTATCACTAATAATCTCGGTACAGTCAATCACATGTTGCTTGAGGAACATCTTATATCGTTCCTCAACTGATTGTCTTCCCATGAGGAATGATGAGCTCTGGTCCATGCCACAGACACACAGGAGGACCACCAGCAGACACGGCAGGAGCTGGATCTTCATGATGAATCTTCAGAGAGTCTGGACAGCAGAGGAGAGAAGCAATTGAGCTGACTGGACAAAATAGCAATTATCATTGTGGACCAGTTTGATCTGCTCTTGCGTCTGGTTTTAGCCATTACATGACAGGCAACATAATTTACTTAAAGGACCAGTATGTAGGAAATAATGGAAAATAAATTGTAACCATTCCAAAAATGATCACCATATGTCGAGAGTAAGGAAACATGATGAATTGAAGTAATGGCTTATTTGTCAACATTACTATAACCCGTAAAACCTGTAAAAAAATGAGTTACGGGGCGGAATCTCTTGGAATTCTAGAATAGCGTATTAATAATGGGCTGGCGTGTCCTCCTATTTGTGTTGCCAAATTAGCAAAGGCCAAATTAGCAAACTAACTTGCTGTCAGTTGTAGCCTAGTCATGAACGCCTACGAGAGGCAGGCAAATTTCCAAAATTAAAACAAGAAACAAATTAAATGGACATCGGAGGAGCTTCCTGAGATGCCGACGTCTTCGTCAAACGAAGAATATCAAGTCTGACGCAGAGCTGGCCATATTTCTCCATGACAGGTAGCCTAGGCTAAACTTAATCTGCATCGCTAACTTCAGCTAAATACGTTAGGTTGGTTATAGAGATATTTTTTGTTTTCAATGTTTCCGTAATGTGTAGCTGGGTCATGGTTGGAGAAACGTTAAAGCAGCTGCAGATCAACTAACGTTAGCAAGATTAAATGCTTGCCTTGATGTCCAGTCCGACTTAATGCTTGTCCTGATGTCCAGGCTCTCTGAAGATTCATCATGAAGATCCAGCTCCTGCCGTGTCTGCTGGTGATCCTGCTGTGTGTCTGTGGCATGGCCCAGAGTTCATCATCCTCCCACATGAAGAGAAGAAGACCAAACAGACCAAAACCAGACCAAAATGAGAGACACAAAAAGTTCATTAGACAACACGTTATTAGTAAAATGGGTGCACAAGATTGTAATAAAATAATCAATCAGAGGAAAATTTCTGAGACACACAGTTCAAAGTGCAAATTTAAAAACACTTTCATAATTGCCTCAAGCAAGACAGTTACAGAAGTCTGTAAACAGAAGGGAAAAGATATAAAGACAAAAGGGAAAAGCTACAGAGAGAGTGTGGACAAGTTTCATGTAGTAGATTGTGAGCAGAGGTCTAAGGGTAAAAAGCGGCCCAAATGTGAATATCGGGGACACAGGTATTCCAAGCATGTTGTTGTTGCGTGTGAGAAGGAGCTCCCAGTCCATTTAGAAAGGACTTTATCTGCCAACTCCACCACCATTGCATGTTCTCTCAGTAACTCCCTGGAAAGTAATGAGACAATGCACTGCTAATGTGACCTAGATGATGCATCTGCAAAATCTCCTTTTGACTGCCTCCTCTCTGGAAAACAGATGGAAGATTTTCTGTTATTGTTGATCAAATTTATTGTTATCTGGATTTATTGTTTCCCTATACTTGCAATGCTGTATGCCTTCTTTGCAACGCTATGATCATTCATATAAATGCAAATCATTTATGTTGAACTTCCTGTTTCTTTTAGTGCTAGAGGTCTCTGTGACATAATTTCATTCTGCATATAAAGGCAATAAAAACTGTAAAACTTTAAAAGTTGATTTAAAATGTCAATCATTTGTTTATGGTTTTCATGGATAATTAAAAGGCATTAAGTATATGAATTAGTAGAATAGCTGAAACTTACAAGTTGCACAAGAGAAAAGTGCTGCACACCAATCATACGATAGAGACACACATTGGCCGCACCAATCATACGATAGACACACATCGGCCGCACCAATCATACATTAGAGACACACATCGGCCGCACCATCATACATTAGAGACACACATCGGCCGCACCAATCATACGATAGAGACACGCATTGACCTTGTGGGTGTTACATTGTGACTGGAAAGAGAGAAAATTAATGACATTAAATAGGTCACTGCTTGTTTGCTTGCTCTGCTTGTTCACCACAAACTCTTTCATGCTGACCACAGAATGGCCCCTGCTTTGCTCACAGAAACTTTGTGACAGGTGAAAAAAACCCACACTGACTGGTGTCAGTGGTAGACGACAACTGCACTCCAAGTGCATTAATAAACAGCAGTGCAGTCCACAGAGTGAGTGTTTGATGAGCATGGTGGGTGATACATTGTGGTTAGAAGAGGAAGTAGTCACTGGCCAGCGATTTGTGTTGTCTGAGCATGTGCAGACTGCTTGTGCAAACACAAACTCCTGACCATAGGATGACGTGGTGCATCTTTATCAGTGAGACATAGCATTATAGAATAAAGAAAAGCACATATGAATGCACCTTGGGAGCATGGAAGAGATTTGCTCTTTTAAATAGTGTGTGTGTGTGTCTGTGTGTCTGCATGTGTTTGTGTTTGCATTATTCAGGTTGACTCTAAAAATAAAAATCACTATAATCACAACCAAAATCCATCCATACAAAATTTAATTTATTCATTTAGATGTCGCTTTTATTCAAAGGACCATTGTCCCCAGAGCAACTCTGGGTTAAATGCACGAAAACAGCAGCACCACGGATCAGGAGACGAGCGCGCTAACAATTGAGCCAATAGCCCAGGCTACTGGCTTGCATGCCAGCAGCACTTTTGAGGCGTCGGGGAGTGAGGTTTACCAACGTTCCACAAGCACAGCTAAGCTAGCTGGCATCCGTTACACTACCACTGCCTACAAGCAGCTAGCAGTAGTGTTAGCAGCAGTGTTAGCAGCAGTGTTAGTGTTAGCAGGAGTGTTAGCAGCAGTGTTAGCAGTAGTGTTAGTGTTAGCAGCAGTGTTAGCAGGAGTGTTAGTGTTAGCAGGAGTGTTAGCAGCAGTGTTAGCAGCAGTGTTAGCAACAGTGTTAGCAGTAGTGTTAGCAGTAGTGCCACCTTGATTATCCTCCTACAGCTCATATGCTCGCTTGTAGCGACTGTTTAAAACAGTGAAGACAGGAGGCAGTATTTTCGCCCACTCTGTAACTATTAGGGTTTAGAAAGGAGAACAAAGTCAGATCTCTCCCTCCCTTTCTCTTCATTTCTATTTGATTGAATATTTATTGATTCAGATTTGATTTTGCAATTTAAAGGTCTGTGAACCAAGACACAAGGCACACCAGATTTATCAGGTCTTTGCATTTATTGTTAAGTTGTCAGAAATATCATGTGTGTATGAAAGACTTTACAAGTTCTGTTTGTTCTCACCACCAACTCTTCCATGCTGAGGCCAGAAGGGCCCCTACATTTGCTGAGAACGTGCTCAGCAACACAACTCACTGGCCAGTACGTGCTGTCTGAGCGTGTGCAGACTGCTTTTTACCACAAACACTTACTGTAGATCCTGACCACAGGAAGAAGTGCTGCGTCTTTCAGTGACACGTAGTATAGAATGTATATGCAGAGGCCGGCGGACCACTGTCGGTCCTTTGGGGGCATAGCTTGCGGCCCGCTGGCATTTTTCTCATCGGTTCTCTGGCGGGTTGCAGACAAATTGGCCAATATGTTGCCACTATTGGTCTAAAATCTTTTTAATTTGTTCAGTTATACTCAATCATTTTATTAACTTTTCTTAATATTCATGACAAGTTCAATTTAAAGAGATGGTTGTCCAACGGCGGACCACAAGTGGCACACACCACCAGCGGTCCGCTATCTGCCAACCTGATTTTGCTATATGTGTACGTATGAGAGACTTCTGTCTGTTCTGTTTGTTCTCACCACAAACTCTTTCATGCTGAGCACAGAAGGGGTCCCTATTTGCTGAGCATGGTGGGTGATAGATCAGCTGTTAGAACAGGAAGAACTCACTGGCCAGTACGTGCTGTCTGAGCGTGTGCAGACTGCTTTTTTACCACAGACACTTAGATCCTGACCACAGGGGAGGAAGTGCTGCGTCTTTCTCAGTGAGACCTATAGAATGTACAGTATGTGCATATGAAGAGTTCAGATGAAAAAGCCTCTCAACGCCACCTCCGTCAACGTGATGATCAAAGTGATGACGAGTGAATGCTCTCCACACATAGTATACGTAATCAAATCATTTTGCTTCAAAACCAGCTAAGTACCACTGTAAGGTCAGCAATTTGCATAAACCAGTGGAAAGGTCTCATATTGACATAAGCCTTTGTAAACAACAGCACCCCCTTTTATACATACAGTGAACTAGTCTCTGTTTTCAGCTGCCATTTGGTCTCGGTTCTCGTCACTCTGCTGAGGGCCTAACTCAGGCCCGGGCCTCTCCTGGACCACAGGAAAATACCTGAACTGTAACTGTATTTGGGGCAATCGTGTCACATTGTACACGGTATGCGCTGCGCTCGCCGCTAGCTTGCTCTTGGTTGAGGTAACGTCTCAAAGATTTTTGTTGTGCTTGCCGCTGGGCTCTGCGCAAAATACCAATGACTTACTGTGCGCCGTGGTCAAAGTTCAACCTGATTGAACTTTGACCGCAGCACGTGCAAAAGAGCGGCAAAGCGGCAGACCAGTTATTGCGTGCGCAAGCCATTGACTATAATGCATTTCATAGTGCATGCCACGTGTAATGTGACAGGCCCTTGACTGTATTTGGGGCAGTCGTGGCCTACTGGTTAGGGCTTCGGGCTTGGAACCAGAGGGTTGCCGGTTTGAACCCCCGACCAGTAGGAACGGCTGAAGTGCTCTTGAGAAAGACACCTCACTGTTCCCCAAACGGGGAAGCTGTAAGCTGTAGCAGCTCACTGCTCCGGGTTAATGCGTGCTTCACCTCACTGTGTGCTCTGTGTGTTCACTAATTCACGGATGGGATAAATGCAGACCAAATTCCTTGTATACACAAGTATACTGGGCCCAGAAACCTGATTTACATTTACATTTTACATTTACGTTGACTGGTTTACATTTACATTTGTCAATGGAGAAATGTTGATCTGCTTATGTCTGATATCATTTGGAAAGTACAACACTGTCAGTTGTAGAACAGTAAAGTTAATGAGTATGATGTTTCTGTAACCTGGGATATTGCAATGCGATGCCCTCTCTGATGAAATACGCCCATACCCCCTTGTCTTAGATAAGAGAGATGCCCTAGTTATTCCAGATGAATGCCATGTTAATAAGTGAGGTATACCATCGCCAGTCATCAGCCATCCGTGTGTTTGGCCCTCATCTCACCTAAAGTCCCATCCCTACAACTGCCCTATCAGCCTATTACTGTCCCCCCTGCCCGGATAAGCTGGCCCGTACAGCCTAGCAACCCACCTCTTGCCCTATGACAACTCCTAATCCCCCTGGACAATTCCATTTCCTACACTGGACTATTTGAACTTAATTCTGACACTAAACAGGATTCATGCATTATCTACCGGATATGTAAACATCCCACCTCTTGTAACATACACCTCAGGTGGCTTTAAACACCATGTTCTATTCTCTACATCTGACTAACTTATGCATTTATCATGTATACAGACCTTACTGTTCTGTAACTGACCCTATAGGCAGATGGGTCAGGCCCTTGAGTTGTGGATCTGCTCAAGGTTTCTTCTAGTATCTCCAATTCTAGGGAGTTTTCCTCGCCCGTTACCCATGGGCCTTCTTTTCTTTTCTATGATTGGGCAAAAACCTATAGGAGCCTGATAGAAAAAATGCTAATTTAAAAGAAAAGTGGTCAGATGGATTTAGAAGGGTTTGTGTTAAGATATGTTCATTATGTCCTCAGTTGTATGCAATGCTATGTAATGCTGTACTGTTCAGTGTTTATGTATGCCTATATGTTATGCCACAAGGAGGCGCTACGGTGCAGGCCATAGAGGACGCGTGTGCGTCATTATGTTTGTTCTAATTGATTTGCCGTAGTTGAACTAGAAGCTGTATGACCGTGAGACTGATGTGTCTGCAGTACAACAATAAATATGCCAAGGACGGCTAAAGATGGTTCATCTCTACTTTTCCTCCGAATGCAACGTTAGCTGCAATCGTGAAGCATAACTTAACAGTTTGCATCTGAACTCTTCATGTGTAAAAACACACAAATTGTGAAAGCTGGGTTGCGGTGTAATCAAGCTTTTCCATATTCTTGAATATTTCACTTTCTTAAAAAGGGGTTATTTACACAGCACCCTTTACTGTCACTTTCTTCATTATTCAGGTTGACTCCAAAAATGAAAATCTAAACAAAATCACAAAGAAAGCCAAAACACAAAATATTTTCAACATTCCCTGTTCATAGTGTTTGTTAGTAGTGTTAGAGTTTTAGCAGCAGTCCCTGATAGCACAGGGGCGTTGAATCCACGTTGAATCAACCTCCGCCGCTTCAAACAAACGTGGATTCAACGCCCCTCGACGCTCCTTTGCTATCTGGGGTGTTAGTTAGCAGTAGTGTTAGCAGCAGTATTAGTTAGCAGTAGTGTTAGCAGCAGTGTTAGCAGTAGTGTTAGTGTTAGCAGTAATGTTAGCAGCAGTGTTAGCAGTAGTGTTAGTGTTAGCAGCAGTGTTAGCAGTAGTGCCCCCTCGAGTGTCCTCCTACAGCTCATATGCCCGCTTGTAGCGACGGCTAAAAAACAGAAGGAAGTATTATATGAACACAGGAGGAAGTATTTTCATCCTCTCTGTAACAATTAGGGTTTAGGGTTTTCTCTCTTCATTTCTATTTGATTGAATATTGATTCAGATTTGATTTTGTAATTTACTTCAAAAGGTCTGTGAAACAAGACACATCAGGCTTATCAGGTCCTTGCATTTATTGTTAAGTTGTCAGCAAATGTATATGGTCCTTTACTGCTAACATCTCTACTTAATATTATATCATGTATGTACTGCTAACATCTCTACTTAATATTATATCATGTATGTACTGCTAGCATCTCTACTTAATATTATATCATGTATGTACTACTAGCATCTCTACTGAATATCATGTATGTACTGCTAGCATCTCTACTTAATATTATATCATGTATGTACTGCTAGCATCTCTACTTAATATTATATCATGTATGTAAGTATGAAAGTCTTCAGAGCCACGTGAGACGTTTACAGCTTGGACTCGGCGTGAATGGCGACGAAGGAGTCCTCGTCCATGTTGCTGATTCTGAAGTGGGCACGGCCATCTCCCCCAACATTCACCTGTTTCCCGGTGCACCTGCCGCCATCCTTCTGACCAGAGATGACGTCACAGTAGGTGCCTCCAGGGAGACCAGTGTTCAGAGTCATGTCCAGGTTCCTGTGGAGCATTATGGGATAGTCAGAATCAGCAATGTCTTACATGCCCTGTGTGGATGGTATGTAACATCATAGCTATGTGAAATACTACTTCATCAGGAACAAAATCAGTGATTTTGGACTGTTCCACCATGCCTTTGGTGTTATATTGTGTTATAGATATTGTATTGAATAAATGCACTTCATATTGGATTAGCACCACTGATATCAGGCCAACTCACCAGTCATCATTGTTGATAACAATGAATCCGCGGTTTCCACGTCCGAAAGCGATCTGGTTGCTTCCGTTGTCCCACCAGTTGGTGAAGTGCTGACCATTCACCACGTTACGGAAAGCCACCATGTTTCTGAGATGACCAAAAGTTCATGTTAAATAGTAGCTAAACAATTCCATGTATGCCTAATAAAAGTAATTATTGTACATTTAATTTAAATGTAGGCTACATAATGAAAATTGTACATAATGAATTGAAAACAGGAATGTGTCGGGTGCAAGGCTTGCCATTGCCAGCTGCATCTTCGCACAGGTGTGTGTGTGTGTGTGGGTCTCACCTGATCTGGCGCCACCTGTGCTCACACACCCAGCCGTCCCCACAGGTGGAGTCGGGGTTGATGGGGACGGGCTTAGTGCTTCCATCGCCATGACTGGGAGGCCCCATCCAGTCGTTCTGGTCCTGAGAGAGCACACACACACACACACACACACAGCACTGTTGAACCAGCCCAGCAGTAGTAAGGGCTACACTATAGCAGCTCAGCTCAAGAGACCACCAGAGAAGAAATCATCAGTCAGTACTCAGGGTTTGGGGAGCTGAACTATACGGAAGTAGATGAGGGCAGCAAAGTACCTTTCCATTCACGATTTTACGGTTCCAGCGGTAGCTTGACATCACTCTAGTGAACCCATAGGGATGGGCCAGCATGAAGCCTACGGCCATCTTGTAAAGCCTGAAGATGGGAGAGAGTTCATACTGGAAGGTGAATGGTATGGAGCTCTACTGAATAATCTACTTGTTTAGCACGCAGGCTACCTGCCATTTTAACAACGTTTGAGGCTGAACTCCTCAGCAGTGTCTCCCCATCACCAGTAGGGGGCAGCAGGAGGCGAGAGGAACATACCTGGAGTCCCAGAAGGTCACAATGGAGGCTCCCCCAGCACCGTGTCCCCTCTGGTTGTCATGGTTATCCACAAACACCAGAGCCTTGTCTGACGGCATCATGCCCCAGCCCTCACCCCAGTTCCTGAGGTAAAAACACAACAAAAACATCACAGCAACATTACAGAGACCTCACTCAAGCACCAATAGCTACTGTAGGCCACAGCAATCACACAGAGCTCTCTCACTACTCAGTCTGCATATGTTTTAGAGTCTTACTGACTTACTTCATGTAGGACAGCTTATCTCCATTCCACTTGCGCATGACTCCCCCCAGCCTGGCGCCATACTTGAACTCAGTAACTCTGCCCAGCCCAAAGTATTCATGGGCTTTGATGGGCTCTCCTCCAAGGTCAATAACCTGCCGGTAAAAAAAGCAGGTTTTAGCTACAGTGCTCCAGCACCCCTGTCCACACCCCCGTAATCTCCTGGCATTTAGCTACAGGGCTCTAGTACCCCTGTCCACACCCCCCTGTTCTCCTGGCATTTAGCTACAGGGCTCTAGTACCCCTGTTCTCCTGGCATTTAGCTCCAGGGCTCTAGTACTCCTGTCCACACCCCCTGTTTTCCTGGCATTTAGCTACAGTGCTCTAGTACCCCTGTCCACCCTGTTCTCCTGGCATTTAGCTACAGGGCTCTACTGTCCACACCCCCCTGTTCTGGCATTTAGCTCCAGGGCTCTAGTACTCCTGTCCACACCCCCGTAATCTCCTGGCATTTAGCTACAGGGCTCTAGTACCCCTGTCCACACACCCCTGTTCTGGCATTTAGCTACAGGGCTCTAGTACCCCTGTCCACACCCCCGTAATCTCCTGGCATTTAGCTATAGGGCTCTAGTACCCCTGTCCACACCTCCTGTTCTCTTGGCATTTAGCTACAGGGCTCTAGTACCCCTGTCCACACCCCCTGTTCTCCTGGCCACTGGGATTTGCCATCTACTCTAGACTGCTGTTACTCCTGTGCACTTCCAAGTGTGTCTTTGTATAGTGGTCCTTTTAGTTGGATAGAGGTTTCTGTGGTCTAATGTGTGCAGTGGAAGAAGACTTGCTATATGCTGTCTTTGTATCTGATGGTGTGCCTCTGGTTTGGTCACCAAACTTATGGTGGTTGTGTATCTCTGAAGTTCATCCCCTGATGTGTGTGAGTGTGTTTGTGTGTGTGTGTGTGTGTGGGTGGGTGTGAGTGTGTGGGTGTGTCGGTGTGACTGTGTGTGTGTGTCGGTGTGTGTGTGTGTGTGTGTGTGTGTCAGAGTGTGTGTGTGTCGGTGTACTGTATGTGTGTGTGTGTGTGTGTGTGTCGGTGTGTGTGTGTCTCAGAGTGTGTGTGTGTGGGTGTATGTGTATGTGTGTGTGTGTGTTTACCTCTTGGAAGATGAAGGGTCTGGAGCCTCCGGGGAACCACCTGGTGTTGAGGGTGTGCAGGCGGCCGTAGACTGCGCTCAGATCTCCAGGCCACATGTGCTTGCAAGCGTCCACCCTGAAGCCGGCCACGCCCATGTCGATCAGCTTGTTCATGTAGTCGGCCACTTTCCCGCGAACAAAGTCCTTCTCCAGAGCCAGGTCCAGAAGTCCCACCAGACGGCAATCTCTCACCTACAGACAATAACAACGCTGTTATAAGTGTAAGTGCATGTTGTGTGTGATGTCTGTATGCTACTGAGACCTTGAATTTCCCCTTGGGGATCAATAAAGTATCTATCTATCTATCTATCTATCTATCTATCTATCTATCATATTATACTGTCTTGAGAATGGAATGGATATACAGTGTCTTTTCACACTAACGTAACATTTTTATATAAAAACACTAGCTATTTCAAAGATGTATCAAATGTATCATTAATTCGTAAACACAAGTAAGGATATACTGCATAGTACATGAGTAAAGTAAAGAGGTTCATAAGAATGTGTATTGTAATACATAATACATAAATAATAAGTGACCCCAAACTTTTGAACGTTAGTGTAAATGAAAACATGGCATTTGAACTGGCATATGTTCCTGATTGGCATCCCCGTAGTTCTCAAACACCTGGCCATCTGAACTGGCAGATGCCATCTGAACTGGCATCTGCACTCTACCTGATTGGCATCCCCGTAGTTCTCAAACACATGGCATCTGAACTGGCATCTGCACTCTACCTGATTGGCATCCCCGTAGTTCTCGATGTTGCCGCTGCCGGTTTTGCATTTGCCGTCGTTGAAGTCCCAGGAGGTGTAGGGCACGGAGGGGAACTCCTTCCTGTTGGCGCTGAACCAGGTGCCGCAGCTGGAGTGTTGTCCCTCCCCTCCCCCCGCGCCACACATGTGGTTGATGATGGCGTCCACGTAGATGTTCACCTGCAACAGCAGGTACACCGCAGGTTAGGGTGGTTAGGGGGGTTAATGTTATGGACATCTATACATTGTGGTTATGGTGAAGGTTCTATGGAGATGTATACATATGGGTTCATAGCTGTCAAGGTAAATTTCCTTAAACACTAATTGAACAACCTCCCTGATGCAGAAACATACTACATATCTCAGCTAAAGCAATGGTATCGGTCTGTTTTTCTGTACTGTTTGTACTGTTTTTCTGTACGGTCTATACTGTTTTTTAACAGGATCATATAGCATTTTCAACTACACATAAGTGTATCTACACACACTGGGTGAGTGATTGGTCTTTTTGTGCGTTTTTGTCTTTACCCCAACGTTGTTGCATCTGGTGATCATGTCCCTGAGCTCATTCTCGTTGCCTGATCTGGAGCACAGGTTGTAGCTGATGGGCTGGTAGCGCTCCCACCAAGGCCTCCAGGGGCTGGTCACCACGATACTCTCATGGGGAGGGGAGATCTGGGGGCACAGAGACACACATGCTTGGCCACTTTTCATTATGGCCATCATTATGTAGCATCGCACTATAAGCATGTACACTGCCTGAATAGAAGTGCAATATAATTAAATGCAGGAAAGTGACTTCTCCCTACATCATTGCTCATAGTCCCAGCACCGCAAAAACAGTTACACAAGGAGGCAGAATAAGGGAAGACTAAATAAATATCATCATCATTTAGCTGTACAGATGTACACTGAACATCTGGAGAGATCTGGAACTCTATTCTGCTGCCATGGTAACCCTGTAAACCACTGCCCCTCACCTGAACACCTCCAAAGCCGTTTGGCCCCAGGTAGCGCTCACACTCTGCGGCGATGTCGGCCCAGCGCCACTCAAACAGGTGGACGATGGCCGTCCGGCCGTGCTTGGTGTGGGGGTTGTGCTGGGCAGCACAGAGACCCAGGAGAGCGGTCAGAATCAGCAGCTTCATCGCTTCCCTTCAGACGAGAGAAATCAAGCACAGTACTGGGGTCTCTCCTCAGGTATATTATATGTGTCACAGCCGTCACTGCTCCACCAATCAGAGACCACCTGCAGACCATACCTCGAGAGAAGTCTTATCTTTGGGTCAGGTGTGGCCTGTCAACCCCTTTCCCATAGTTAAACTCCCCTAATCAAAACTCTACTCTTACATTTAGGGTGAGTTACACCTTGATTTAGTTTTCTTGGTTTAGGTAACGTAAATAACAAGCCATGCAAAATGCAACAATAACTGCATTTATGTAGGTAGAATTTTGACAAAAACTCTTTTCCAGAGAAAGACACTTATCCTTTCCAGAAACCTTCTAATTCTGTTTTTTGCTGGCATGGGAGGAGCCATTTCCCCTGATTGTTTGGCTCAGAACTCTTAATTAAAATTATGCAAGTTTGCAAAATATGATAAATACTTTTGAAATTCTTTAAACGTGTGGCAATAGACCAAATCATTCTTATAGTTACTTATTCTTATAGTTACTTATTCTTATGTTTCAGTATTCATTTGGTTGTGATATTCATAAATACGACAAATGCATTTAGAATTTCATGCAATTTTCAATTATGATATTCTTTTCAACCTTCTTTTCAAATGCTGCTAGGAGGCAGTGAGGTTGTGATCATTCCAAGTGTGCTCTGGTCTTAGTGCCCTCTCTCATCATTATGTAAGTCTTTAAGGCAGCACATAATGTAAGAGATGATTGTTTTGGCCCTCTCTTAGCCCATTAAATTGCATCTCCAGTAATGGTATCTATCAGTGAGTGGTCTGATGCTACACATCAGGTATGCCATAATGTTTTCTTTGGGGGGGGGGGGGGGGTATTATGATAGGACATTTAGAGATTGTCAGGAAGAGAGAGATACTGTAGGGTAAAATCGGGAAATGACCCTGACCGAACTCGACCCCGGGTCCTTGTGGGTATTTGGACTCATATGTAGGGGTGCTGTGGTCTGTTTTGGGTCATTAGTTACGCATTTACTCTTAACAATAACAATTACAAAACCTTAACAATAGCAAGAGCAGTAAATGTGTCAGAGGTCATCTACCCCTCGGTATTTTGGGAAGCGTGGTATTTGTGGCATGAGATATGAGCTGACTGAAGGCTGATATTTTAGTGGCACTGGGCCAGCGCTTATCAGGCCTGTGAGAACCAGAGTGCCGCCATCACACTACATAACCTGCTGCACACACTCATTACTCTGGGTCTGAGTCTAGAACTGCCATCACACTACATAACCTGCTGCACACACTCACTACTCAGGGTCTGAGTCTAGAACCGCCATCACACTACATAACCTGCTGCACACACTCACTACTCAGGGTCTGAGTCTAGAACCATCATCACACTACATAACCTGCTGCACACACTCACTACTCAGGGGTCTGAGTCTAGAACCATCATCACACTACAGGGTCTGAGTCTAAAACCACCATCACACTACATAACCTGCTGCACACACTCACTACTCAGGGTCTGAGTCTAGAACCGCCATCACACTACATAACCTGCTGCACACACTCACTACTCAGGGTCTGAGTCTAGAACCGCCATCACACTACATAACCTGCTGCACACACTCACTACTCAGGGTCTGAGTCTAGAACCATCATCACACTACATAACCTGCTGCACACACTCACTACTCAGGGGTCTGAGTCTAGAACCATCATCACACTACAGGGTCTGAGTCTAGAACCACCATCACACTACAGGGTCTGAGTCTAGAACCGTCATCACACTACATAACTGTGGTAAAAATGAAGTATTAATCCTCAAAGAGGCAAAATATAATGCACAGGCAAGCCGACTGTACTGCAGAGTACAAAGCTTTATTCACAACGTCGGAGGCAGGTTACTAACACACAAGCATCCTACCGAGCATCAGAGCAACAAGTCTGTCTTAGACAAAGTCTTAGCACTATTTATAGAACTAAAACAGATTAAACAGGATATTCTTCATGGATTACATAAAATGAAAATAAAAGAGATGTCATGATAAAGAAAAGCTGTTATTACTCTAGATTCCCTAAGGGAGGTTGACCTCAGAGGTCATGGACAAAAGTAACTCAAGACTGTTAATTCAGATCATCCTTGAAATGTCTACATTTCTTTACAGTGTATCCAGTAATACACCACCAACCCGAGTAGACATTTAACAGCTAAAGTCTTGTGCCACAAAACCTACTGTACACACTCACTACTCAGCAGAGTCTGAGTGTAGAACCGTTCTGTCATCACACTATGTAACTCACTGTACTTACTGCTCAAATGGGTCTGAGTCTAGAACCATTCTGTCATCACACTACTGTACACACTCACTACTCAGATGAGTCTGAGTCTAGAACCGTTCTGTCATCACACTATGTAACTCACTGTACTTACTGCTCAAACGGGTCTGAGTCTAGACCCGTTCTGTCATCTCACTATGTAACTCACTGTACTTACTGCTCAGATGATTCTGAGTCTAGAACCGTTCTGTCATCACACTACTGTATACACTTACTACTCAGATGATTCTGAGTCTAGAACCGTTCTGTCATCACACTACATACTCACTGCTCAGCAGAGTCTGAGTCTAGAACTGTTCTGTCATCACACTACATAACCTACTGTACACACTCACTACCCAGTCTGAGTCTGACCTGTTCTGTTATCATCACACTACATAACTTACTGTATATACTCACTACTTAGTCTGAGTCTGAGTCTAACTTTATATTTTTATGCTGATAAGGAAGTGGCGAGAGGCAGGAAGCCAATGGGAGAGAGAGAGAGAGAGAGAGAGAGAGATGGGGTGGGATCAGGAAATAACTGTAGGTCGGAATCGAACCTGGGACCCCATGGGCACTGAGACCCAAATGTGTTATGGTGCTGAGCCTTGGACTCCATGGGCACTGAGACCCAAATGTGTTATGGTGCTGAACCTGGGACTCCATGGGCACTGAGACCCAAATGTGTTATGGTGCTGAGCCTGGGACTCCATGGGCACAGAGACCCAAATGTGTTATGGTGCTGAACCTGGGACTCCATGGGCACTGAGACCCAAATGTGTTATGGTGCTGAACCTGGGACTCCATGGGCACAGAGACCCAAATGTGTTATGGTGCTGAGCCTGGGACTCCATGGGCACTGAGACCCAAATGTGTTATGGTGCTGCCGCTTGTGCTACAGGGTCTTTGCTCATTGGACAAGCAGTGCGAAGTACTAAGACTAATCTGTATTTCAATAAATGAGGTCAATTCACGTTATATTATTATTGCTGTCTTCAGGGCCGGCCCGAGGCATAAGTGAACTAAGCGGCTGCTTGGGGCCCCCTGGCCACCAGAGGGCCCCCAATCGAGTTTCTTTTTTTTTTTTACATAATAACTAACGTAAACAAGTGACATCAATGAATAAATAAATGAAACAATTAATAATTCAAAACAAGAAAATTCTGATTTCATGATCAAGATGCCTGAATCCAGGATCCAAAATCCAAGGTAAAAACACATTCAGAAGCCCCTGCTCAAGTTTAACTTTAAAAAGCACACTACCCACAAATCCGCCAACAAATGGTCACAAGCACAATACAAATGGCCTATCCAACAGCAGTAGCCTATATAGCATGTCATTGGGGTTATCAAGTGGGCACCCTCATTCACCGATGTTTCGTTAAGTTAGGCCCACGACACCTCATGAAGGCTTAACAGTGAAACCAGCGTCCTGGAGACACTCCCCTCCATGCTGCCACCATATTACCACATTGAAATATCCAATACCCAAAATACTCTTAACCAGCCCAGGCATGGTCAAGGTTGGCTAGGTTGGTCCATCCCGTTGATGTGGACTGAACCATAACCATAAAAACCTTGGCCAACCAACCATCACCCTAGGCACAGCCCATCACAAACACAAAACAAATTAGCCAGTTAGCTTAGCCCGTTAGCTTAGGCCCCATCCCAAACACAAAACAAATTAGCCAGCAGTTAGCAGTTAGCTTACGCCCCATGCTGCCCCATATTACCACAACAAGCATCCAAGCATCCAAATACCCTTAACCAACCTAGGCATGGTCTATGTTGGCTAGGTCGGTCCGTCCCGTTGATGCGGACTGAACCATAAACCATAAAGAACCTTAGCCAAGTACAATCAACCTAGGCACAGTCCATCACAAACACAAAACAAATGAGCCAGTTAGCTTACCTTAGCTTGCGCCCCAGGAAGGGTAACTTCTCCTTACCCACAACCAAAACAAATGAGCCAGTTAGCTTACCTTAGCTTGCGCCCCAGGAAGGGTAACTTCTCCTTACCCACGACCAAAACAAATGAGCCAGTTAGCTTACCTTAGCTTGCGCCCCAGGAAGGGTAACTTCTCCTTACCCACAACCATTCGCTTGCCCGTTCTGCTGCTAAAGACATGTTACTAACCACCTGCCTTAGACTTCGACCACAAATGCCCAATTCAGACAGCAAGCCAATAGCAGATCTGGCCACAAACCCACGTGCACCGATTTCAATAGGCCTTAATCGTGCACTCCAACCTCGCTTAGCTGCCTCCTCTGCTATTTCAGTATATTTAGCTCTCTTCAGCTCATTGGCCACTTCCACTCTGTCTTCCCAAGGAACAGTGAGTTCAATGAAGTAAACTATCTTCTCTGAATCCGACCATAGAATTACGTCGGGACGTAGCTTAGTACTCACTAAATGTGGAGGTACCGCCATCTGCTGGCCAAGATCAACCTTCATTTCCCAGCCCGCCCCATTTTTCAACTGGCCGGTTTTACACCTGGCCTTCGCGGAACAAGGTTTATCCCCCTGACGTACAAAGTTAACCCTTAGAACCCGATTGACGCAAAGTGCGTCAAAAAACACACCCTTTCTTCTCTGTTACATTGCTCCGGAATGGTTCATCGCAGCGAGATGAAACCTTTATTGCACGACAGAGCAGAAGTGGGGCTTTCCAACGAGACTACACACTTGTCTGTACGATCAAGTATGAAAATTAAAAAAAATAATGAAATTAAATCAAATTGCATCATATTTACAGTCTATACTTCTCTGCGTTCACCTGCACACACAATACTCTAGTTTGAATTACTCGCGAACCCGTGATCGCATCGATATGGCAAGCATATCAGATGAAAGAGGGGGCACAGGGCTATCCATTGGTACCATGTTTATCGATCCATCTGGCTTATAAAACCAGACGAAGTGACTGCAAAATAATAACGTCATGTACACAAACCAACGCTGCACACTCATTACTCTCGTTTGAATTACTCGCGGACCCGTGATCGCATAGATATGCCACGCATGTCAGATGAAAGAGGAGACTCAGAGCTATCATTTGATACCAAGTACATCCTTCTGGGTTATAAAACAGACGAAGTGACAGCAAAATAATAACTTCATATAGCTGGACTTACCCCACGTTTTTGTCTGTTCTTGTGGCAAAGCATGTTTATAATCCAATGCTATCATGTGTTTCTCTATGGCAAAGCATGTTCATATTCCGGTTTTGAGATCCTAGCAAATTCCTGCATGGCATCCAATTTGTTCAACAAATAAACACCTTTTTTGCCTTTACTTTGTTCATGGCAATGCAGTAAAGAGTTGAGAATTATTATGACTGCATACACACAGGCACGCAGGCTAACACGCAACCTCGGGTCAAGTCAGGTCAGATCAGTTCGTGTCACAGATATGGAGCGCAGAAAGGTCATTTTTCATCACTAAATAAAAAATGGCATTTATTTCCGTAAATCACACAGCAAATATTTCTGTAAATTGCTCAGCCCCAGAGTATCCCTCCAACATGGCAATTATATTGCCCGATTCAGGACAGTCTGCCCTGCACACACATGAAATGCATGTAGAGCTGTGAGCTTTCTGTGGTGAGATACATGTCGAAATATAAGAATTTTTATAATACACTTTTTATATTTTAATTCTTTAAAAATCAAAATAAAATCAATGCTAGTATTAATACATGAAATGATGGCAGATCTGAATAGCCTAAACTCTCCTGAAAAAAATAATATATAATATATGTGTGTGGCACTTACAATGACCAGAATAAATCCTTATGAATAAAGGTAGTGAAAATGCCCTAAAAACAGCTTAGGGTTCTAAGGGTTAATTTGCCTTACCCCTTTACTAGCTGCTAATGAATTGACTTCTCTTCTTTTATCCTCTATTGCCGCTGCCACACATTTCAATACCTGGTTATGACGCCACGTATACCGCCCCTGGGTGAGACTTACCTTGCATCCTGATAGGATATGGTGGAGACTGCCCACACACGAGCAAAGTATGCATTTATCATCCTCACCAAACCATTGACTTAAATTCTTGGGAGATGGGAGCACATCATATGTAGCACCTAACATAAATCTGATCTTACCAGCTTCCATGCCCCATAGATCTTTCCATTTAATCCGTCTTTTTTCCACCCCTTCCCAGTTCACCCACTGCCCTTGTTTTGCCTGCGACACTGCCTTAGTACATCTTACAGCCTCCTCCTGTCTATGCATTTCCTCCACTACCATTTTCCTCTTTTCTCCTGCAGAAGCCTTACTCCACAAGGGTTTACTTGCACCCACCCCTAGACCCCCCCGCCCGTGCTGCACATGGCCCATTATATCTCTATGCTTCAATGCTGATTGAGCTTGCTTAACTGCCTGCTCTGGGTTCCACTTCCTCCCTGCATTAACTGTGGGTGCAACTTTCCTCACCACTGGGTCCTTGGACTGAGTAAGAGTCAATTCCAATCTAGCCTTAGCACACTTAAATTCCTGTCAGACTAGATATTGGCAACTCTACAATACCCTTCCCATATAAGGCTACACTGCTAAAGCAGCGTGGGACTCCGAGCCATTTTCTGACAAAGGAGTTGATCATTTTTTCCAACCTCTCTACCTTTGACAGAGGAACTTCATAAACTGTCAATGGCCACATTAGCCGAGGCAACAAACCAAACTGCAAACACCACAGCTTGAGCTTACCTGGCAGCCCCGACTTGTCAATTTTTGCAATACCTTGCCTAGTGACCTGTCTCAAGTCTTCAACCTGTGATTTATCACTAAGGCTTGCATCATACCACCTTCCCAGACTCTTCACTGGTTTCTCCAGAACTGTGGGAATCACCTAGCCTGGGTTTTCCCATGCTGCCTTGCGCGCGCGATTTAATTCGCGCTGCAAGGCAGCCTGGACACCATGGAGCAAATTTTCGCCTGAGATAGGGGACCAATCACAGAGCGGGGAGGGTGCAGCAAGACGATGACGACACACCGAAGCCGTTATGAGCTACGTACAGACGCATTTGATAGACATTCGTAGCGCCCAATAAACGGCTCTGGGCATTCGTTAACCATGTTTCAAATACGAGAAAATGAATGCCTAGTTTCCAGACCCCGTCTCATTTGAGATGAGGGTATGACGTTAGCCAGGCTAGGAATCACCTCCTTATTTATAGCAAACTTCTTATCTGTTACCTTCCCTTTAATAATTGAGAGACTCCTAGACTTACTTGGTTTCACCTTCATTCTGGCCCATTGCAGATTACTATTTAATTTACCCAGCAACCTGTTCGGGGAATCGGGGGGAGGCGTGGCCCTCCCTGCAACTTCTCCCCGCCCACTACCCATTTTGAGGCCCTAATGATGACCTCCATTGCCATTGTAAAAGCAAGTGGGGAGATGGTACATCCGGCCATGATTCCTATCTCAAGTTGTTGCTAACCTGTGGTGTAATCAGCTGTAGTAAAACATAATTGAATATCCAGAAAGTATTACTAGGCTTTTAATGCTACCTGGGATTCTGAAATAATCAAAGGCCTCCCACAACAGACTATGTGGCACAGACCCAAAAGCATTAGCCAAATCCAAGAACACAACGTGCAGGTCTCTCTTCTCACGCTTTGCTAATTGAATTTGGTGCCATGCTAGTCGGGCTCGTGATTTCTTCTTCCTATTTTTCCTAATATTTTCAGCTCTTCTTAGCACTACTAACCGCTCCCTCACATCTGCCTGTAGACAGTCAATACCTTCCTTCTCATAATCTGTAGCTTTTCTCCACTGCTTCTTAAGCTGCCTCCTCTCCTTGATAAGTTTATCTATCTCCTGCTGGCGCCTAGATTTAACTACCTCATGTTGCCGTTTTGTCCTTCTCTCAATAGTCCCAAATCTTTCCTTACCATAGCAGACATCCCAACCTGCAAAAAGTCATTTCAGAGAGGTATCACGACTAGTCAGTCGGCCTACACCAAATAAGGAAGGCCTATAGATAGAAAATATTTAGATTTTGGTAGTTTGGTGTTTTCATGTAGCATTGGCAACTAGCCATCTAGGCTATAGGCCTGAATAATATGCACATTAATTGGCACTTAAACTCACCTCAACATGTCTTTTGCAATCATTTCACCTGGCATGGGCAATGCTAAAGTCACTGTTACAAACAGGGCAGCGTGCAAGACTAGGCCTATCATTATTTTTTACTCTTATGAGACAAGGGTAGCTTACATTTTCGTTTTTTTTTGAGGCACTGACTCTGCTATGACGCTCTTATTCATACACTGAACTGATTAATTAAGTTCGGGAGAAAAGAGATCAATTAAAGCCCGCCTACACTGAAAACTGATTGGTTGATTTAGCGAAACAGGCCAATCAGGATGCTCTCTCTCTCTTGGATGCGCTCAGGCATACACGCACCACCCCCCTCTCTCTCTCTCTCTCTCCCGTCGTGTGCGCACTACACTCAGATGCACACGCGCTTTCGAATGCTCGCTCTTGATCGCTCACTCTAGATTCCGGGAGATTTTATCTAATTTGCGGGCGTCAGGGAGCCGCTATCAATATACGGGAGACTCCCGGAACTTCCGGGAGACTTGGGATGTCTGCCATAGCTATAAATAATGTCTCCCATTTTCTCTAATTTGCTTTCAGCCGTCCCCTTGAGCTGACCCAGGATACTGACCAAATCACTATTAACATCTTCCCACATTCTACATTCTGCTGCGCCTGGCCATCTAACCCCAGGCCTATGACCATTAATCTTCTCCCTCCTTGGCTGACTGGCCTCTCTCTCTGCCTCAGTGCTAGAACTTACCTCAACAACAGGGGTACTGATGTCCTGCGAACTGTGGGTTTCTTCCTGTCGCTGAACTTCAACCGACTGACTTGATGCACTTCTTAAGAAATAGCTATCAATGCGGGGACCCTGTGTTCCCTCTACCAAGCACTTCTTTTTCCCTTGATGAATTTTCAGGCCCTTTAGACTTGTAACCTTCTGCCAACCACACACACACATCTGCAGCTTTTTCTCAGTTTTCTCTAAACTACTGGCTTCCACAAACATGTTTTCCTTACTCGTAATCAAATTCGTTCCAGGGTCAGTAATCATGTCTATCACAAGTGAGTCATCTTCCGCCCCTGCTCTCGCTGACTCTAGGGGTATTTTTTCATTATGTCGTACTGTAGCTTAGTAGGGTGCAGCCCATAGCTTAGTGAAGCCTGGGCTACTGCCACAATGAGCTGCTAACCCATTGTAGCCCCGGCGGGGTCTATTCCCTCCTGTCAGCCGTCTTTCCGTGCTGTCACAAGGTCTTTCCCTAGTTGCCAGCTGCCCTATTCACAGCAGTCACTAGCCTCCTAGAGCGGAGCCCCAAAACATTTTTGCCATATGAGCAAGGATAAATTACTGAATGAGCCTACCGAGCCCAAGAGGTCAAGGGACCCTGAACCCCAAGTAGTTGTGTGAAGTCATATAAGTCAAAAAGCAAAAGGCTATGAATCTGAACAAATTTAGGTACTGCCCTTCTCCAGCTGACCATCCCAAAAATGCACCAGAATACAGGAAATCACATTTACCAAATTCAGAATTTTCTGGGAGAGTACCCCCAGAACCAGACCCCCCCGCCCACACACACACACACCCATTTGTACCCACATTTGCACAAATAGGGTAGGGGGAGAGGGTCCTTATGCATCTGTGTCCAGGGGGACAGTAGTTCATAATCAGTCACTGTATTAATACATAACCTCACTGTATTAATTTATAATATGACATTATAGTGTGAAGTTGTCAATTATCGCCAAGCACAGGTGACTCTGCGTTGTGGGAGGGGGCCCCCAAATCCAATTCTGCTTAGGGCCCCCAAAAGGCTCGGGCCGGCACTGGCTGTCTTAGTGTTTTTTACACTTGAATAAGCAGGAGCCTTTATGTAATGAGTGAAAAATGGTGTATAAGTATAAAAATTAAGTCGCCACTTCTAAATGGGACCCACTGTACAGTATCTGTGAAATACATCTGCTTTTGACTGCGTCCTCTCTGGAAAGACCACAGATCTTTTTTAATCCTCCATATCTCAGAAAATAAAGTAGATAAACTTAATCTTTTGCACAGTAGTTATTGGGTATAATAACATTATTGACATTCAGTGTGGTGTTAAACCAAAATTGCATAGATTCAACATTAACTACCCAAAGGTAATGAGGTAGGACACATAAAACTGGACTGTTTCACCTGTTTATTTGGCCAAGTCAAGAACAAACATGACAACATTTAAGCCTTTAATAACAATTATGGATTGTTGTTCATTTGATCATCAATCCAGTCTCTGATTTCCTTTTCACAGATGGATAAACCCATGGGATTTCCATATGTATCTCGTCCCGAATGAACTCCATACAACTCTGAGTTATACAGATACGCTCCTCCTGAATCACCCTTTAACATGAAAGAGACAGAAAATAAAGACAATTACTTAGCAAATACAGTTACAATTCAACAGGATAGTATTTTCATTAAATACAAACATACAATACTGCAATGCATACAGTCGGCATCTAGTCATAATCGTGGTTACCGCCCCCAGTTACCGTGGTTACCGTGGTTGAAACACCCCCATGGGGGAAAATGTTTCGATTGCATGTAATCTAATGGAGGTGCACCGGCGTGAGTACAGAAAACACGTTTAAAAAGATGAAATCTTTTAGTAAACATCAATTATCGGCACAAACACGTTTGAACTGAGAGTTATCTGTCTGTCAACGAGGTTAAGGGTAACATTAAAGGAGAATTCCGGTGTGATATTGACCTAAAGTGTGTGGAAAGATGATACCGAGTGTGAACGTATGTCTCATAGCTCATCTCAGCTTGGCCCCTGCACTCCGAAATCTGGCGCTAGTTAGCCAATGCTACCAACATGTTTTCAAAGGGGGTGCCTCGGGCATCGGCCTAGCTATGCAAACAAATCACTGTTTTACACCATTTACGAGGCTCAAAGTAGCTCCATACTTCATTGGTAGACTTCCGAGGGCCTTGACATTTAATACGAGACATTGAGAACTTTGAAAAAGCACTGGTAGTTTATTTACAAGACGATTTATACAGACAGTACCTTCAGGAAGTTTACCGTTCACCTCCATCTTGAATTTAGTCACAAGTCGAGTGACGAGTACGAATGAACAGGTATGATAAAGGATCAGATTCCAAAAATAATTCCATGGAAAGTTGCTTCCAGTAGCAGCAACTGGAATCCATGCATTTCCACAAAATTATTCTTCTGACACTCATATGAACATACAGCTCTGGGAAAAAAAATGAAGAGACCACTGCACATTTTTCTGATGTCATCCTACGATTGCTGAGTGACATTTGACAGTTGACGGATATATTTAAATTTGCAGTGGTCTCTTAATTTTCAATATGACCATCAACTCATTTGAATATCACTTAGAAACCGTAGGATGACATCAGAAAAATGTGCAGTGGTCTCTTAATTTTTAATTCCAGACCTGCACATCTTTACATCTTCCCCCCTCTTTGCCTTCAATTGTCTTTCTTAATATTTGACAGGCATTACAATTGTATTTATACTTTGTCAGACTAGTCCATAAAGATGAAACGTAATTGGGGGCCAAGCAGCGAAGCTGCGAAGGCACCCATTGTGTTTCTATCTTTTCCTATTATTATTATTGGGGGCCAAGCAGCGAAGCTGCGAGGCAACCCATAGTGATTCTATGTTTTCTTCCCTATTATTACGCTTCTGCCATTGAAGTCTATAGAACCGACTGGTCAAAAGTTGTGAAATTTGGCACACTGATTGGGGACAGTCCAATAATTAATTTCACCAAGTTTCATGCCGGCACCACCAGCGCTCTAGCGCCACCAACAGGCCAAAGTTGGACGTGCGTTCAAGAGGACCAAGCTGAGTTCAACCTATGATGTCAATTTCCGGCATGATGGATTTTCCGCCATTTTGGATTTTGTCAAAAACCTTTAAAAAGTTTCACGCCTCACATAGTTTGTCCGATTTTCACGAAACTTAGCACATAACATCTTCAGACCAAGCCGGACGAAAGTTATCGATTTTCATCTTCGGAACTAAAACCGTTTGCCCGTAACAGCCAATCAAAATATGCGGCGAAGCCGCCAAACAGGAAGTGAGCTCATATCTCAGCAACCCATTCATCTATCATAACCAAACTTAGTCCATGGACTCAGGAACCAATCAAGGGGACGCTCAAGAAATCTGGTGACCTTTGACCTCTAGGGGGTGCTGTAATTAAGAAACATGCCTTTTGGCCTGTAGCAGCAGTTGTACTTAGAATTAAAACGTACTAGTGGTGTCTGGTACTACTGTTGAAGGTCCTTAGGCCGACCCAAGCCAACTTGTGATGTCATCATAATTGATTCGGCCGCCATATTAGATTTAATCAAAAACACGTACAAGTTTTCGCAGGTCACAAATTTCAGCGGATCCTCACCAAAATTGGCAGAGACCATCCTCAGACCATGCCTTATCAGTGCATTGCTTTCTGGAACAATTGACAGAAGCATTTGGCTGTAGCAGCCAATCGAAATTTGCAGCGAAGCCGCCAAACAGGAAGTGAGCACATATCTCAGCAACCCTTGCATGTATCAAAGCCAAACTGGGTGCATGGACTCAGGACCCAACCAGGGGGACACTCAATAAATCTGGTGACCTTTGACCTCTAGGGGGCGCTGTAATTAAGAAACATGCCTTTTGGCCTGTAGCTGCTGTTGTGTTTGGAATTAAAATGTACTAGTGGTGTCTGGTAATACTGTTGGAGGTCCTTAGGCCGACCCAGGCCAACTTGTGAGGTCATCGTAATTCATTCGGCCGCCATGTTAGATTTAATCATAAACATCAAAAAGTTTTCACAGGTCGCAAATTTCATCTGATCTTCACCAACATTGGAACAGACCATCTTCAGACCATAACCTATCAATATATTGCTCTCTGGAACAATTGCCAAAAGCATTCGCCCGTAACAGCCAATCGAAATTGGAAGTGAGCTCATATCTCAGCAACCCTGCCATGTATCATAACCAAACTTACTACATATATTCATGACCCCATTAGGAGGACGCTCAAAAAAATTGGTGACCTTTGACCTGTAGGGGGTGCTGCAATTAGCAATAATGCATTTTGATGTGTAGTTGCCGATGTGTTTTATCAATCTTTTATTTTTTGATGTGAAACTGATGACAACATGTTCCATCCAGTTAATTCTAATGCGTGCGTGCAAGGGCAGGGCAGGGCAGGACGGGGTGGGACGGGCTGGGGTGATTAAGTGGGGGGGCTTGCTGGCGGAGGCGGTGGCAATACTCAGCCCTGTTTCAGCCTTGTTGATCCCGGGTGTCTGCTGAGTTCTATCTTGTCACCGTGGCTACTTCAGCCTATTCTGCTTGGCCCCCTCATTGCTGCTTGCAGCTATATTTTATTTATTGTCTGCTTTGGGAGCATTCATTATTAGTTATTTTTGTTGTTTTTCTTATTGCAGATTTAAGTTAGCCTGAACTTACCCCGATGGTAGAACTTCCAACGTTCTTTCCAGAGAAACATATGGCACCAGTTTCGGTTTCTTGAACACACAACTCAATAGCAATGCTTCCACACCTGGGCTGTTCTTTCTTCCCTGTATAATTAAAAACTCACTGTCATTGTTTTTTGCTTATTTGCAATTTTTATGATATATATATACAGTTTAAGAACAAAATGATTCAAACCCCTGGCAAATATTGATATAATGTTTTATCTAACAATATGTTTGTTCTGACTGAAAATGACAGAATGGTAGAAGCATGTTACGGGGACATGGACGTTTTCATCTTTTTGACATGTCCCACTAAATATTAGACGTCATTAGATGCAGATCATGTCTTTATTGCATCCGTGGTCCCAGCTGTGGCGTGACTGGCTGGGGCACCTGCACCGTACGCCGGCGACCCAGGTTTGATTCCTGCCTCGTGGTCCTTAACGAATCCCACCCCGACTCTCTCTCCCACTCACTTCCTGTCATTCTCCACTATCCTATCTGATTAGACGCATAAAAAAGCCCAAAAGATATACCTTATTGCGTCAGTCGGTCCAAGACCAATTCTGGACAACTGCACAACATGCAAACTAGGTCCGCTATTTGGACATCTAACCATGACCCCATTTGGACGTCAATAGGACTAGGTAACCTTTTTGTCTGCCTGAGTTTTTCCTCCAGAATCTTAATGTAGCCCCTTGTTTTAGTGTTATCCTTTACCTTCCTATCCTTAACCTTGTTATCCTTTAGGTCCCACTAGTTGAAAAACATCTCAAAAGAATACATTTCTCACCCCCACAATTGAAATGGACATGGCGTCATTGGGGTTTAATGCTTCTTTTTTATGCCAATCTCAGATCATATCCCTTTGGTCAAAAAATGAAATCACTAAAATCTAAATTCTAGGTGTGCCCTTATAAAGGTTCAGCTGAGTTGTACATGTTTAGAGAACAGTGATCCATGATCAGCATCCATGATGACCAAGTGGTCCATTTTAGGATGGGGTGGACGTTTCAACCACCAAAATACCATACCACAGTGGAGAATAGCTGTAGAAATGTATTAGGTTTGTTTTTTGCAGACAATGGGGCCTGGTAACATTGTTAAACTAAATGGCATCATGAGAAAAAACTATATCAAGACAATGATCTAAAACATCCAGCCAAAGTGGGAAATAAATGGTGAACAAGAAACAATATAAAAATTTAAGAGCGACCCAGCCAGAGTCCAGACCTCAATCCATAAAAAATGAGCACAAGGCCAAGTTAATGGCCTCAAAACCTGGATTGCTGTGAAAAAGGTGTGGTCTAGAATCATTGTGGAGACATGGAGAGGCTTGGTAGGTGTTATAAGAACCATTTTGAGAGCTGTGAATGCAAATAAAGATGTTTCCATTGATTATTTAGAAAGAGTATTTTGAATGACATTTTCATAAAAAAATGTGAAAATGCTTCTTTCTTTGATTTCTATGCTACTACTACATTCTCTTACAACTTCTTGGCATGTGGCAGTGTCATTTTCAGTCACAACAAACCTATTGGTCAAGAGAAAATTTAAACATTAAATCAATATTTGCCAGAGGTGTGAATAATTCCTACTCTTGCACCGCAAGCAAACTAAGAGAACACATACATTATCGACAGTCATAGCTGCAAAACATTTTCACAAAAAACACACAATGTCATGTCAATGTCACTGTAGGACAGGTGTGGTCATAAGCAATTACCAAAGCATGAATATGCAGATACACACATCACATTACCTTTTTTGATCATAACAATTATCTGAGGTCAAATTTAAAAACAAATGTATAACCAAAAATGCAATTTCATCACTTAACTTTGAAAACCTGTTGTATCCACTCCTTCATGTCTCCTATAACACCTAGGACACAAGATATGAAAACATTAAGACAAACAATAGAACCATAATTCAGATTTACCTTAAACACTACAGTACATACACACTTGAAAATAGTATAAATTAAATGGCTAAAATAAGGAGTTAAAATATATGACTTTCACACGGGCACGGCCAATTTCTGACCATACAATACTGTCACTGGATGGCACTCATATAGAAAGGGTAACCTCATATAAATACCTTGGCATCTGGCTTGATGACAGGTTATTTTTTGATGTTCACATAGATAATCTTTTAAAGAAATTGAGGCCTAAGTTAGGTTTTTATTTCCGTTTAAAGAATTGCTTTCCTTTTACTGCAAGAAAAACATTGGTCCAAAGTACCTTTTTATCAGTGTTAGATTATGGTGACTTAATATATATGCATGCCTCTCTAGGCCTCCTAAAGAAACTGGATGTGGTGTATCACTCTGCGTTGCGGTTTGTACTGTAATAGGAGCACCTTCTAGAACACATCACTGCATGCTATATGAAAAGGTTCAATGCACTTCATTGCATCTAAGAAGAAAAATCCATATTTTAATCTTTATAGCAAAGGCCCTAATGGGCAAACTTCCCAGTTATATTTGTAGTCTTTTGTCATTTTGAACTAAAACTGGGAAAATCTGCCTTTTCATCCTTTGCACCACATGCTTGGAATGAGCTTCAACACACACTCAACATGGACTCCTTACTCTCCTTAAATGTTTTTAAAAGTATTTTAAAGCTTGCTTACACTGAGCAGTGTCACTGCTTCTAGTGTTCTAGTTTTCTAATATATTTTAGCTCTCCTTAGTCTTTGTTGTCTCTGACTCTGTGTCCTCTGTGTTAGTGTGCTGTTGTTGTTAGTGTGCTCTGTTGTCTCTGACTCTGTGTCCTCTGTGGTAGTGTGCTGTTGTTAGTGTGCTGTTGTTGTTAGTGTGCTGTTGTTGTTAGTGTGCTCTGTTGTCTCTGACTCTGTGTCCTCTGTGGTAGTGTGCTGTTGTTGTTAGTGTGCTGTTGTTAGTGTGCTGTTGTTGTTAGTGTGCTCTGTTGTCTCTGACTCTGTGTCCTCTGTGGTAGTGTGCTGTTAATGTCTTTGCTCTGTACCCATGTCCCATGTTGTATTTTCTTTGTCTTTTAAAAAATTGCTGCCAAAGCTGTTGTCAAAGTGACAGTATTTATTTTTAAATCGATTTTATAGGATTCCAAGCACCACAAAATTGTCCGTCCCAACACTCAACACTGAATGTATACAGATTGAGTCCAAATTCGGAGGTCAAAAAAACATGTTTTTGAAATAGTTTCACTGCAACAATGCATGCATAACTATCACATTAGTTATAAGCAATATTTAAATACAAAATATCAAATGAATGTGATTGTTTTATTAAAAATGTATCTGTCCCAGGGTGTCATGCCACTGGTGTTACTGCACAACAACTCTTATTTTGAAATACAAGCAATCATACTAATGACACCACTGGACTTCCTTTTACTTAATAACTGAAGGTCTATGGAGAAAGGCACTTGTTAAATCCACAGCCTCCTTTCATATATCAGAATTTTTAGCATTTATATAATGATTTCTTATTGAAGCTCTTAGTCAAAGTCACTGGTATGAACTTCTTAACTCTCAGGGCAATTAAAGAAAATAGAATACAAATGGATTCAATTGACATACTATAGTGAATCTAGCCTGACTAACAACTGACTTTTTTATTCCCTACAGCAGTCATTTTGTAAAATGCAGTTTTCCCACGAAATTGTCACTGGTGTTACCATCACTGGTGTTACTTTTTGGTAATGCTAGTGACAGCTTACAATGACAAAGATGTACATGTAAATGAACACCAGTGCCTCAGAGATGACATGTAAAACCTAAAATAAATGTACAATTTTAACAAACAATTAAGCTTAACTTATGTGTATTCTTACAGCAAATTACTTCAATGATAATGTGGTCTAAATTTAAAGCTGCAGTTGGCAAGATTTTTTTGATCATATTCACTGAAACCGACACTACAGTATGCTCCGACAGAACAACATGAATCAGCCGGTTTTAGAAAAAAAAACTGCACTTCTACCTCCACCTAGAGCTTGTTTTGCAAAAATCCACAGCTCCTGGTTCTTCTGGTCCAATCAAAGCAGGGCTGTGTGAGATCTGAATATCAATCACAGTCTGGTATAGAGTTTAGATTCTCTGCCCGAGCCCGAACTTGAACCGACCTGACCCGCGGGCCGGGTCAGGCCGATATTTCCAGCCACTATCCTCGGTCGGGCCGGGCCGGGTCCTTGATCAAGCTTTTTTTTTTTTTAATCATTAGCCTACTTGGGTGGGGAGCTAAAGCTATGCCATAGTCAGACTCAGAAATATTATAGCCTATATTTATCAAAGTAGGCCTAAGTAACAAGTGTATACAAAGTTATACAAGTTAGGCTCAGAGTTACAAAATGTCATTTGTAATGTCATCTGCAACACGTGTCATGCGCAGCTTCTCCACTCGCATGCATCATACCGGGCCTGCTGTGCTGTATTGTGTAGCTTAAGTGCAACGTGAAGCTTGAAGATGTAAAGAAAAAAAATGAAAACAGGAGAAATAACTTAGAGCAAGTTTGGAGAAAAGTCGGAGGTATGCATTTGTCTGGTATGCTTTGTTGCGTGCATTAAGTGCGCACAATGTTCACCTATGACAGCAAAAAGACTTTAAGATGAACATGAAGCAGGCTTGCCATGGCAGAAATAATGATAGCCAGCCTTCAATGTCCTCTTTTGTCACTTCTCCAAGCATACACTGTACACCTGAGAGCGAGGCAAGCGCTCACAGAGAAATGCGTTGAGTTTTGCTGCAGGGACATCATTTTACGTTGTAAGTGGCTTACGTTTCTTCATTCGGATTCATTTGCAATCCATTCCATTCTGAATAAACAAACATAGTTTAGCCTACATTCTTCATCCTCCGTTGCATTAATCATTAATATAATTCTAAACAGATTTCTGTAGCTCAAACAGCTCGGAATTGTAGTTGAGAACGTCAGTTATAATGGCCCACGTATTTAAAAAAAATGTCGGGTTTAAATCGGGCTCGGGCTCATAATTACAGTTAATGTGTCGGGCCGGGTCGGGCTCGGGCACAATGTGCACGGGCTCGGGTAGGGTCGGGCTTGATTGTTTGGGCCCGATCTAAGCTCTAGTCTGGTGCAGTCTGGTGCGCACTGACGAGCACTAAATTCGATGAGAGCGTGCTCGGTGGTAGTGGGCGAGGGCCATGAGAGTTGTAAACATTCAGAATTTTGGCTAAGTCCCCTCAATCTGTCAGACTTGCCAACTGCAGCTTTAAATGTAAAAATAAATAAATATTGTTTTGGACATTTTGCCATGCAAAAATTTGATGTTTCTATAGAATGACCCTAAACTTCCCCATTTTATGTATAAAAATATTACACACACCTCTTGTTTCCCTGCCAACAACAACAAAGTTGACTGGAGTTGTCTTGGAGAAGGTTTTCTTTATGGTTGCACACGCAGTGGCACTGGCTAGGGGAATGCTGGTCCATTTTTTAGTTAACTTGATCAACATTAGATCAGCTTTGGGATGTACTTTAAGATCAGATGAAGTCTGAGTTTGTCCACCGATGTTCATAATTGTGTAGCTGCTGCTTAATTTTCTGTTAAAAGGGAAATCATGGTTATTGACAAATGTACTCAATCAGACAGCATATCAGTGTCATACGTATGAAAAGGTAAAACTAGAAAATACAATTCACATATCATATAATCAGGCATCACATTTAAAACACCTTCAACGCCTGCTAACTTCCCAATGAACACTCCGACCCCGTGAAACATTGTTCCCACCACTGACATTGGGCAAAGGACCATTTACATTGGGAAAAGAATTCAACGTTTGTGCTTGGTGTAGGGCTAAACTCTCACTTTGTCCAGTTGCACCATTGCAAGGCAGGGACACATCTGAAGCCTGGTCACTAAACGAATCAATATGATTTTCTGAAGGCAGATATTCCCCCTCAGAATCAGGGTCCACGAATAGAAGACCCAACACTTAATTACGGGTAAACTTTTTGATGCCATTAGACGATAATCTAATGCAAATACTCGCTGACATTGACAATATCGCTCTGATAAAATGGCTCACACATACACTAGCTCCGCTATTGCTCGCACTGATTTAATGCGCTCTAGCTCGAAGATTTTGTTTAAAAGCATGACATTATTATGAGTTGGGGATGACGTATGACATGTCTGCCATCTAGTGGAGTGGAGGTTGAAAGAAATATGACATCCTATTTGACAAAATCAGCCGATTTCTTTAGTGATGCATCTTGTTGAGTAAACTCGACCATGGCACCTAGAGGGTTAATACTGCAAAAACTGCTTATCTAATACAATCTAACCAAGTGCAAATTTTCCTCACGGGATCAAAAGAGTATATATACTAAAGTGTTAGTAATCTTATATCAAGATGAGAAACTATAGTTGGTATTGTTTTCAGTAGAAAGAGTTTCAGTATAATACTAAAAACAATACCAAATAGATGTTTTGATCTTTAACAAAAATCTTTTTTGAACTTAATAAAAGATTAATAACACTTGGTTAGGTTGTTTTTGTTGCAGTGTATAGCTGAATAAACTGGAAGCTGGAGTCTGCCTTCAGGGGGCATAAGTGCTAGCTGTGTGGTGCAGGTGTGCCATTGTAATTAATGTGGTAGTAATTAACCTTGTGCAGGTTCCATTGTAATTAATGTTACCAATTCAACCTAGTGGAGATGCTCATAGTCTTTGCAAGCAATATGTCTAACACAAATATGCAAACTTAAAAAAAGGATGATAATACTACATAAACCTTGTTTACTGTATTGTTCTGTTGGTCATCCAGCTAAGGTAGGCTACAAGACTGTGTGCATAGTTTTACTACTCATTCCATGAGCCTTTACTAATTATAATACAATAATTAAGACAAAACAATAATTTACATTGCTTACTTTTGAATATAAAACAGCAAGATGACTAACTTCCTAAATGTAACTTTTAAGGTGGGAAAGTTCATCACTTTTAAGTATCCTCTGGAAACACTTCCGTTGTGAGATGGTAAGAAATGGACGATAACATTGATGATATTCTTGGGGAACAAGGAATGCAAAGAGACAGAATTAAACCCTTATTTACTTTCCTGAAAGAGACTAAGTTAATGTAAGTAGAATCTAATATTTTTTTGTTTGGTTTGGTTGTTTTTTTGTTGGTTTCTGTTTTGTTATTATTGCTTTGATGCATTGCATTATTATATGCTTGATGGAGTAGCCAAAGGTTCTGCAACAGTCTACACACTGGTGGTATGCAACAATTGAACAAAGTAATCTGCCAATAAACTAAAGAAGAAGATCTTCCGATGTGTTGTCAACGTACCCTGTATCACAGTGCTTTGCAGTGAGCACCCATTGACCATTTCCAATGACAGATCCACTGCACATATAGTCCTCATTTGTTAGGAATACAAACTGTTTTTTCTCATCGTCACTGCACGTCCTCCCACCATCAATTCTCTTCTGAATGTCTCCAACAGACACACCTGTAGGAAGGAAAATATATCTTCCATTTATTGCAGGTAGGATACGAAAATGGGACGAATCAAACATTCCAGTTTTCTTCAAGTGCAACAATGATAGACATTTGGACAAAACATAGAGCATATTAACCTCCATCTATCAGCCAAATACCTTACGGTTATGTTATTTTTATCACAGAATTACATGTGATGAACAATTTTCATTAGCATTTTAATTTGCTAAGTTGATAGTGTTTTTCATTAAAGGTTCGACTTCATGCCTATACTTATTCAGTAGACCATTTAGTGCTCTCCTCAATCCCAGACTTTCACATTGCATGTTTGTTCAAGGGAAGCCTAACAGGCTATAAGGCCAAATCTCTATGTAGGGACGAAAGAAACAGCTGTTTCATTCGCTGCGACCAGGCAGTATACCCCATCAGCTATTCTACGTAAATGCACAAGTAGCTATCTATGTTTATACTAGGCCCTATATTTCATGCAGGGGACACAAGGAAAACAGTTTTAGAAAGATGTAAATATATTTGGGGCTATCAGTTCTCAAGTGGTTCTCAAACTTCTTCACTCACTCCCCACTTTGGCGATGGGGAATTTTCAAGCCCAGCAAAATGGTAATGTTAAAATACAAGAAATGCAATTCCCAAGGAATTACCAGTGCATGAAAATGCTAAACATATGATGTAAAATATCATACAGAGTAAAAACAAAGAATGCAGATATAGTGTTGCTAGGGTACATATGATGGTTGTTATGACAAATTAAGTGGTTGCTATTCTGGTTGCTAGGATAATCATGTTGGTTACTAGGTTGTCATCGTAAAAGTGGTTGCTATGCTGGTTGCTAGGTTAATCCCATTGGTTGCTATATTGGTTGCTAGATTGTAATCGTGGAAGTGTTGCTAGGCTGTTGCTAGGGTATTTAACATGGTTGCTATGCTGTTACTAGGGTACTTGAGGTGGTTGCTAGGCTGTTGCTAGGGTATATGACATGTTTGCTAGGCTGTTTCTAGGGTACTTGAGGTGGTTGTTAGGCTATTGCTAGGGTAGTTATGGTCGTTGCTATGCTGGTTGCTAGGGTAATCATGTTGGTTGCTATGTTGGTTGCTAGGTTGTCATCGTAAAAGTGGTTGCTAGGCTGTTGCAAGAGTATTTTACATGGTAACTATGCTGTTGCTAGGGTACTTGAGGTGGTTGCTTGGCTGTTGCTAGGTTAGTTATGTGGTTGCTATGCTGGTTGCTAGGTTAAACTCGTTGGTTGCTATATTGGTTGCTAGGTTGTAAATATGGAAGTTATGGTAACTGTGGACTGTGGGTAGTTATGGTCGTTGCTATGCTGGTTGCTAGGGTAATCATGTTGGTTGCTATGTTGGTTGCTAGGTTGTCATCGTAAAAGTGGTTGCTAGGCTGTTGCTAAGTTATTTGACATGGATGCTAGGTTGTTGTTAGGGTACTTGAGGTGGTTGCTAGGCTGTTGCTAACTTAGGTGTGGCCGTTGCCAGGGTGCGATTTGTATATAAACCAGAGGGGGGGATGATTTTGAATAAGTTTGTAACCCCCCCAATTTTTTTTTTTAAATGAATGAACGATTCATAGCCTAGCAATGTCATGGCTAATAATAGCCTATATTAATTTTGCCACCTTTGTAACATTTACCTTTATCTTAGTTTTAGTTTACTGTGGTGTATGACTTTAAACAGCGAGTGTGCTTGGTATGATGATCAGCTCCTTTAATGCAGGGTAGGACTATGTTTTGACAAGCATACAAATTCACCTTGTTCTTGCCCCATCTGAAATGACTCCTCTACTTTTGCTGCCTCCATCCTTTCTGTATTTGTTATGTAAAATTGTATATGATGGCACTGAAGTCTTGAGTTAGTGAATTGGCTGTGTTAGTTGGTAACCAAATAGCACACATTGCGCTAAACGCTGTGTAGGCTACGTGCATTCTCTCTCCTGCTGATTTGCGTTCAGTAGCCAAGTGCGTAATATTGCAAAAGTTGAAAAAATAAATGTGTTTATTGTAGCCTACAGAAAATAAATAGCCTACTATCATACTGTCATTTAATTGGCTACAGTGCAGTGAAGAGTTTGGAGAGTAAAGTTATAAGGCAACTTGAAGTTTTATGAAAATAATTTACGAACCAGAAAATAAAGACCATGAAGCTTCTATTTCTTGCAGCTGTTAAAACACCCGCTAGATAGTTTAAATACCCACCAACATTCGTTTTTGCAGTACAGATTATTTCTGAAAGTTATTTGTCTACTAGGCCTAGCCTACTGGCTGATTTATCAAACGAGTGCTTTCTCGTTCGTCCTCCGCAAACTACAGGTGTTTCGGTAGAGAGCCATTGAATAAGCGATGCCAAGCAATTTCTGTAACACTTTTTGTGACATTCAGCAAATATCTCCTCATTTAATGTAAGTTCCTTCGGACAATAGGCCTACGTTCTTCTCTACGTGGAGTTGTCCTACATCTCAGTTGCATCAGTTTTCTAATTTTGAAGGTTCTAAAATATGACGATATGCTTCACTGAATCCTCGTTTTCTTTCATTTGTCCAGCTAACTTTTCCATTGAAACTATCCATTTATGATGGATTACACAGTCGACATTCTGAAATGTCCTGCACGATCAAGGCCAAATTAAGTTATCACGCAGCCACTGTGTCAGCAGCATGAGTGCTGACGGTGACAGTGCGTTTCTGATGTCAGATTATTATGTAGGCTAGCCTACTAGACTGTTCTCACGTTGCAGCGCTTTACTTATATGAAGTAGCATTAATCAATATGAGGGGCAGAGGGGGATAAATGTTGTCCCCCCCGGCGATGAAAATAATTAAGCAGAGGGGAGGATATCAAGACCAGAGGGGGGGAAATCCCCCCCATCCCCCCCCTACAAATCGCACCATGGCCGTTGCTATGCTGGTTGCTAGGTTAATCTCATTGGTTGTTTTGGTTGCTAGGTTGTAACTAACTTGTTGCTAGGTTGTAACAGGAAGTGGTTGCTAGGCTGTTGCTAGGGTACTTGAGGTGGTTGTTATGTTGGTTGCAAGGTAGTTGGTGGTCTAATATAGTTGGAATGGTTAAATAGGTTAAATAGGTGGATAGTTTAAATGGTTAAATTATTTAATAGGGAATTACCATAGTGAGAACAGTTTCGGGCAGAGGAAACAGCTGAACAGGATGTGTAGTCTTAAGAGAGTCAGATTGTATGCTTAACCCATAAGAACGTACCGGGTGATAAGCGGATAACGGCCTTCGAGGTGTGTCCAGTTATACGGAATTAATGGACTCGGGCGGAGGCAAGTCGGAGGAGTTGGGGAGTTCTTTGCCCCTCGTCCTCGTCCATTAATTCTGTATAACAGGACACCTCGGAAATATTAATTCGTTCCCACGAAATAGATAATTTGTGGCCACGAAATAGGTAATTTGTGGCCACGAAATATTAATTCGTTCCCACGAAATAGGTAGGCCTATAGGCTGTGCACTGGACAGCTGGATGAGCAAATCAAGCGCAACTCCTCAAACAGGAACAGGCGCTGTCACACAATGGACAGGGATAGTATGGTAGAGTGCTATTTTAGGCTGGGAATGAAATACAAAGACATTTTTGAAAAGCCTGGCATTGGAGGGATTCATTATTAGCGAGAGGCATCTCCACAGACTATTAAGAGCAGGCTTGGAATTTCACCATTCACCATATTTAGCCTATTCACTGCAGTGGACCTGCATCACTGTATGAAACATTACAAAAACATGAAACATGACATATTACATAGAACTGTAAATCATCTGATCATCTAATAATTACAGATATCTAGGCTATATATAACATTTATTTTATATTTGGCCTGCTATGAAATCATGTATTGAACAATTTAAGCACAGCTCAGCTTTAAGAAACTCAAATAGCCTAGATGCATGCATAGCATTTTGTGATCATTAAGGCTACTTTCACAAACTCTTAGTCAGCTGTCCTCTGGTTTACCAATATCTACGCGATATTTGTAACGTTTATTTTGTATTTGGCCCGTTATGAAATCATGTGGAACAATTTAACCACGTTGTAAAACTTAAAGACCAAATTTGGAGACATCCATACATGTTGAAATTTACTGCAAATTCAAAACTGGATTACGCTGGAACGGCTAACTGTACAGGGGACTGCTTTACACCTTTGTGTTCGGTAAAGTCTGCTGTTTATTCTGATATATGGTTTGTCATGTGTTAAAAGAAGGGTTCGTGAAGTATAAGAGATGAATGGGTAGGGAGATCATGGACGCAAAACCTTCAGTAGAATGATTAAATTGAATTATATTATTTACTTTTCTCGCGAACCGTTCAACACAGCAATTATCGGCTAACATCGTTTAAAAGCTGAGGAAAAGCTCTTTCATGTGTTACTTGTGATGTTTGTGTGATGATGAGTAGGCTACTTCGCAAGTAGTTCAACTGAGAAGAATGGGTGAATTTGGACGCACTTTCTTTCTTGCACTGTCACTTTCTCCACTGCGTAAAAGACTAAATTAATTTGCGCTGTGAATGCTAAGATTATTTTGACAGGCCACAGGCTAAATAAAAATCGCTATTAGTAGGACGCAAAGCAGAATATTGAAAGATGGGGCACCAAGGCCACCGTGGCCTGTAAACCTCTGATTTTTAAAGGGGCATCACGGCCAACGCAAGGGGCTACGACGGCCATGGCCGTTGTGGCCGCCGTGAAATTCCTACCCTGATTAAGAGCCAGGGGCCGGTTCCCCGATAACGCTCACTCTTAGCGCGCTAAGAAGACTCAAAAGATATATCTTACCAAAGTTGTTTATGTTCCTAAGTGTGTTCCCCGAAGTGTCCCTTAGGAAGCTTCTTAACACACTGCCTCTTACGTTCGACGTTACAAAGGCGCTGTCCCAAGTGAAGGTGCTGAATTAGTTGACATCGATTGCTCAGGAATCGATTTTCTACTTCAGGTGAAGGTGCATGACGGCGTTAAGAAACACAACACGCAGAGGCGCACCTTGTCAACAGGCAAACCAAGCAACTGCTTGGAGCCCCAAGCCGCTAGGGGGCCCCCGACCTGTTCTCAGCGCGTTTGCCTGTGGGTCAAGCGAGAATTTCGTCCATAGAGATTGAATGATGTATTTTGCGTGCTCCTGCCCTGTTGTACAAACAGTACGTGCACATGTAGGCCCTATGCTATGGCCTTATGGACAGTGGATCTGTGTTCAAAAAAGTTCAAAGAATCCTCACATATTTAGGCAACTGTGGTAAACGTCAATCGAGGGTGCAGTGATGACGGATCAACATCGGATTTTGGCATTTAGCCTACTCAATGAAGTTATAGTAGGCTAATGTTAATTGACAGAAAGATTGAACATGGTTTGCTACATCTATACGACAGTAAACTTCAGCTAGCTAGCGGTAGTTACAACTAGTTAAGCAAGGAGATGGTTAACATAATATGTTTGTATTAGGGCTGTCAGCCATAACATGTTAATCACGATTCGCGATGCAGTAAGGACCAAGCATACGCGTTAATTTGTTAGAACCCGATTGACGCGAAGTGCATCAAAAAATAGACCATTTCTTCTTTGTTACATTGCTCCGGAACTGTTCATTGCAGCGAGATAAACTTTTATTGCGTGACAGAGCAGAAGTGGGGCTTTCCAACGAGACTACGCACTTGTCTGTACGATCAAGTATGAAAATAAAAGAAAATCATAAAATTAAATCAAATTGCATCATATATTACAGTCTATACTTCTCTGCATTCACCTGCTCACCCATTACTCTCGTTTGAATTACTCGCAAACCCGTGATCGCATAGATATGGCAAGCATATCAGATGAAAGAGGAGACACAGGGCTATCCATTGGTACCATGAATATCGATCCTTTGGGCTTATAAAAACAGACGAAGTAACTGCAAAATAATAACGTCATGTACACAAACCAACGCTGCACACCCATTCTCGTTTGAATTACTCGCGGACCCGTGATCGGATAGATATGCCACGCACGTCAGATGAAAGAGGAGACACAGAGCTATCATTTTATATCAAGTACATCCTTCTGGGTTATAAAACAGACAAAGTGACAGCAAAATAATAACTCCATATAGCTGGACTTACCCCACGTTTACGAATTTTTGTCTGTTTTTGTGGCAAAGCATGTTCATCATCCGGTTTTGAAATCCTAGCAAATTCCTGCATGGCATCCAATTCAAGGTTCACATTGCATCCCAATTTGTTCAACAAAGAAACCCCTTTTTTGCTTCTACTTTGTTCATGGCAATGCAGTAAAAAGATGTAGAGAATCATTATGAGTGCATACACCATGCACTCAAAATTATATTTTGTGAGATACATTTCAAAATATAATAATTTTTATAATACGGTTTTTGTATTTTTATTATTTAACATAAAAACCTAATGGTGATGTAACATAATGGTCATAAAACTTGTCGGTAGGGCCCCCTTGGAATTTTTGCTTGGGGCCCCCACAGACTCTACAATCGCCTCTGACAACACGTTCTATGCAAATGAAACATTCCTCAAATTATTCCAGTAACATTTATTTTAACATAGTTTAAGTTATCAGTAAAATATAAACTATTAACTAAATTATCAAATTGTCAGTAATATGTTCACACGATATGTTGTGACTGTTAGACCGGGTAGGCCTATCCCTCGCTAATCATCCACCCTCCTTATCCCGTTGTGCCACTTGTGCCGCTTCTTGACATGGGTTTAACAACTTCTTAAAATGATGTAATACACTTTTATATTAATGGTAAGGTACCTTACAATTATGATTGATTGGCAAGCAGCTGCAGTTACTTCTGTTTAATGCAGTATTGATAGATAGATACATACTTTATTGATCCCCAGGGGAAATTCAAGGTTCAAATTAAAAAAATGCCATTGGTTAATGTTTTCAATAAAAAGCAGCCATATCTACAATGAACAGAGAGAGATTTAGATACAGTATGGAGGGGAAGCAACGTAAAGAAATGGCACCAAGCTTCTCGTCAGAGGAACTTGAAGTTTTGCTGGACGAGGTGAGCTTGCGCAAGGTGACACCGTTTTCCAGCTTTCAGAATAACTTGTGCAACAGCAACAAAAAAGAGCTATGGAGCGACATGGACTACACGGCGTTTTTGATTCAATACAAGGACACACGTTGGATCGCTGCCATAGGCCTAGTTGGTCGCTTACTGGACACCACCATGCTTACCCATTTATAGATCTTAGCAATTTAGAGGTAAATTCTTTGCCAGCTTTTAATTATCAAAAGTGATTGCCAATTTGAACGCTTTAATGACATTACTAAATAGGCTAGGCTAATTACCACCATATTAGTTCTGATACCAAATAAACTAAACTTCATAAATAGACCTGCATCCATTGCGAACATATTTTGTTAGTCTTAAAATTTCCATAACATAAAATCATCGTTGAGCCACAACATTATACATACTGTCGGCCTACCAGTTTGACTTGTAGGCTACTGAGCTGCGCTGATTTCTAAAGACTGCTGCACAGTGGCGGCGACTAGCGTCTTAATAGCTCAAACAACGCTAAGAGAGAGCTTACGAATGGTCCAGGGCCCACTTCCCCGATAACGACGGAGACACGCTCTTAAGAGGGTTTTCTACGATTCATCGATCGTTCGTTTGGTTTTTCCGACTGTTTCCCGAACATGCTCGTAGCGTGAACGCGCGTGCACTGCTCTTAAGATGCTCTTAAGGGGAGCTGTCCACGTTAATAGTTCTGAAATATCCTCTGATTTGACGGTGATGTCAGGTGACTGCACGTCACAGCTATAGGCCTACCATTTAAACTTCGGATCTACACATTAATCGAGTAAGAAAGAGAGGAAATGTGTAGGCTTAGATTTTGATGCAGTAGGCTACAGACTAAACCACATGTTGCTTTCTCTGCTTTTTACCTCATAGGCCTAATAAAATATTCACTTAGCAAAGATAATGTCAAACTATTCTGGCAACGTCTCGTTTCATAACTTGATTGCATTTTTGTCCGCTTTTCATCACATTATTATGACCATTAAATGTAGGCTATTTTGCACGCCAAAATCTGATTCATCACAGGTAAACACAATAAAGAATGGGAACCTAAATTGGATTATGTATTCTAAGTTGTAATTCCTCTGTATGTCCTGTTGGTGACCTCAGTGAGAAGTACTGTTAAGACGCTCTTAGCCGGTAACGAGTACTCTGGAGCACTCGTAGATCTACGAGTGTTTTCACGATGCTCTTAAGCTACGATGGTTTCGGGAAACAGTCGGCAAATCTTAAGACGTTCGTAAGAGGGACTTTACGACGCTCTTAGGCTTAAGATGCTTTCGGGGAAGTGGGCCCTGGACTGGGAACAAAAAATGGCCCGGGCATTTTTGGCCATGGCGGCCCACCATGATTATTTATACGATATGCTGAGGCACGCGACATAGGCCTACCAGAGGATATATGCGCACATTTATCATCAATTTCGGGAAAGCAATGTTTCACTAATATTACATGAAAATAATAACTGTAAGCTATAACACCTTGCACTAGGCCTACTCACGGAGTGTCTGAGACATCGAAGACATCGAAGACACAACATACATGCCATATGTACATGTAAGTAATTAACTGGTACACTTAATAGGTTTATTCCACTGTATCAAAGAGTAACAACAAGGTAGCACAGCCGTTACATGTACACTGAAGACAATGAGGCCTTGACTGGAGCTAAGAATGGTTTGTATATCAAATCTATCATGACCAGATTTACCCCATCCAGCAGGTATCAGGTCAGCTCTTTGCCTCTGATGAAAATTTAGGCAAATTGGCAAAGTTTTGTAAAAGCATTCAGTATTACAATGTAACAACTATATGTAGGTACCAACAAATACATAATGCAAGTACAATGATAGTACCTGATAGTACATGTTACACAGGTTGTACCACTGTACCTAATTAGGTGGGTAGCCTACACTGTAACAGTGACACATTAAAATAAAGTGTTACTGAAAATGGTTTATAAAACATGTATCCACACCCTAACTAATCATTTTTGCATGTGTATATGTCACAGCTGTTAAATAATATAAATATTACTTAATCAACAAATTATTATTGCGTAATTTATTAAGTATTACAAATAATTTAGAATTTTAGACTGATTTACTATGAACAAACCATTTATAACTGTTTTGTACAAATGCTTTACTGATGAGAATTAATGTAGGAACAATACTTTACAAATGATGAACAAACTATTTACTAATTGTTTGCAAATGCTTAATAAATAATGAATTGTGTGTAGTTATTATAAAGTGTTACCAATAATGTATTGGTATTTGTATTTGTAATTGTATTGTCAGTCATGTATTTTTTTAAGTTGAAAACATTCACAAATGACCTAGAAATAGCAGCAGAATGTTAAAAAATAACCCTTCTCACCTAATGAAAATGCCTATGCCCTATGCTGCCCAGATATCCTCCAAAGTTAGCATGCCAACCACTACTCACCTGCTATCAGAAGTAGAGTAAGGACAACACAAATCTTCCTCATGGTGGCTGTGATGGGAGTCCTCCAGGAAAAGTATGATACTCAGGTCAGGACCAAGTGGTTTTAAACCCGAAATATCGCATCCATCATTGACTGACCAATCACCTAAGAGCAACACTGTGATGACACATTTACTGTAACTTCATGATTTTGAATGAAAGAACAAAGGAAGTAGGCTATTCATTGCATGCAAATCAAGAGACTGATAGTCCCAACAGCCTTGTCCCCAATGTCTCTGACTGAAGGGGGTGGGCTGAAGTGTTTTTTTACTAAACGTTCATGAGACACACTACTAATTATTTTATCTCTCCTTCATTTTCATACTCTCACATAGTGACAGGCTAGCCTCGGGAGAATTCCTTTTGGCTGTCAACGTTTTAAAGTCTGAAAACTGTGAGAATTGAACAAGTACACAATGGCTTACTTTAAGTCTATGTGTAGTCTAAGTCTCAGACTGATTGATGTTCAGTTTTTTTTCTGTAAGTGTTTTCAGGTATGTGTTTGGGTATTATTAACAATTACCAGATGTGTTTTGCATTTTGAATTGAAGTGCTTTCCCAATGATTACAAGATATTTCGTTTATGAAGAAATATAAGAAACCATGTGTTTCACAATAAATATCTTATAAACAGAATTACAAACAAAGTGCAAAGCATAAAATGTGTTTAAGTTGTGGTTACACTATGTTTAAGGTATGGTTTACGTTTTGAGGCTTTGGTCTGAGCATTCATTTGTAGTGTGCATCAGTGTTGCGCGGGTTTGGTCACAAGCGGCCCGCGGTCGCCCGATATTTTAATCAACCCGACCGCAACTCGGACCGCGAATATTAATTAGGACAAAATTATACCCGACCTGCGATCCGACCCGCTTATTTACAAAATGTGTGCTTTTGGTTATAGGCTGCATGCAGTGTGACAGTAGGCCATTTCTGTAAAAACAAACTAATTTATTTACGAAACTTGATGCAGTAGAACTACACGCAGTAAGCATGCAGGACATAATGTTTGCGCAGGAGAAAGAATGAGAATAAGAGCGCAAGCACGCACGCAACGCACAAAGGATAAGAACACTAGGATAAGATTTGAAGGCCATGGACATACATCTTTCTTTCGAAAACAGAAATGGTGAGGCGAGGTAGGCAAGAGAGATACATTGCTGGTCAAAACGTTAGCGTAAGAACTGGTTTATAATGCTGAATGAAACACAAAGCTTTACTAAAGCACATCCACTGTTTAAAGTCACAAACACAACGAACTAAGGTAACTTTTATGCATGCGCGAACCTATACATACCGGTAGATATGGCTGTGTAGTCTGTGCCATAACATTTATTCCTGCAGGCTGCCCGTTTTGGCTGTCATACTTTTAAATGGCTTCGCAAGAAGTAGGCCTAGACCATAACCATAGCCTATATCGCTTTTCCTGAAGGGGTGTCTTTATTATTTTAACTCGCGTCTTGCTTCTTTACTGTTGACTTTACTGTATTGATGCTTTACTGTATTGATGCTAGCTTTCTCGTGATATTTTAAGTAGGCCTATTTGTAGAAAATATATATTTAATTAATTTTAACTGACCCGCCCGCAAATGACCCGAATATCATTAAAATATTTTGTTTATGACTCATAACCGCGGGTGACCGCTTAATTTCGGGCAGACCGCGCAACACTGGTGTGCATGTGTGTGTCTGTGCGTGTGTGCAAGCGTACATGTGTCTGTGCCTGTAGTGTGTAATGTGTATATTGATGTAAAACAGTGCTATCTAAAAACAAGGCCAAGCAAAGGATTCTTCACTGAAACTGAATGTAAGACTAAACACTTAAACTAATAGAATCCCTGATTCGTCATCTTTAATTATGACAACTCCTTATATAACATGACAACACCCTCAGTATATTTGAATCTCCGTTGAACAAAGCCTTGTATATTTGGATATTTTTAGCCTGCATTTGTCAGAACAGTGAGGAGCTTAAGGGAAAAGTGTCAGCAGAGCATGGGTCAGAATCGGCCCTGATGATGTGCAAGGGGTCATCATCAACAACAAGGTTGCTGATGAGAGGCACAGGAACACAAAAATAAAGTGGCCTTATTTTCCCTTTGTTAGTATAAGTATAAGTATATATACTTTTTTGATCCCGTGAGGGAAATTGGTCTCTGCTTTTAACCCAATCGGTGAATTAGTGAAACACAAACAGCACACAGTGAACACACAGTGAGGTGAAGCACACACTAATCCCGGCGCAGTGAGCTGCCTGCTACAACGGCGGCGCTCGGGGAGCAGTGAGGGGTTAGGTGCCTTGCTCAAGGGCACTTCAGCCGCGGCCCACTAGTCGGGGCTCGAACCAGTGGGCCACGGCTGCCCTAAATGGAATTGGTTTGTCTGCTAGTCCTAACTGCTTATTCCATGAATGAAATATGTTCCCAGATCTCACTCAAGTAGCTACCAGGCTACCAAAGTTAAAAAAAAAAAAAATCAAGGTGATTATTAATATAATAACTTGTATTAGCACAGTGGAGGCTCTTCTTATGTTGAAGGAAAAGTTTGTTATTAACTCCTATCCTGCAAAGACTCATCTCACCTCCTTACCCATCTGTCTAACAGGTAGTGTAGTGGGCAATACTGTAGGTGATGTACTCTCCCATATGACTGTAGTGGGGAAGGACATATTCAGCAACAGAATGTATTTCATTTTTAGATCAACTAATCAGTCAGCCCTTTGAGTCTTTTTCATCCTTTCCTAATCATGAATATTTGGGCTAAATAACATTCCAAAACATTTGCTCAAGGTAAAATCTGTCTTAGTGAAAAGGTTCTTTAAACTCTCTCTCTCTCTTCCATCCAGGGCCAGGGGTTTGTTATTATTCCCTTTATGAGCTGATAATGACCTTATTAATGATATTAATGGGAAATCAATAGCTTATACTGTCCATTGTTTGCACTACACTGCTGAACTATACGGACCTTTTGCTGTTTCACAACTATTTGCATAAGAAGCACCACTTATCATTCTTCTGTGGCTCCTTAATTTTCATACCCACATAGTAACAGTGGTTAATCTGGAGCTAGAGAATCCCGTAGGTCTGTGAACATTTTGAGGCACGGGTTCACTATATGCCAAACACAGAAATAAAGCAGCCTTACAGTACTTTGCCCTTCTTAATCTTCAAGACATAATTTCTTTCTTCTGAAGTTTGTGAATGAAATACTGTATGTTTCCAGATTCCACTCAGATGGATATGTACTGTAGCTACCAGGCTACCAAAGTCCACATGCAAGTACAAACAAAAAAGGTCAAACTAACAACCGCACATCTCATGCTTAAATTGGCAGCATCAAGGTGATTATTAGTGCTATATGATACCTGCAATGACCTTAATGGCATTATTGGGAAATCAATAGCTTATACTGTCTATTGTTTGCACTGTGCTACACAGCTATCTGAACTATACGGACCATTTGCTGTTTCACAGACATTTGCATAAGAAGCGCCACTTGCTATTCTTCTATCGCTCCTTAATTTTCATATCCACATAACAGGCACTCAGATGGATAAGTAGCTACCAGGCTACCAAAGTCCACATGCAAGTACAAATAAAAAAGGTTAAACTAACAACTGGGCATCTCATGCTTCAATTGGCAGCATCAAGGTGATTATTACTGTAATGTAACAACTTGTATTAGCACAGTGGAGGCTCTTCTTACGTTGAAGGAAAAGTTTGCTATTAACTCCTATCCTGCAAAGACTCATCTCACCTCCTTACCCATCTGTCTAACAGGTAGTGTAGTGGGCAATAGGTGATGTACTTTAGTGACACTTTTTACCAACTGAAGTAGGCCACTGTGCAATATCCAAACCTTATTAGGCACCGTAGACCCAGACCACAGTTAGAATTCGTCCAGTTTCCCAGTAAAATGACGTGCCCCACTCCGGCCCTGTATGTACTGGTCAAGCTCCGTAGCCCACAGCTATCTGAACCTCATAGACCTTGTTCTGCTTCTCTCTGGGTGCATGAGACACACCCTTTACTCCTTAACCTCATAATTTGCCTACTCTCCCATAGTGACTGTAGTGGGGGGGGGACATATTCAGCAACAGAATGTATTTGATGTGATGTGTATTTACATCATGTATTGTCAAGTAATCAGTCAGCGTCTTCTTCATCCTTTCCTGACCATGAATATTGGGGCTAAATAACATTCCACATATAGTAACATTTGGTCAAGGGAAAATCTGTCTTAGTGAAAAGGTTCTTTGAACTCTACTCTCTCTCTCTCTCTCTCTCTATCTTCCATCCAAGTGCTGTTTTCTTCCTTCTTTTTGTATGGATTGTTGAAATTTAACCAGCACTAAGCATATACTGTACTAAGTTTAAAAAGGCACGTATGGAGATGCTTAGGGTTGCTTGTAATGACTGTATGAGGATATTACTTAACAAACCCAGGTGCTGTAGTGCAGTGGTTCTCAAAGTGGGGTCCAGAGACACCTTGCTGCCCGCGAGCCATAGCCAAGAGGTCTGCAGAATTATTTGCTTTAAAGGATAAAGTTGAGGTTTATCATTTTGAAAATTCATATCTGCATATGAAGTCCCTTTTCACCAAAAAAACAAGCTAATTGTGTCAACATCCCACCCACATTAACATTTAACTTGAAAAACTTCATTTAGGTCAAGAAGAACCATTCTGACTGCTGCGTAGTTTGGCTTATTTGTCAGGCAGCAAGCTGATGAATCTGAATAAATGTTTGAGTCTTTTTGATACACAAATTCATTTCTCACCTGAACGTCTGCCAGAACAATATTGTTATGCGGCTGGCAAATCCTAGGGTTAGTGCCTTACAATAGGCCTACCAGTCATCACTTTGGAAACATTGGTATGCATCTTTTATAGGAATGCAATGGTTTTTCTTTTTTCTCTATTTTTCTGCCATTTTTACCTTTTCTTTTTTAATGTATGTAGCATGTCATGTCTGCGTTGTCTGTGTCTTACGAGTGGTGATGATGATGATGATAGGGCAGGGGGTTGTTATTATTCCCTTTAAGTATAAGTAGAGTATAAGTATAGTATAAGGATAGTATAAGTTTAGTATAAGTATAGTATAAGTATATATACTCTTTTGATCCTGTGAGGGAAATTTGGTCTCTGCATGGTCTCTTCCTTGGTCAAGGGCACTTCAGCCGTGCCTACTGGTCAGGGTTCGAACCGGCAACCCTCCAGTTACAGGTCCAAAGTGCTAACCGGGAGGCCACGGCTGCCCACCTTATTAGCTGATAATGACCTTATTAATGGGAAATCAATAGCTTTTACTGTCCATTGTTTGCACTGTGCTACACAACTATCTGAACTATACGGACCGTTTGCTGTTTCACAGACATTTGCATAAGAAGCACCACTTGCTATTCTTCTGGGGCTCCTTAATTTTCATATCCACATAACAGGCATAGCCGTGGTGGCTGATCTGGAGCTAGAGAATCCCGTAGGGCTGTGAACGTTTTGAGGCACAGGTTCACTATGTGCCAAACACAGAAATAAAGTGGCCTTTGTTAAATGGAATTGGTGGGTCTTCTAGATATCATTTCTTACTTCAGAAGTTCATGAATGAAATACTGTATGTTCCCAGATTCCACTCAGATGGATAAGTAGCTACCAGGCTACCAAAGTCCACATGCAAGTACAAACAAAAAAGGTCAAACTAACAACTGGGCATCTCATGCTTCTATTGGCAGCATCAAGGTGATTATTAATGCTGTATGATACCTGCCATCACTATGGAAACACTGGTATAATTGTCCTTTATAGAAATGCAGTACAACCTTAACAGTAAAACTCTGCTGGTCTCGCTAGCTGTCGTCAAGACAACCATCTGGAAAAACCTATTATTGGATCCCATCTCACTAGAAGTATCAAATAGCCCATCTGGTAATAACTCCCTCTCCATCCCCTTTCCATTTGGCCATCACTCCCCAAATTCCTAAACTCATAAGCTCTGTTGGCCCCTCTCTGCCTGAGACTTCGATTTCACCTACAGTACCATCAACCTTACCAAACATGCCTCACCAACCATCAACCTTACCAAACATGCCTCACCATTGTCCACCAGATAGCCTCCTTCACCGCTAATGCCCCCACCCCCACTACATGCCCCAAATTGCCCCTCTCTATACTGTAAGTATAAGTATATATACTCTTTTGATCTTGTGAGGGAAATTTGGTATCTGCATTTATCCCAATCCGTGAATTAGTGAAACACACTCAGCACACAGTGAACACAGTGAGGTGAAGCACACACTAACCCCGGCGCAGTGAGCTGCCTGCAACAACAGCGGCGCTCGGGGAGCAGTGAGGAGTTTTGGTGCCTTGCTCAAGGGCACTTAAGCTGTGCCTACTGGTCGGGGTTCGAACCGGCAACCCTCCGGTAACAGGTCCGAAGCGCTAACCAGTAGGCCACGGCTGCCCTATGTCTCCTCTCCTGAATGGCAACAAAAATAAAAAAATAATCTTTGCAGTATGTCATGTCTATGTTGTCTGTATTCTGAATGGACCCGGTGTCTGGCAATATAGGTGATGATGATGATGATGATGATGATGACGATGATGTTGAGCCTGATGGTGATAGGCCTGGGGTTTGTTATGATTCCTTCCTTAATAAATATTAAGAAGTCAATAGCTTTTACTGTCCATATGCTCTGTGCCCCACGCATATCTGAACTATACAGACCTTTTGTTGTCTCTTGATATTTTGCATGAGAAGGGCCACTGTATTTCTCCTTAATTTCCACACCCTCACATGTGCCATGCGTAGTCGGAGTGGCTAGTTATTATCATTAACCTTTTGAGGTCGGTTTGAATACTGACAGCTTAACGATATCTTTCTTTTATCTCTCCTTCATTTTCATACTCTCACATAGCAACAGGCCTAGCCGCCGGAGTGGCTAATCTGGAGCTGGAGAACTCCGTTGGGCCATGAACATTTTGAGGCCAGTCTGAACACTGTGAGTTTAAAGATATTATTTAGTTCATATTCTGCATCCATGCTGCACTTCAGCAGCCTGGACCTTAAGCACATTATATTGTATCAATGTGTTTACATGGAGCATCTGCACTGATCCAGCTGCAGATTCACTCACGGCAGGAGGGCCAACATCTAAACTGGCAGTGCACTGTGGAGTGCTGGCCACTAGAGGGAGCAGTGCTGCAGTTGGTGCAGGGATAGCATTGTGTATACAGTATATATGTGCTGTCTCTGTTGTGAGTGTGTGCTGATCACTGTAATGTGTGTGTTCTATCCCTATAGTGTGTGTGTGTGTGTGTGTGTGTGCTTGTGTGTTTGTGTGTGTGTGAGTGCTTGTGTGCGCGTGCGCGTGTGTGTGTGTGCTTGTGTGCGTGTGTGTGTGTGTGCTTGTGTGTATGTGTGTGTGTGTGTGTGTGTGCTTGTGTGTGTGTGTGTGTGTGTATACAGTATATATGTGCTGTCTCTGTTGTGAGTGTGTGCTGATCACTGTAATGTGTGTGTTCTATCCCTATAGTGTGTGTGTGTGTGTGTGTGTGTGTGCTTGTGTGTTTGTGTGTGTGTGAGTGCTTGTGTGCGCGTGCGCGTGTGTGTGTGTGTGTGTGTGTGTGCTTGTGTGCGTGTGTGCTTGTGTGTATGTGTGTGTGTGTGTGTGTGTGCTTGTGTGTGTGTGTGTGTGTGTGTGTGTGTGTGTGTGTGCTTGTGTGCGTGCGCGCGCGTTTGTGAGTGTGTGTGTGTGCTGCAATGTGTTTGCTGGTCCCTGCAGAGTAAGAAGCTGCTGCAGCCTCTTTGGGGAAATGCTCCCTCTGCTCCAGCAGGAGGGCAAATGCAGTGTGCAGGGAGACTGCCAAGACTTTTGCTCGCTACCCAAAGTGTTTTTGTCCGTACTTGAGTTACATTCTGTTACTAGTACTGATTATATTGATGTAAAACAATGATTTCTAAAAACAAGGCCAAACAAATGATTGTTCATCATAACTTTAACTAATAATTAGACTAAACACTTAAACTAGTAGAATCCCTGATTTCTCATCTTTAATTATAACATTTTCATTAAGATCACACATTCAGCATATTAGAAAACTCAGATGAACAAAGCCTTGTATATCTGGAGCTTTTTAGGCATATGGGACTAATTGTTTGCAGCATTTGGTCAAGGGGAAACTTCTCTCTCTTTCTCTCTCATTCTCTCTCGCTATCTCTCTCTCTCTCTTTTTTTATCTCTGTCTCTCTTCCATCCAAGTATTGTTTTCTTCCTTCCTCTTTTTTATAGACTTTTGAAATGTAACCGGCTCTAAGCGTATGGGACTAAGTGTATGTTGTATGTAATTTGTTCTTTGCTGTCTGTGTCTTCTGAATGGACCCTGAGTCTGGCAATAAAGGTGATGATGATGATGATGGTGATGATTGTTCTTATTTCTTTTCATAAGAGGACACTGACGTGTTGCTGTTTCACAACGATATGCATAAGAAGCAGCACTTGCTATTCTTTTATCTCTCCTTCATTTCCATACTCTCACATAGCAACAGACATAGCCGCCGGAGTGGCTAATCTGGAGCTGGAGATCTCCGATGGGCCATGGACATTTTGTGGCCGGTCTGAACACTGAGCTTAAAGATGTTTAGTTCATATTCTGCATCCGTGCTGCACTTCAGTATTCTAGGCCTAAACCACATTTATATTTATTTATATGTGTGTGTGTGTGTGTGTGTGTGTGTGTGTGTGTGTGTGTGTGTGTGTGTGTGTGTGTGTGTGTGTGTGTGTGTGTGTGCGTCTGTCTGTGTGTGTGTGTGTGTGTGTGTGTGTGTGTGTGTGTGTTGTGCAGGAAGCCCCCCCTACAGTACAAAAATATTGTATTTTCTTTTTTCTTTTGGTTAAAGAAATTGTAGCATGCCTGCACTTAACATAATAAACCAGACTATGAGTTGAAATAAATACTAATACAATTAGAAGTTGTGTTTAATTTGGATATTGTTTCCGAGAGCGCTGGTGGGAGGGGCTAGGGGTGAGGGGTCACGTTAACGTTACATTTTCTGAAGGGTCGGGTTGGCAACTTGGCACTCAGCGTAACGGACCAAGAAATAAGAGAGAAATTGACATAAGAGACTACAGATCACAGAGTGACATTTGACCAGATGGATATACGAAGGTACCTGAGGAGTGTGAGGGAGAAGCAGAGCGCGATGAGTGGCAGAGCAGCTGATGCTGACGGAGCCTGCAAAGTCAATCAAGATCTACTAGGCATACAGGTCGAGTCTACTTGTGTCCATGAACTAACGACCAGCCAAAAGTATAAGTAAGTAAGTATTAGTATAAGTATATACTCTTTTGATCCCGTGAGGGAAATTTGGTCTCTGCATTTATCCCAATCCGTGAATTAGTGAAACACACTCAGCACACAGTGAACACACAGGTTAGGTGAAGCACACACTAATCCCGGCGCAGTGAGCTGCCTGCAACAACAGCAGCGCTCGGGGAGCAGTGAGGGGTTGAATAGAAATCCATTTAACAAGTCTCAAAGTAGCCCGGTGCTTCTTTGGTAGTACAATGAGGGCCCTTACATATAAATAGAGGCATTAACTTCGTAAGTGTAAAGATAGTTTATTAAAAAGGACTGTCTTGTGTTGCGTGCCGAGACTTGTCACTTAGTGTTCCTCTGTGTCTCTCGCCAGCATGTGCACGAGGGTGTTTGTGTGTGTGTGTGTGCACGAGGGTGTTTGTGTGTGTGTGTGCGCGAGGGTGTTTGTGTGTGTGTGTGCGCGAGGGTGTTTGTGTGTGTGTGTGTGCACGAGGGTGTTTGTGTGTGTGTGTGTGCACGAGGGTGTTTGTGTGTGTGTGTGCGCGAGGGTGTTTGTGTGTGTGTGTGCGCGAGGGTGTTTGTGTGTGTGTGTGCGCGAGGGTGTTTGTGTGTGTGTGTGCGCGAGGGTGTTTGTGTGTGTGTGTGTGCACGAGGGTGTTTGTGTGTGTGTGTGTGCGCGCGCGCGTGTTTGAGTCTCCCCCTTCTTTAAAAAAACAAAAACAAAAAGAAAGGTCAAGGATTGATAAGGGGTGAAATTACAATAGGGCATTAATAAGGACGTTTTATATGTTTAGTAAGAGATGATGATTAATACATGTGAGTGACGTGTTGCAATTTTGTGAAAGTAAATGCATAGTGAGAGATTTATTATTAATAGTAGTGGGTTTGTTATTTTTATAGTGGACACCACCTGCCTACCACCTTCCTAGTCCTGTAAAGAGTTCATGCTAAACATTCCATTTTACACAGGAATTCCCCTCTAACTAGCTGGCTGCAGCCTTATAAATGAAATAGACATAATTTGAATGAATATTATGGATGTTGTATTTAAATATAGGTTATATATTTTTAAAGAGGACATCCTGAAGAGTCAGTAGAGGGAAGCAGGAGGCAGGTAAAGAAAAGAGGGTGAGACAGAAAACAGGCACTGATCGATACTCTGCTATATTCTTTACTGTAATAAATTATGAATTAAAGAAGCACTTTAAAGATGTGATGAAAACATTTTGGTGCGCAAATTGCATAAACTGAAAGGGGCTAAGCCCCCCCAGTCTCTAAATTCTAGTGACGTCCCTGTGTGTGTGTGTGTGTGTGCCCGCGCGCACGCCCAGTGTCTGTGTGTGAGTGTACTGGTCCCTGTAATGTCGATCCTGTAGAGTGTGTGTTTGTTTGTTGAGGGTGTTGGTGTGAAGCTGCTGTAGCCTTTTATGAGATATGCTGTCAATACAGAACCAAGCAAATGCAGAGGGACCCATGTCTGAAACCACAGCACACTGCGACTCCTCTCCTGGCCACTAGAGGGAGCAGTGGTGTAGGAACAGCACATACACACAACCAAGGAATTGACTCTGAGTCAGGAAGGGTGTTAAGCATTTGGTTACTATCAGGGATGTAGTGAGACCCTATCTTAATGTCCAGTATGCATCATAACCGGTCAGTGGAACACCTTGCTACTGAGCCCCTCTCTAACGTCCAGTATGCATCATAACCGGTCAGTGGAACACCTTGCTACTGAGCCGCCTCTCTAACGTCCAGTATGCATCATAACCGGTCAGTGGAACACCTTGCTACTGAGACCCTATCTTAATGTCCAGTATGCATCATAACCGGTAAGTGCTGCACAAGTTGAGAGACACACAGATGATACACAGACCAAAGACAGAGGCGTTAGGACAACAGGACATGAGGGAGAGAGAGGTCATCACAGGACATGAGGGAGAGAGAGGTCATCACAGGACATGGGGGAGTGAGAGGTCATCACAGGACATGAGGGAGAGAGAGGTCATCACAGGACATGGGGGAGTGAGAGGTCATCACAGGACATGGGGGAGTGAGAGGTCATCACAGGACATGAGGGAGAGAGAGGTCATCACAGGACATGGGGGAGTGAGAGGTCATCACAGGACATGGGGGAGTGAGAGGTCATCACAGGACATGGGGGAGTGAGAGGTCATCACAGGACATGAGGGAGAGAGAGGTCATCACAGGACATGGGGGAGAGAGAGGTCATCACTCCCCAACCTCTTTCAAGCAGCACAAGTTTCAATCAATCATCATTATAAAAAAAAGTTTCCTTCAAGGTCATGTGACAATATTGATTGTTGTCAAGCAATTGTCACAATAAATTCAAAAGTTTCTTCTATTTCCACTGCTGATCAGGAGACCCTCCTAACACACATACACTCACACACACACACTCACACACACACACACACACACTCTCACAAACACAAAACAGGGACCAGCACCCCACTACTTCTCTCACACACAGAGGCACAGACCACTGTTAGTCAGGAGGCCTTCCTCAGTGGCAGACAGCTCATCAGCAAACGGGGCTTTTATGTTCCGCTGAGACATGACTGTAGTTCACTGGTGGTCTTTCTTTGGTTTGAGACTCAGCTATGAGGTTTGAAATGCTGAAAGGTCTCAACTACGGCATGAACTAGATGAACCACAACTTTACATTAAATACACTGACTATTGCAACGGGTCTTTAAGGCAACAATGACTAAGGTGGCCCCTTAGTGAGGCTTACATAATGGAAAAATACAAACATGTTGCCTAATTGGGTATTGTGTACACACATTCACACACTATATGAACTGCAATTACGTTCAAACCTATTTTAGGTAAGGTTGAAGATAGTTGTTTTAGTGCGTGAGAAATTCATCATCTATACTACAGCTCTCTGAGAAAGATGCAACACCTAATCCTGTGGTCTGCCTCAAGGTGTGAACAAGCAGCATATGTGCTCCAACCACTGATCTATCACCCACCATGCTCATCATCAAACATACCCACTCTGTGGACTGCATTAATGCACACAACTGTTTATTAAAGGAAAATTCCGGTTTTTAGCACTTTAAGGCCCTTTTCTGGTTTGTTTTGGATGACTTAGAGTGGTGGACACCGAAATTTTGACGATTGGTCCTGTCTCGACTTTTCTGACTCGTTTTGAATCGCCTTTGACTTCTCAGGGTGGCTGGCAATATGCATACTGTAGTAGGCTACTCAAACATGTCCTAAAACAACCCTTAACATTCGTTTTCAAAACTGTGCAACTCACCGAGTGGTGTGGTCAGGCCTCATCTGAGACCACCATCAACCATTTCCTGCCGTGTGATCATATAAAGCCCCTTAGCGCAGAGACCACCATTCTGCTCAGCACCAGAAGAGAGGGTGAGTTCTATTCTGTGTAATGCTTTTGAGACTTGTGTTTGCTTTTAATGAATAGCCTACTTAAGATCATCTAAAAGAGCATGCTCCAGTTCTACTGATAGATAAAAAGGCATTTATGGAAACTTGTAAAACATGCTGTCTGTAAAAACAGCAGATAGGACCCATGTACAATGGTTAAATCATTTGTCCAGTCAGATTAAATATTTGCCTTGATGTCTAGTCAGATTAAATGCTTGCCCTGATGTCTAGTCAGATTAAATGTTTGCCTTGATGTCTAGTCAGATTAAATGCTTGCCCTGATGTCTACAGTAATCAGATTAAATGTTCGCCCTGATGTCCAGTCAGATTAAATGCTTGCCTTGATGTCCAGTCCGACTTAATGCTTGTCCTGATGTCCAGGCTCTCTGAAGATTCATCATGAAGATCCAGCTCCTGCCGTGTCTGCTGGTGATCCTGCTGTGTGTCTGTGGCATGGCCCAGAGTTCATCATCCTCCCACATGAAGAGAAGAAGACCAAACAGACCAAAACCAGACCAAAATGAGAGACACAAAAAGTTCATTAGACAACACGTTATTAGTAAAATGGGTGCACAAGATTGTAATAAAATAATCAATCAGAGGAAAATTTCTGAGACACACAGTTCAAAGTGCAAATTTAAAAACACTTTCATAATTGCCTCAAGCAAGACAGTTACAGAAGTCTGTAAACAGAAGGGAAAAGATATAAAGATAAAAGGGAAAAGCTACAGAGAGAGTGTCGACAAATTTCATGTAGTAGATTGTGAGCAGAGGTCTAAGGGTAAAAAGCGGCCCAAATGTGAATATCGGGGACACAGGTATTCCAAGCATGTTGTTGTTGCGTGTGAGGATGGCCTCCCAGTCCATTTAGAAAGGACTTTATCTGCCAACTCCACCACCATTGCATGTTCTCTCAGTAACTCCCTGGAAAGTAATGAGACAATGCACTGCTAATGTGACCTAGATGATGTATCTGCAAAATCTCCTTTTGACTGCCTCCTCTCTGGAAAACAGATGGAAGATTTTCTGTTATTTTTGATCAGATTTATTGTTATCTGGATTTATTGTTTCCCTATGTATTAATACTTACTTGCAATGCTGTATGCCTACTTTGCAACGCTATGAGCATTCATATAAATGCAAATCATTTATGTTGAACTTTCTGTTTCTTTTAGTGCTAGAGGTCTCTTTGTGACATAATTTCATTCTGCATATAAAGGCAATAAAAACTGTAAAACTTTAATAAAAGTTGATTTAAAATGTCAATCATTTGTTTATGGTTTTCATGGATAATTAAAAGGCATTAAGTATATGAATTAGTAGAATAGCTGAAACTTACCAGTTGCACAAGAGAAAAGTGCTGCACACCAATCATACGATAGAGACACACATCGGCCGCACCAATCATACGATAGAGACACACATCGGCCGCACCAATCATACGATAGAGACACACATTGACCTGGTGGGTGTTACATTGTGACTGGAAAGAGAGAAAATTAAATAGGTCACTGCTTGCTCTGCTTGTTCACCACAAACTCTTTCATGCTGACCACAGAATGGCCCCTGCTTTGCTCACAGAAACTTTGTGACAGGTGAAAAAAACCCACACTGACTGGTGTCAGTGGTAGACGACAACTGCACTCTAAGTGCATTAATAAACAGCAGTGCAGTCCACAGAGTGAGTGTTTGATGAGCATGGTGGGTGATACATTGTGGTTAGAAGAGGAAGTAGTCACTGGCCAGAGATTTGTGTTGTCTGAGCATGTGCAGACTGCTTGTGCAAACACAAACTCCTGATCATAGGATGATGTGGTGCATCTTTCTCAGTGAGACATAGCATTATAGAATAAAGAAAAGCACATATGAATGCACCTTGGGAGCATGGAAGAGATTTGCTCTTTTAAATAGTGTGTGTGTGTGTCTGTGTGTCTGCATGTGTGTGTGTGTTTGCATTATTCAGGTTGACTCTAAAAATAAAAATCTAAACTATAACACTATAATCACAACAAAATCCATCCATACAAAATTTCAACATTCTATTTTCAGATAAGTGTTTGTTACATTTACATGTATTCATTTAGATGTCGCTTTTATTCAAAGGGACTTACATATGTCAATTACAAGTACCATTGTCCCCAGAGCAACAAGGGTTAAATGCGGTGGAAGCCGGAAATTGAAGCCACAACTTTTCAGGCAGCTGCAAGCTAGCCTACAGTAGTTCCTTAACCACTATGCCACTGCCTACGGGCAGCTAGCAGTAGTGTTAACAGTAGTGTTAGCAGGAGTGTTAGCAGGAGTGATGGCAGTAGTGTTAGCAGCAGTGTTAGCAGTAGTGTTAGCAGCAGTGTTAGCAGTAGTGTTAGCAATAGTGTTGGCAGCCGTGTTAGGAGTAGTGCCACCTTGATTATCCTCCTACAGCTCATATGCTCGCTTGTAGCGACTGCTTAAAACAGTAAAGACAGGAGGCAGTATTTTCGCCCACTCTGTAACTATTAGGGTTTAGAAAGGAGAACAAAGTCAGATCTCTCGCTCCCTTTCTCTTCATTTCTATTTGATTGAATATTTATTGATTCAGATTTGATTTTGCAATTTAAAGGTCTGTGAACCAAGACACAAGGCACACCAGATTTATCAGGTCTTTGCATTTATTGTTAAGTTGTCAGAAATATCATGTATGTATGAAAGACTTTAGAAGTTCTGTTTGTTCTCACCACCAACTCTTCCATGCTGAGGCCAGAAGGGGCCCCTACATTTGCTGAGAACGTGCTCAGCAACAGAACTCACTGGCCAGTACGTGCTGTCTGAGCATGTGCAGACTGCTTTTTACCACAAACACTTAGATCCTGACCACAGGAGGAAGTGCTGCGTCTTTCAGTGACACATATAGAATGTATATGCAGTATTCCAATTAGCAAGAGGCTGGCGGAACACTGTCGGTCCATTGGGGGCATAGCTGGCGGTCTGCTGGCATTTTGCTCATCGGTTCTCTGGCGGTCCGCTGGCGGGTTGCAGACAAATTGGCCAATATTTTGCCACTATTGGTCTAAAATCTTTTTCATTTGTTCAGTTATACTCCGTCATTTTATTAACTTTTCTTAATATTCATGACAAGTTAAATGAAAAGAGATGGTTATCCAACGGCGGACCACAAGTGGCACACCACCAGCGGCATACCACCAGCGGTCCGCTATCTGCCAATCTGATTTTGTTATATGTGTACGTATGAGAGACTTCTGTCTGTTCTGTTTGTTCTCACCACAAATTCTTTCATGCTGAGCACAGAAGGGGCCCCTATTTGCTGAGCATGGTGGGTGATAGATCAGCTGTTAGAACAGGAAGAACTCACTGACCAGTACGTGCCGTCTGAGCATGTGCAGACTGCTTTTTTACCACAGACACTTAGATCCTGACCACAGGGGAGGAAGTGCTGCGTCTTTCTCCGTGAGACCTATAGAATGTACAGTATGTGCATATGAAGAGTTCAGATGAAAAAGCCTCTCAACGCCACCTCCGTCAAAGTGATGATCAAAGTGATGACGAGTGAATGCTCTCCACACATAGTATACGTAATCAAATCATTTTGCTTCAAAACCAGCTAAGTATCACTGTAAGGTCTGCAATTTGCATAAACCAGTGGAAAGGTCTCATATTGACAAAAGCCTTTGTAATCAACAGCACCCCGTTTATACATACAGTGAACTAAAAAGCCTCTGTTTTCAGCTGACATTTGGTCCTGTTCTTGTCCCCCTGCTGACTCACCCGGGCCTCTCCTGGACCACAGGAAAATACCTGAACTCTAACTGTATTTGTATTTTGAAACGGAGAAAAGCTAATCTGCGCATGTCTGATAGTGATATAATTTTTAAAGTCTCCATGCGAGAAATACAACACTGTCAGTTGTAGAACAGTGAGGTTAATGCATAGATGTTTCTGTAACCTGGGATATTTGATGGCCTCTCTGAGGAGATGCGCCCACACCCCCTGCTCTCAGATAAGAGAGATGCTCTGGTGATTCCAGATTAATGCCATGCTAATATGTTAAGTTGTTTTAGATATAAGGGGAAGAACACAGATTCTTCTCTCTCTCTTTTCTCCTCCATTCTCACTCTCTTTCTCTTCTATTCTGCCTCTTGTCTTTGACTGGCTAGGCTTCTGGAGGAGGCCTTGCTCTTTCTGGCCTCTCTCTCTCTCTTTCTCTCTGGCCTCTTTCTCTCTCTCTTTCTTTGGGGTTTGTTTTATTTTCTTTATATTTGATGCATTGTTTTATCTGATGTATTAAACATCTAACTTGTATTAGAATTTGTTAGCATGTTTAAGTTTGTTATTTGGTTAACCTTATACATTTCCACCCCTATTTTGAGTTTTTTCTCGAAATTGCACACCGCCTACTTAAAATGGCCCTGTTGCCACATACTTTGACTTACAATCAAGTGCCTGACCTCTTTGGAAAGCTAAGGCCTTGTAGAATTTTTTGGTACCAATAGATTGACTGTGTGATGAACTATCAGAGAGTGGCAAAGGGTAGAATGATAGTTTTTTTTATAGGCGGTTATGTACATCTCTAGAAATGACCACATTCTGCCCTCTTGGTCACTTATGTTCTCTTGAAAACACCACTGAGGCCCACTACCAGGTCTTGTGAATCTGTATGTCAAAGTAGATCCTTATAGGATGAAGTATGACTGTGTGGGACCCATATTTGTGTGGGCATACACATGCGTTTTGCTAAGTGTCCATTTGGAGACTCCAAAAGGACCTTTGGTTACCCAAAACTAAAATTCTTCCTATACAAGAACCCCTTTATGTAGAACCATGATCTTGGTGTCAAATGAAAGGTTACACTCTCTGTGTCATGTTGCTTGTACCTGGAGTGCTTTGCAGTGGCTGTGCCATGAGTCCAGAGAAGCATTATCTGACCTGAAACTCTTACTTTTGCTCCTACGCCTTTGAGATTTCCATGAAAAAAGGACAAACAAGGTAATGCAGTGAACATTTGTATTATAAAATGAAACAAAGGTAAAAAATAACAATACCCTGGCAAACGAAACATCAAATGATTCACATTCAAAGCAATAGAAATGTATTTCTGTTGGCAACCACGGTCAACAAAATGGAACGTGTTATGAACAACTGAAATAGTCTCGGCCACCGGCTCCTCTTCCTCAGACACAGGATCCTCAGCTCTTGTTTTTTTGCTTGGCGGGGCCCAGTCTTCATCGCTGTCACTGAAACAATTGTACAGATGGAAGTTAGGCTCAGACCCACTAAAGTATATGAAAACCCTTCCCAACAACTTATACAAATGATATAAATGTGTGTACTCAGGTCACACCTCCCCCTGCTCTCTCTTTTACACACACACACACACACACACACACACACACACAAACACACACTGCATTCTCACCTAACTCCCCTCTCCCCCAGGTACCAGAACACTGTTCACACTGTTCACACTATGAAACAAAGCTAAATGAAAAACTATGCACTAAACATTACAAAAGCAAACTAAACTGTATCTGTAACTGTATATGGATATAAGTAGTCTACTCACATCTCAAAATCGGGGTCCTTCCCAGCTAAAAAGTTCTGCTCCTCCTCGGAGTCGCATTCCGAGAAATTCGACATGTTTCGTCTTTTTTTTTTTGTCTCTTTGGCATGTTTTACGAACAAAAACCTTCAAAAACATGTCTCTTGCTTGTTTAGTAACAAACTTCCAAACCACTGCTTCGAAATCTGGTTACGCATGGGCTATGCGCCTTGAGTTTAGCCGACAGGGAAGTAGAATGTGACGATGTGTCACATGTCTAAAGAAAGCTCTCCTCATTGGCTACACGGACATCTAGGTCCCATCTCATTGGCTCACTCAGACGCAGCGCTATGACCATTCAAAGACTGGTTGTCAGATTCATCGCTTACGTGACTCATTGGCTTTGATGGCATCTATCTCGACTCTCATTGGTCCTACAGACATGTAATGGGTATCGATGGAATCAGAAGCCTCGTGCTTTGATCAGTATTAAAACATTTCAGTCAAAGTCAAGGCAGGACATTGTATATGATATACTGAAAGTTGCAAATAATCTTGTAATGTCAGGAATTGCTATAACTCTGGTATGGGTACCAGCTCATATAGGAGTTATAGGAAATGAGTTAGCAGATAAAAGTGCTAAGCAAGCAGCTAGACATGCTAATGTAGATGTTGAAGTGAACTACAGCAAAGCAGAAATTAAAAGTATGGTCAAAAACATAGTTAAGGGTAAATGGCAAACATTGTGGGACAGTGGGCAGACTGGAAGACAGTTCTATAATATTCAGAATAAGGTGGGAAAGAGCAGAAATACGAATAGAAGCAAGGAGGAGGAGGATGTCTTTTCTAGAATGAGGTATGGACACACACGTTTAAATAAAACTTTGTTAATAATGAAGAAGCATGCTGATGGCAACTGTGAATTCTGTGGTAGTCCAGAAACTATAGAGCATGTTATTTTACACTGTTATAAATATCAGGAAGAAAGACAAAGACTAGTCTCACAATTACAAGGAGAACAGCTGAGGCTAAACTTAGAAGAAATTCTGCAAAGAAACACAGGGGAAATGTGTGTAAACTATGTAATTGGATTCCTGAGGAATACAGGACTAATTAAAAGAATTTAGTATGATCTTTTTGTTTGTTTGTTTTGTTTTGTTTTGTTTTGTTTGTTTGTTTTTATTTGTTTGCATCCTATTAGGAAAGATTAGACTCCAGTACCACACTCCAGTCCAGTTGGTGGCGGTAATGCACCATTAAAGTTAGTTGCCAACCGCCATAAAAACCGAAAGAAGAAGAAGAAGAAGAAGAGCCTGTCACTCCCCGATGTGAGTCGCTACCCGATGTGAGTCACGCATGCTCAGATTGATAGGTTTTACGGCATAACGCCAAGGGATCCAACTGAAATCCATAAAATAATTAACTTTTCTGTTTCAAAAACGTTTTAGCTATCTAAGATTGTTTGATTGCTAACGTTAGCAAACGCCATTCAAGTGACAGCCTTTGTTGTGCTTGATTGCTTACTTACTTGCCAGCAGTGAACAAACTTCGTTATGTAGGTCAATTTGTATTGATATTACAGAAGTCTCTCGCTAGCAGGCTACTTCAGCCTCTAATCTAGAACTGACATTATTGATCATGCCGTGAAAATGTGATGCCTTACGCTAAATAATACATTACTGCTGTGTAGGCTAATGTCATTATTCTGTGGCTAACAGCACAGGTAGTCGCAAAGTAGCAAAGTGACGCATGCGCGACTCACATCCGGTAGCGACTCACATCGGGGAGTGACAGAGCCTCGTGAACACGCGGAGTACCGTGAATCCAGCGACAATAATGGAAGTAAAACCGAAATATCTGGATTTCCGCGAAAAATAAGTGTTTACTTCGCTTCTTTTCGTATGTATCTGTTTTGTTTGTACTGGCGTGTACAACTACTCAATATATTGGCAATATAACAATGTAGATATTTTACATCTATGGATTCTTACGAAAATTTCAAGACCAAGCATGCTGGGCTAACTTATTGGTACGGCCATACAGACAAGTGACAAAATATGAACGCAGCAACTTTGGGGGGTGGTGGAGGGGGGTATTCTGATATGTTATATATCGGGATAAACTTATATTTTACACACGAAATATATGTTAATTCATGGAAAGCTTTACATATATCGATTCTTGAGTTTCTCAGCTTTAAAATGGTATATAGCATGACTATGGTAGTTCATGATAAGGTGCAAAGAAATGCATGGGGGTTGTTGGGGGGAGGTGGGGGGCACTGTATTTGCCCGAATACGGGTCACCCGTAGTGTACTGGGTGTTAAGCACCCTTTACTGTCACTATCTTCATTATTGACTCCAAAGAAGAAAATCTAAACAAAATGACAAAGAAATCCATTTGTACAAAAGTTTTCCAACATTCCATGTTCATATAAGTGTTTGTTAGCAGCAGTGTTAGCAGTAGTGTTAGCAGTGTTAGCTGCAGTGTTAGCAGTAGTGTTAGCAGCAGTGTTAGCAAAGATAATTAATGCGTATCAAGATGGGTCGTCCTAGTTCATGTCTATGAGGGCAAAGTGGAGTTCAAGTGAGAGACGGGCTCTGGTTCAGTCCCCGCCTGCACAGGGGCATGTCACTGACGTATGACTGACGTTTGAACGCCTCGGTTCCACGCCAGACAGAAGCCGGAGTACAAAACAAACTTGGTGTACTGTACACCTTCATTAATGTTGATTTTCTCCCGACTGGAGGGTCATACTGTCACTCTCCTGAAATGGGGAGGAGGGTTTGGAGATCATGATACCGTGTCCGAAATGTTTAAAAAAATGCCTATTTAAAGCTAATTCTCCTTCTACCGGTTGCATCGAATTGTTTTAGGACTTCTTTGCAGTCAATTGTCATTTCCCAATGGATGTTTAAGAGGGCAAGGCCGGTTAGTCTAGTGTCCGTCATTGTACTCCGCAAGTAAGTTTTGAGACGCCTCAATGTACTAAATGACCGCTCAGCAGAGGCCGTGGATACTGGCATTGTAAGCAAGACTTTCAAGACGGAGTGAACGTTTGGATAAAAATTTCCCATGTTTTCCAAAGTTTGACAAATGTCATTATTTTTTGGTTGTAGCTCATTGAGCTGTCTCCACAGCTCCAGCTCCGTGTCAGCACCATTAACATCCGGCATGAGTTGTTTAAACTCCTCTTTTATGTCCTGCCATAACGTGTTGGTCAAGGACGAAAGTTTGTCTGGCAGCAAAATACTGGCCCTTCAGGCGTGGCAGTGGGACGCAGACGCGGTCTCTCACTTCGGTTGTGAGGTGGTCAATGAATGGAAGGAAAATGTTAAGTCGCCAATAGTGTTCTGGGCTTGATGCAGGTGTGTTTGACCGTTTGGTCTGCAATGCCACAATGCGGGGGACAGAGGGGTGAACTTCAATTTTGGCTGCCAAAGCACAGCCCTGCTCCCACAAGTTCCCAAACGCTGTATCTCGTTTGCGTTGAAGCAGTGTTACTAAGGCGGTGGCATTAGTTGCGGCTGTTGGTAGATCGCATTCAGGATTTTGCAAACTGTTGCTGAGGGGCGTAGGTTTGATAGGTCTTGTTCCTCATGCTGGCCCATACAAAACCCACAAGCTGACCCTCGACACACAACAGTCAATAATGTGACCCGATTTAAAGTGGTTTTCACCCCTTTGGACACTGTTGATTTCGTCCTTGAAACTGAAATATTCACGGGCCGGGGGCATGGACGGTTTGCTAACCATTTTACTGCAGTGTCTACCCGGTGGTAGCATCCAGCTTTGCTATCAGCTAGCTAGCTAGTTCAAAGGTTTAAGTTCTTAATGGGGATATACAGGGCTTTTTATGCCTCGTCTAAGTTGATGTTTCATATAAACAACAATTCATGTTCATAGAAACAACAAGGTCACTAAAACATGATATATTTCATACCTGTGTTGCAGCATGTAGGCTAATGTTAGCAGCATTATAATGACATTCTAATGTCTGAAAGGCTAATGATTAGCTAGCCTATCGGCTACCTGAAAAGTTAAGTGTTCAAACTAGCATTTACAGTGTTCTATTTGATGGTGTATTGGCCCTGACTAAGTTCGTGTGATATATAAACCACAATCCTTGTTGATACAAGTACCAATGTTCGTCTAGAAAGTTTTTATTCACATTAAGATTTTCGCCATAGGCAGTAAAAGACTCCGCCATCTTGTCAATAATTTTCGCTGATTCAAGTTTCAAACTATGACTGAACGGCCTTTCCACCAATCAGAGGCATCACGGTGGGATTGTGGGTAATGAAGTACTTATCCAAGACATCGCGAATAAAAGACATTTATCTCAAAACGAGGTTAGTGCCCCGTGAACTTTTGGCGTCTATATGAGCATACACAATCGCTTAGTACAGCCGTAGCTGGTTTTGAGTCTACCATGTGCAGTTAAGTTTTTATGGCTTATAACCGAATTGTCAATGGAGAAATTGCATTGAATTCTTACTTCCGGAAACTCCTGTGGGCGGGACTGTGATGCTCTATACCATGCCTGTTACGTTCTGTTGTCTCTTGGAGGGAGCGATCCAATGTTGCGCAAATGGAAGGCTTTTTACCTGTGCATATTTGGACAAATTCTGAAGCCCGCAACTGGGCCGCCTGGTGTGCTTGTGTGGCTATGTGTTTCGCAACTATTTTTTTTGCATTGCTCCAATCTCGGAGTGGCTTAGTCCTGAGAATTAACTCACCGGATGAAAACAGTATGCATGCAACACAAAGCAGGCTATCCTGACACAGACTGTAGCGCAAGGTTGGATAGTTCGACTCATTGACAAATTCTTCTGCCACTTTTCTCTGTTAACCAAAAATCAGTGTTGAGGGAGCTATCCACCCTCTGTGTGGTTTAAATCGGGTCTGCAAGACATGGAGTTTGACTGAGTCTGATGCACATTTGAGGATATTTGCCTCAAATTTGCCAATGTCTGACAAGTCTGGTGCTAATGTTAGTGGGCTGCTAACTACCTGGGACATAGCACTAGCAGAGCTTGGGGATAGTTCATCTGTCTGGAAAGCTGAGGATGAACAGCTAGCATTTATCATTGACGTGGAGGGAAGACGGGGAAAGGGGGATGAGGTGAGATTGTATTGAGAGGATGTTGAGTTAAGTTGTGAGCTTTCAGTGACAAATGCTGTCTCAGCCGGCTCCTGCGAGGGGCCTGGACAGTTGGCACTGATTGTTCCATTGCTGCTAAGGGGTGCTTCTGGAGGAGTGGAGGACTGTGCCTCAGCCTGGCCGCTAGCCGTTTCAGACGGTACCGGAGACGGCTGGCAAGCAGAGGACGCCTGTGCATCATTGCATTTAGGCTTTTTAGAAAATCTTTGAAATAAACCCATTTGTTTGAAGCTTCGTTTACTCATTTTTATGCTGGTAATCGCACACGGTATGGTAGAACTACTGACTGATAGTTGCTGTTCTTCAATTTGGAGGGAATCGACACTGATGACACACAGCGAGGGGGCAAACGATACAATTAAATTTTTTACCTGTCCAGTAACCAATCAGTTTTCATGATCACTCACACACCCCTTGAGCAAGGCACCTAACCCCTCACTGCTCCCCGAGCGCCGCTGTTGTTGCAGGCAGCTCACTGCGCCGGGATTAGTGTGTGCTTCACCTCACTGTATATACACACTAGTATGCGTGTGTGTGTGTGTGTGTCTTCCAGGCTCAGAGGGTAAAGTCCTTGGCTGTGTGTATGTGCTGTTATTGCACCACTGCTCATGTGCCATCATCGCATGTGCTCATGTGCCAGAAAACACATTACAGTATACACACATTACGCACACACACACACACACACACACACACTCATACACACACACACACACACACACACACACAAACACATACACACTACGCTAATGTGTATGTGTTTGCTACAATACGCATTCACTTCATTTGTAGCTGGGTCATGGTTGGAGAAACGTTAAAGCAGCTGCAGGTCAACTAACGTTAGCTTTAACGTTAACGTTAAAGTCTTCATTACATCTGGCAACCCAGAAGAGGCTCGCGTCTAGGTAGTCTTGAGGACGTTCACCAGTGTTTTGATTTTGGACTACAGAACGTTTGGTAACAATCCTACAAACCGCTCCTTTAAGGCCGCAAGTTCCATTCTATTGGCACCAGGACCACCAGGCACCTCAATAGCGTCTTTCCAACAGCAATATTGAACACTACCACATAGCTCCATTCTACCTATCCACTAGTGTTGCTGCTGACCTATGTGACTTATTTATTGTGTTCTTAGTACTAATTATTGTCTTATTTATTGTGTGTGGCGTCTTTTTGACTTTCTTAAACTTCTTCGGTAACACTTTACTTGACGGGTGAGTTCATACTGTAGCACATTTATAGCAGCTGTCATAAACTGCACATAAAGCATTCATGACTGTTTCATGAGACATGACTCAACATTCATACCAAACCTTTCATGAATGCGGAAGACAGAACAACAACAACTTGTCAAAATAAAAGTCCAACAATCGCAAAGCAGCATATCCGTTTTTGTTCCAAACCTCTTACCTGATCACGTCACATCTGAATCAATGAACTGTTATGTTATAAACTCACCCGTCAAGTAAAGTGTTACCACTTCTTATCCTCTTTTTTTAAATCAAGTGCTGCATCACCAAGTCAAAAATCCTCTGTACATTTGACCTACAGTATATAGCGATCCTGTATCCTGAAAGGGTTTATTGATTATTAGCAGAATCCATGATTTCTCATTTTAATTTTGATGATTCATTTTATTATGTGATAATTGCTTGACTACAATCATGTCATATGTCATATGGCCAGATGTGAGGAATAAAAATTTTCTTTTTTTAATGACGATAAATTGAAACAACCTGAGCTAGAGTGTGGGGGTGTTTAGACTTGAGTTCAACATCAGCCACCTGCTACCTTGTGTGATGTTTCAATTGTAAACTAGAAATGCAATTCCGAGGAATTACACGAGGGGATGCAATCTGCTGGTTAGGGTGTTGGTGGGGCTGTTGAGTTTGCTGCTAGCTGGTTGGTAGGGTAATTGTGATACCTGTAAAGGTACTTTTGGACTAACCAATCTTGAATCTTGTGTGACATGGCGTTCTTGAGATATCACACTCAAGGTGTTTTTGACCTTGACATTTGACCTTCAACCTCTGCAGCAGGACTTTGAAATGCTTTGCTGTACCATCCAGAACTTAGGAAAGAGTTGTATAATCTCTGGTCCCATTCCATCTCCGTCAAAAGGCTCAGAATGTTTCAGCCGTCTCTTCAGCCTCCACCAATGGCTGCGTACTTTTTGTCTGGCAGCTGGTTATAATTTTATAGGAAATTTTGATTATTTTTGGACCCGACCTGATCTGTATGAGCGAGATGGTATTCGTCTGAGTAAGGCAGGTGTCATGCAATTACTGTCAAATTTGATACATTTTATAGCCTTTGGCTTATGACTCACTCCACTTGTGCCCCCCTTCTCTCCCCCTTATCACTACCAGTTAAAAGATATGAATGAATGTGACCATAGCCATATATCTACTATTGAGGTTTTAATTCGTAACCCATGCTCTTACCTCCATGCTCACCGCTCATCTCAGAGTGGGGCTAATCTATCAAATCTCATTTACATCCCTTGTCGCACATCACTCAACAACTTTCCTGCACCTCTTTCAAACTCCTCTAATCAGCCTCCTGACTCTCCCTTAATTAACCCTCTGGCATTTAGTGCTAGAAAAGGCCTTGGTCTTATTCATTGGAACATTAGAAGCCTGATTAACCCAGAGAAACTGGACCATGTAAAGCTTCTTGTCTCCCAAGCTGCTCCTGATATCTTGGTCCTCTCCGAGACCTGGCTGAAGAGTGACATAAATGACTCAGAGGTGGCATTGAATGATTTTAATATTTTTAGAATTGATAGACCTAGTAGAGGTGGTGGTGTTGCTGTCTATACGAAGTCTTGTTTTAGTTCACATTCCCTTTATTCAGTCTCAGTGAAAAATAGCTTTGAGTTTATTGCTCTAAAAGTCTTTTATGGGCAGAATAACAATGCCTTGGTTATTATAGGGGTTTATAGACCACCCTCAGCCACTATCAAGTCACTTGATCAGTTGGCTGACCTAATATCCTCCTATGCTGAAAGTGAAACTATTATTTTAGGGGATTTTAATATTGACTGGTCCTCGGCTGCCTCAGGTCACTTGAAAGAGGTCACCACTAGCCTTAATCTCACCCAACTCATCTCTGAACCTACAAGACCTAACCTCCTAAAACCCCTCCAAGTCAACTACTATAGACTTAATTTTCTCTAATAGACCTGATAAAATTACTGCAACTGGGGTCTTTGACCCAGGGGTCAGTGATCACTGCCCCATTGTTTGCATCAGAGATACCCATCTCAAAAAAGCACTGTCTCGTTTTGTCCCTGAGACACTTCAATGAACAGGGTTTTATAAATGACCTGTATAATAGCAATATCAATTGCATAACTGAGTTCATGGATGTTGACCTAGCTCTGGATAGAATTTAGTCAGAACTTCTTTTTTTTTTTTTCGCATGTCCAAATTTCCGTCAATGATTCCCGGGACACTGAAAGACCGGGGTAGACGAAACTTGGTGGGCATGTAACCCCATATGGATAGCATGGAACCATCGTTTTTCGTTTTGATCTGTAGCCCCCCCGCTGGACTGCACCCCCCGAAAGGAGGGTAGGGCAGACACAGTTTTCTGTGAATATCTCGAGAACCGTAAGGTTTAGGAGGACCATTTTTTGTATGTTGATCTCAAGGGGCCATGTCAACCCATTCCATAACCACTCATTTCATGTATAGCGCCACCTAGTTAAACACAAAAAAGTAAAAATGAGGTGTTGTAATCGCAGGTATCTGTGACCTAACATAGTCAAAACTGCACGAAATTGGAAGTGTATGATCATTATGACACCCTCTGAATGCACGCCAAGTTTCGTGGAATTCCGTTCATGGGGGGCCACACAATAAATTAATTTATGTTACTATACACCAACTGGCCTGTAGGTGGCCGGAGACAGTTTTCTGTGAATATCTCGAGAACCGTAGGGCCTAGGAGGTCCACCTTTTTTTTGTATGTTGATCTCAAGGGGCCATGTCAACCCACCCCATTACCACTTATTTCATGTATAGCGCCACCTAGTTAAAAATTAAAAAGCAAAAAATTAGGTGTTTTCATCACAATATCTCTGGCTGACATGGTCAAAACTGCACGAAATTGAAAGTGTAGGATCATTATGACACCCTCCGAATGCATGCCAAGTTTTGTGAACTTTCGTTAATGGGGGGCCTTACAATAAAATAATTTATGTGTACATTTAGTGACCGTACACCAACAAGGATTCCCGGGACACTGAAAGACCGGGGTACACGAAACTTGGTGGGCATGTAACCCCACATGGATAGCATGGAACCATCGTTTTTCGTTTTGGTCTGTAGCCCCCCGCTGTACTGTTCCCCCCGAAAGGAGGGTAGGGCAGACACAGTTTTCTGTGAATATCTTGAGAACCGTAGGGCCTAGGATGACCAATTTTTTCCGTATGTTTGCATCCAGGGGTCATGTTAACCCATTTCATGTGCACACATGTGCATAAACAGATACACACGCACACACATACATTCACAGTAATCATACGTATGACACATACTCACACAGTAGACATATGTATGTATGCATGCACATGCACAAACACACATACGCAGGCAAACACACAAGCACGCACACACACACACACACACCCACACACATAAACATAAACGTGTACACGCACACATGCACACAATTCAAGAATTTCTCAGAATTATGAACAGGCAAGATGGGGGTGGGGTTGTATAAAATGAATTTTACATGTGGAATCTATGAACTAATTATGTTTTGGTACTTGTTGTCTAGCAGATACCAGTGAGAATTGAGTGTGGCTAATGCAATTTAGTGAGACAGGTAGAATCATATAGGCCTTTCAGCGTGATTTATTTTTGTGGAAAAAATGTGCTGGACTGGGCGGCGGTCATTTTTTGTACCGCTCTGCGGTACATCTAGTTACCCATTACTGTTGCTGAAGTCCTTAGAGCACTTAATGCCATTAATTGTAGGTGTTCCACTGGTGAAGACAACCTGCCCAGGTAAAAAAGTAGTATACTTTAGTGTGTTAGAAATATGATTAAAGTACATGAAGTATAAAGCAAGTATGCTTACACTTTTTGTACTTTATGTAAAGTATGTTTAATGTGTACTTTTAGAAAGTATACTTCAAAGTAGATGTTATTAAGTTCAACTTCAGTGTACTAAAATTAAATATACTTATTGTGCAATATTCAAAGTGTTTTGGTAATGTACTTTTTAAAAGTGTACTTTGTTGTTAGTGTATTTTAAATGGTAAAGAAGTTTATTTAGTTTAAGTGTATTACATTGCTACTACTTAGAGTTGTAATATAGTGTACTTATGGAAAGTATATTTTTTGGTAGGTCTAATACATTGTTTGTATAGTTTCATAGTCATAGTATTAAGTTCAACTTCAGTGTACTAAAATTAAATATACTTATTGTGCAATATTCAAAGTGTTTTTGTACTGTACTTTTTAAAAGTGTACTTTGTTGTTAGTGTATTTTAAATGGTAAAGAAGTGTATTTAGTTTAAGTGTATTCAATTGCTAATACTTAGAGTTGTAATATAGTGTACTTATGGAAAGTATATTTTTTTGGTAGGCCTAATACATTGTTTGTATAGTTTCATAGTCATCTCACCTTTAATAAAATACTAATGTGTGTAGCTTTTAGGCCTGATACGTCAGCCGCATGGATGGCAATGTGCAATAACCTAGCCTAGACACACTGATCTATCAGTTTTGGTCATCAAATAATATTTTTTCTTTTGTTGATTTTGTGTCTTAGCAAGGTAGTAGCCTATACGTTTGTGATGTAGTAGAGGTTGTGAGAGGATGAATGTGGCATTTTGTTAAATTTATAGGCAACACAGTTAAATGTATAGGCAGTCCAGTTGACCAATAACATGGTTGTTTGAATTTGAAATGGAGTGGGCGGATCTGTGCAACTTTCGAGCAAAACGTGGTGTGAGCAAACATTAACGTTATTTTATACAGTCTATGCTTGTAACTTTATTTGCAAGACAGATGGACTGTAGAGACCAGAAAATGCATACGTTTACGTATAAGGTTACAGGTTTGTCCAAATTAAAGATACCATAAATTCTAGTCATGCCAGAGACGTTGGTCATACAGAGCCAGAAGGACTCGTCATATGAGATAACAAGGGCTGAAGCCAGTTGGATCTAAAGTGCCAAGTTATTTGTTATCAGGTGAGTCCCAAAGCATATTGTTAAATGATTCTGATGTAGCTTACTCTTTATGACCTTCGGTAGTCTTTGGAGAAGTTAAATTGATGGCTTAGCAATCTTTCAAGAGTTTGTTTTTATCCTTGCTAGTACAAGCTAGCAATGCCAGATCACGTTAGCTAATTTAGCTAACGTTAACGTCATACACGTCGACCCAGATCCCTATCAAGAAGAAAACTACATTAGCCTGCTTTGTGTTTGTGGGATTATTGACAAGCGTTGGCTAGCACTAACGTTAGACAAACTATGATGGAAGAAAGTGTGTTCTTTATTAAGCAACGTTTGCCTAAAGTTCACCAATGTTCTTTAATATTATGTGTGGTGTAGGCTACCTCACAGAAAGGAGGATAGTCACACTTCACAGGCTAGGCTAGTCACACTTCACACTTCACATTCATTAGGCATGCTAATGACATTGTAGCTGTTTTTTCTTTAATCGTGGAGACATCTTTTAAAATGAGTCTACAGGACAAATTGCATGCATTTTATGAAGTAGAACGTTTTTTTCCACCATTGATATTAGAGGGGGAATTAAACCTGGTGTTCTAAGTTAGTGCTATGAAGCTTAGGCTACATGATTGATATTATGCCTTGGTTTATGCGATAGATTTAGATTTTTTTTTTAATTATTTGTGTTTGACAGAGCATTCAAGTTCATTTCATGGTAGTGTTTGTAATTTACCTAGTTTTAATCTGTAGCCTAACTATGCTTTTACAGGTGTTCCTGGACAGTTTTGAAACCGAGATGTCTGAACGCCTCAAATAATCAGCAGTAAAGGTAAATATTCTTCATTCAGGACCTTGTCCCATTACTCTAAAAGCATAACTCAAGCCAAAATGCAACCTAGGGTCTTTTTGTGAATGTACCTGAGTCAAACTTTCGTTTGAAAGCATAATTAAGTCAGAAGCGCCACCATTAAGCTTGACTGTATTGTTGTTTCTGGGTCAAATGGCATTTTGAATGGGAGTCGTAGGGGCAGAACTATTTGATGATTTTGATTCATGCATCAAAATAATAGGCTAGTGCCCCTACGACTCCCATTTAAAATGCCATTTGACCCGAAAACGATAATACGGTTGTATTGGAAACAAAGGAATCTAAGGTAATCAAATGCAGAAAACAGGGTGGCTGCACTGATATCGGTGCCAAGGTGCACAACGCTTTAAGGAAAGACTACCTGGCCAGGTCTACCCATACCAGGATGGCAAACAGATGGTGTCAATACCAATTTGACCCATAAAAAGTAAATGGCAAATAGGTACAGATAATCTGTATTAATCTCATCATTGCCAATGGATTTCTGTGTAAAATATTGTTTATCTTGTAAAATGTTGTCCATCTTCTTTCTGTTCACAGACAACAGAGACAAATTCTCTAATACCAAGGTCAATGCATTTGACTGCTGTCCAGCCCCGGGTTGCCACCGAAAACTTTATGCATCTTGGACTGGAAGATGGTGTGCTAGTAAGGAAGCTAGCTACCACAGCCTTTGCCACTAGTGTTGTCACGATACCAAAATTATGACTTCGATACGATACCTGCCATAAATATCACGATGCTCGATACTAAAACGATACTACGCCGAAATCCTAAGATATCTGGAGAAGAAAGGACTCATACCTCCTCCAAGTGTATTGAGTCATTTGTGTTAAATTTGGTGCACTTTTGTAGTGTGTAGGTCAATTCTGGGTTCTAAACTTCCTACATAATTATTATTTTTTTATAGTCAGTAAAATAGTAGGCCTACTTTGTGTGATTAAGTCCTTTATTGTTTGTTATAGTTCATTTGACAAATGACAAACTATGGACTCAGTAAATTCCTGATGATTAATTTGATATTAATGAATGAAGTAATACATAAATCATGAATTAATTCATGTACCTTTACCGTAAAGTGTAACTTACTCTGAGACTACATACATTACCAACCTAATTCGCTTCAATTGTGTAAAATGTAATGTAAATCAGGTTTTATGGCCAAGTATACTTTGGTATACAAGGAATTTGGTCTCTGCATGTATCCCATCCGTGAATTAGTGAACACACAGGTCACACATTGAAGCACACATTAACCTGGAGCAGTGAGTAAAATAGTAGGCCTACTTTTTGTGATTAAGTCCTTTATTGTTTGTTATAGTTCATTTACATTGTGTTGTGTTTTGGCAATAAAGTAGCTTTAAATAGCCAAACTAGGCTAGATCAAGGTCAGTGTTAAAATTACTGCATGCAAATCACTGAATGCTATGCAGAGGGGCTATCTGATGTACAGTATTGATGGGTTTCATCAGGTCCCTTTCCACAGGTGTATTAATCAAGCACCATGCAGTCTGCATTGATAATCAAGGTGCTTGATTTTATACACCTGTGGAAAGGGACTTGATGAAACTCATGTGTTCATGGGATTTCTTTGACAGTTGCAAAGGGGAAAATGTGAGGATAGTCTTCTTTGCGCCCAGTGTACAAGTACGACGTTCCAACCACTTAGGTCTTCGTCAGATAAGCCTACACCATTACCTGTTGCAATATATCTGTGTGCATTCCTACATTACGTCTATTTCTTTGATAACATGATTTGCTACCACGTAGGCTACTGTAACAATAAGCCGCTATTAGGACTCAACCATGGACTCAACACGCTTTGGTGGTATTATGCTGTGGGCTTTAATTAGCGCATTTCGGATAGCCTATCCTACATCTGGGCAATAATTATTGAACAAATTGCAGTCTACATGCCATGACAAATATTACCAGTAGTAGGCTACTGACCGAACATGAAATAGATCGTTTACAAGTTATGGTAATGTTATTCTGGCGTGAACATTGCGCTTTCATCACGTTAGCACCCTATGATTACAGCTCGTTATGTCTTGTCAAAATGATTACAGCTCGTTATGTCTCGTCAAAATTCATGGATGAAGGAAGGTTCGCTTTATCCCAGATAACCATACTCGTTTCACTTAGGCTAGACTAAAACATAAGAGAAGAACTTGGCACTAACCATGTAGTCGTGTTTTCTATAGCATAATCGTTAACCTGTCGTTCTTTGAACTCTTTAAAAATGTTGGGATATGTCTGCGAGGTGTTTAGCCAAGTTCCATGCGTAGCCTACTGCTTTTAAATGACTTTGTGTATCTGATGGTTTGCCTTCACTATTCGCGATGTATCCAAAATAGTTGCAGATTTCACTGCACATGTTGTTTTATCCACAAGGCCTCTGTCGGCAAAAAACTATGTTGACGTTGGCTGCCCACTCACTCACTCAGAGCTGCCTGCTTAGACACGCCCACTTGCCTAGATGCGTGCAAGGAGCAGTGAGAGCAGCAGTTCACACAGACACAGAACGTTATTATTTTAATAAAGTATCGATTCTAAAAACGTCTGAAATCGTATCGTTTTTTGCGTGAATGCATCGCGATACCTTTTTAGTATCGATACACCGTGCAACACTATTTGCCACCACATCTCAGTGTTGGGAGGGAAGTTCACTCACTGCACAACTCTACCAGCTGTACCTTTCCTCCTCAGCCATGATCCGTAACCACCATGGTTTTCTTTCTGGGCCAGAAGACTTTGCAAACAAATAAGCAATAAATGATCATGCATTACAAATTTAGCCATGTTAGACTGTTAAGTTGTTGGCTTGTAGGCTGGGTGTCCAGTAAACAATTTCAAGCTTAGAGGGCAAATTCTCTCACCTAGGAGGGTAAACAACTTTTGTTTTTCATGAAATCTGCATTTTGAATTGATGGTCTACCAATGAGGCTGTAGAGTATCGCGACACAATAGTGGCAAAAAGCACTTGCGCGATGAAACATGCATTCGGGTGTATTATATTATATATTATTTCACACACGTAGATATTAAATGTGTGCGCACAAATTCTCTCTGCGCGTGCGCACTCAGAGGAAACTGCTCCCCAAGCATGGAAGAAAATGCTGCGAGCGAGGAGGAATCTGACCAGCGCTCCAAACAGCCACTCGAAAAATCTATGCATGTGAAATAATATAATACGCCCAAATGCATGTTTTATCGCGTTACCACATCCAACTTCAAAAGATATGCTCAAGAGATCCATAACTTTCAGAAAAATGTTTTACTTTTGTTATGGATGAATATTATGTTTTGTTTTCATTCATGTCAATAAAATGTTTTTCTCATAATCAAAGTGTAATTTGTCATGTAACAGAATAGGTAGGAGAGTACTAATAGTACAATTTTAAATCACACTAATATTATGTAAGCACCTGTAAAAGCTGACAATTTTATTACTGTGATTTACTACATTCTGTGTGTGAACCAATCAGATTTGTTTGTTCTCTGTGTTTTTATTTGAATTTTATATCGTCCAATGATAATTTATAAATGTTTAATGCCCGCGAAATGGGGAGCTCTGAACATTCGGACGCCTCAGGAGAGGAGCTGAGAGTTCAGTCCCAGTCAGAGTTCAGAGGAGCGAAGTCCCGTTTGTGATAGGCTACTCCATAAATGCCATTCTGGTGTGTAGTGCTATGCCCACTGCGATCTGTATCTGTATACGTTTTGTCAGAGGTCTCAGGATCACTGTTATTCTGTCCACTGCTGTGTTGAGGCAGTGTTGACATAAGAAGCTCGCGTTTTTTTGGGCTGTTGACAAGCTAAAGCAGACGGCTAGCTAGGGGGCAGATAGCTGCTGCCGCCTTAGCTAATTCACCTCAGGGACGGGCCGGATACTTGTCGGGACTCGTTTTCTTCCTCCGGTGCTGGGCCCACCGGAGGTCGACAACCATCACGGACATCTCCTGCCGCTACACTGCTGACGTCGAGGATCCTTGTTTAAGGTCGCATCTCACTGCCGCTAGCCAACGCTGCAGGGGCGCATTCTGTTCTCTGGTGCTGGGCCCACCAGAGAGCCACCACTGGCCGCGACTGCTAACGGCTAGCATTGAGGACGACTGAGCAGTAATCAACCCCAGGGTCGGCTGCGAGCTGATTCGCCAGGTCGGGACGGTGGATCGTGAGTAACTTGAACCCACACTTACACTGACACACACACACACGTTCCCTCGTTCTCGTTTGGATCACCGGCAAGTTGGAGGGCCGTTCAGCGGTTGCTGTCCTGCCTGCAGCTCATAGAGCTGCCACTTGTGCACCACCGAGCTCCAACGGCCAGCGAAAAGGGGGGATGGGGCTATCTTTATTTTAATAAGTATGGGGTCAATACTATATTGTGTATATTAATGTGATTATTCTTATGATTATATGGTATGTTGTTTCTAATGTATCGCTGACTGTTTGTTTCTTTCCACACTGGTGTCTGTTTACCTTAAGCTAACATAGCATTATATGTTAATCTTTAACATTACCATTCCTTCACGTTCGGTTTTATCGTAACTTTACCCTTGAGTGAATTGTTCGCTCCCTGACATTTGTCAGCTTTTGGGTTGTCACGTCCACGACGTGGCTATTATCAAATAAATATTTAATTATTATATTTCTTTATATCCAGGGTGTATTGGCAATTCATTTAACTACATTCACTAGTCTGATTATTATTTTCACATTGTTATTTACATTCTGTAAAAGTGCATAATACACTAGCCTAAGGTAAGTGTAGTATTTTTACAGTGGAGGCACCGCGCTACTAAATTTGTATTTATAATTATTCATATTCATATTTACCATTTATAATCCTACTACACAGCTATACATTTATATTTATGGTATCAGGAATCTCAGCCAATTCACTATTCCACCGCTGAGAATTCAGGATCCTGTCGCGCCATTATTTAGTGTAACTAAGTTAAGCTTTACTGTGCTGAGTGACTAGCACTCGTTAAAAAGGGGTTACAATTATACTTAAATTGTATGCCTTTATAATGCTTAAAGTATCTTAAGACTATACTTTTATTAACATAACTGCACACTTTCAAGGCACTTATTGTAGTCAGGAAGTACATTTGAAGTTAATTTAAAATATTGCAGAAGCATGCCAAATGAACAGAAATGAGGATGATAAGAGTGTATTCAAAATACACTACTACACTATTAGTTATACTGTAATGCCTTTTAAGTACATTTCCAATACACTTGGGATGTTACAAAATTGTACTGCGACTGTGTTTCGAATGCTCATAAAATCTCTTTTTGTATAATGTATTTAAGAACACTTAAAGTTTGAAAAAAGTTGTTCCATTTTAGCACACTAATTACACTCAAAGTATAGTCAAGTTGGTATTAAGTTGAACTTAATACATAATTCAATACACTTAATTACACTTGGATTTGACGAAAAAAGTACACACGGTACTTAGTACACTTTCAAAAAGTACACTTTTAATAGTTTTTTTTTTTACCTGGGTGGACCCATTTCTTTTAAAGGTATCTGCCCCTGTTATCGCAGAAAAACTAACCTTTATTTTTAATCTCTCTATTTCTTCTGCTACTTTCCCCCAAGTTTGGAAGATGGCTCATGTAACTCCCCTACATAAAGGCGGGGATAAAAATGACTTGAACAACTATCGTCCTATCTCCAAACTACCTTGTCTGTCAAAAATCTTAGAATCATTGGCAAATAATCAATTAAAGGCGTTTCTTACAGGGCACTCTGTTTTAGTTCCCCAACAGTCTGGTTTTAGAGCTCAACACAGCACAATCACCGCTGCAACCCTGGTCTTAAATGATATAATATCTGCTTTAGACAGAAAGAAACACTGTGCTGCTCTTTTTGTAGATCTGATGAAAGCCTTTGATACCGTTGATCACGTCTTACTCTTGCAAAAACGAATAGATATTGGTTTTGACTCTAATGCTCGTAATTGGTTCTGGAGCTATCTTAGCAACAGGTTTCAATGTGTAAAAACAGGAATCACCAAGTCTGACTTCTTGCCTCTTACAAAAGGTGTTCCTCAAGGCTCTGTTTTAGGGCCTGTCCTATTTACTATTTTCATTAATGACATAGCCTCTTCTCTTAACAACTGTAATGTCCATCTTTATGGCGATGATACAATCCTGTATTGTACAGCAGATACTATCAATTTAGCAATTGATAGCCTGCAACTGGCTTTTAATACCTTGCAAGCATGGGCGTAGATTTAGGGTGGGACGCTCATGACTAGTCCTAACCAATATTTTAAGATGACAAAATTGTCCCCACCAATATTTTAGCGAACTCATTTGTGCTGCTGATCGTTCCGACAGCCAGCACGACAGTACAAGAAACGTCGTCATTTGATTGGCTGAAAAACCGAGGGGGAGGGGGAAGGGTTATCTGACACGCATGCGGCACACACATTGCTTTATTCTTGCACTGGTAGTCAAGCGAGCGGGTGTGTCAACGACAACGGTAAGTTACCAGGGCTTTCTGTCAATACATAGGCCTACCCCATAAAAGGCCAGAGTGAAACATTTTGATATTCCCTTTTCCCTTCAGCATACACACAAACCCCTTTTTGTGGTGTGTAGATCAGCTATGCCACCCAAGAAGAAGAAAGGGGACATACGAAGCTTAAAAGCAGAGTGTAAGTAAGCAAAATAAATAGCCACACAAGCTAGCAGTAGTGACCAGGGTTTCAAATTATGCAGATTCTATTATGTGGAAAAAAAGTATTAACTGGTGATAGCATATGTTACCCAGGATATTGTTAAAGATAAACCTAGCTTCTGTAATCTTTCAACCAAGGTCAGGAGTATTGATTAGGGGTGCAGCACGGTCGCATAGAAGTCGCGCTATCACAATAGATGACCAAGTCACTGAATGTTAATTAGCCTACCTTAAGTTAGAATCTTGGAAGTCAGAATAAACATTGGATCTGGACATTTTTCGTTTCTATTCTGTTTATGTTATGTATTTCTGAGTGTAGCCTACACAATGCAGAGAAATAAAAAGGAGACCCAAATTCGTTTGAAGGACTGTCATTGCATTGTTATGACACATGCTGTAAAAACGTGTTGGCAATGTGAATAAGTTAACACTGTTGGTTATTCAAATATAATGAATCATTATTTGATGAATAATATCCAAACGACACTATCATATATATGGTAGGAGGAAAGACAGCATCAAACCACTACAGATGGATGGCAGGTTGAGGAAACAGCATCAGGGCTTCAGGTGAGGTTCTAATTATTAGCCTATGTCAAATTGTCAATTCAGTTGGAGTCAGCAGCATTGCTTTACAATATAATGAGATGGAGTAGATTCACTTCTGTATTGTGATATTCTGTATTGCCAACAGTCTGAAATAACAAAGGAAATCGCCATTAAGGCACTGGTATCTTACAGCAAAAGAATTCCAATTACAGTTAAGCAAATACAAATATAATTTAGTCGCATAAATTCATAGACATATTCAATCCTAAACTATGGTGCATTTCCATACTCAGTAACATAAATAAAATACTATATAACTATATATATATATATATATGTATATATATATGACTATATAATCTGGGCAAATTTAAGATATGCTTAGCTTCTGTTATCTGAGAAACAAAATTGGCATCTAGTGGTCAAACATTTATTTACGTTTAAACAATTGTTTTCGTCTGCACATATTTCTCTCAAGTCGGAGATGCTAGTTTAACTTTAGAGTACTATAAATAATGAAAGAGGCTGATAAATAATGAAAGAGATGTCCCCACCAAAGCTGAGACCAAACCTACGCCCTTGCTTGCAAGAGTCTCTTTTTAGCCTCAAACTAGTCTTGAATCCCAACAAAACTAAATTCATGCTTTTTTCCAGAGGAAAAGGCATAGACCCCAGCGTTCTCCACCTGAAAACCTTAAGTGGTAGTAACATCGAACAGGTTCCTGTGTACAAATACCTGGGCATCTGGATAGATGAGAAACTTAATTTCTCTTTTCACATTGACTGCCTTGCAAAGCAGCTGAGACAAAAGATTGGGTTTCTCTATCGACACAAATCTTCCCTCCCCCTATCCTGTCGGAAAAGGATTATTGAGTCCGTTTTCATGCTTGTTCTAGACTATGGCGACATCTCATTTATAGGAATGCCTCTATGTCTTCTCTCAAAATCCTAGACGTTATATACCACTCAGCAATCAGGTTTGCCACAAGTGCTTCTTACAACACCCACCACTGCACGTTGTATGCCACAATTGGCTGGCCCTCGCTTACTGAGAGACGCTTTAAACACTGGATTCAGTTTATTTATAAGGCCATCATAGGTAAACTCCCGTCCTACATCTCCTTATTATTAAATTGCCACTCAAGTGCTTATCAGACTCGCTCCAGCAGTTATTTCTTACTGACAGTTCCCAATGCTCGCACCGAGCTGGGTAAGTCAGCTTTCTGCTTTGATGCCCCCATGTTCTGGAACTTAATCCAACGCACCCTTAAATTCGAGTTATTAATACCTTTAGAGCAATTTAAGGCTTTGATCTCAAACCTCCCCACTCCAGTTTGTAACTGTTTTCTCTAAAATCTATCTTTACTAATTCTGGTTTTACCTTTTATTTATTTATTTATTTATTTATTTATTTATTTTATTGTCTTCCTTATAAAGAGTGTATAGGTATACGTGTTTGTATCCACATTTGCTATAGCTTATGAATATGCTTGTGCTATAGCTTGTGGGTATGTATGCAGGTTTGTGTGTGTGTCTGTGTTGACATGATATGTGTGATGTAAGAATGTGTATCTACAGTATGCATATTCTAGTTTAGCCTGTTTTTTTATTGTTGTTATTGGTCAGACTACCCACAGCCTCGACTGGCTCATGCATAACCCTTGTTGTATCTCGGCTGCATTGAAAAAGAGGGTTGCCCTCAATGTAATCCCGAGAATGTTAAATAAAGGTTTCAATCAATCAACATCAACTCACTTCATCTTTGAGTCCATACAAACACTCGTACCAAATTTGAAGCATGTACGTCAAGTCGTTCTGGAGATATAATACTGAATGCATGAAATATGGCTGGGACTTTTATTTTGACACACAGGAAACACTTTAACAGGATGTGTATTTCAGGGAGAGCCAGATTGTATGCTTAGGGTGCATTCCATGGAGGTATTATATAAAACTGGAGAGAGTGACTAATATACAAATGAATGGCGGAGGCTAGGCTAGTAAATCCGGCCAATTCATAGTCAACGCCATCTTGAACACTGGGGTTCGGATCCAGCGCCAGTCGGCTCTGACCATGCGCCAAGTTACAAAGCTGGAAATGACGCATGGACCAACGTCGATTTTTATTGGATATTCTGTAAAAAGAGAGTCGTCCTCCAGTAAGAGGGTGGCGATAATGCACATAAAGTCCTTGCCTCATAACAAGAAGAAGAAAAAGTTGATCGGGAACGCGCATGGAGTCCGAGTGGAGTCGGCCTGAAGCGCAACTTAATTTCATTGGATAACACAGCGGCTCTAACTAAGAGCGGTCTGCCTCACTGATCTATTATAGATCAGTGGGTCTGCCTGCTGTCCTGCTGCAAATATGCATTCGAACATGACGTGAAATATCCGTAGTCGAACTATAAATAAACTATTCGGTTTTTAGTGCCAAGTGTAGCGCATTTTTACAGTCTATGATTAGTTTGTTTTTTATTTTATTGTTTGCCATCTCAGCGGGTGCTCTAAACGTATTTTAGCGGTGGCCCATGACCAAATCAAGACAATAATAGCCAGTAGCCACAATAATGACTGGAGCCAGAGCCCTCAATAGCCACCCTGTTCTGAAAATAATATTGAAGATAGTATTGAAGATAACGCCCAGAACGTCAGCCTGAGCGGAAAATTACGTCCCCAACTCATCTAAAATGTGGTGTCTTTACTTTGAGTTGTACACCGCAGATGGTAAAGTAACGGTTAAAGAGAATGTTGTCTGCGGACTCAGCGAAAAACAGTTTACTTACGCATCCACGACATCCAATCTTCGCGCTCACCTGTGGAGTTACCATACAAATGAGGCAGCGGTGTCAGAGGCACAGTAGACGGCCAGAGCATCGCCAGGCGTCCAACATCGTATGATTGCATACTTTCCGTAAATCCTAAATTATGTCCAGGGTCTGCTATTTACTTAGGCTGCAAAGCACAGGTATTTATTTGAGGTAGACTTATTCGAGGCAGACCTTTATTTCTTACATTGTACATTATTGTGAGACATGCGTTTTGTTTGGAGCGGCATACCAGGCTATCAAACGCAGACGATTTTCGGTTTTGGTATGGGATTTAATTTACTTTTTGACTTTTATTATATAGTTAAATGTTGAGACTGATGGGCATTTAAATCTAGAGGGTATTTGATGATCACTGTAAAGTTTCGTGTAGTGGAAAAAGTGTTGGAATTTCCAGTTGTTTATTGCGAGACAAGGCCTTTCCTTCATTCATTGAACGTGCGCTGTGATCTAATGGAAACCTTATTGCATAGCGAAGTAACCTAAATTGAGCTTTTTTTTTAAATTATGCATGGTTTACTTTTTATTAAATTCGTAGGCTGGAATGCCTCGCGGCAATAATTGTGTTTATATGTAGTAGCCTAGTGCTTCGATCAGCCTCTGGCAAGCTCCAAAGGGGGCGGCAATAGGTTGAGAGCAACGTGTTGGAGACCCATGGTGTAACGAGACAAGGTCTTTATGCCGCTGTAATTTATTGTCTTTAATCATGTTTAGGCTATGTTTATTCGGGACAAACAACAACGAAACAAGATCAATACAATTTAATTTATTTGTTTATTTGTCATATGATGGATAAACAACCATAATATGCACGTCTTCTCATAGGATCCTGAAGAAATACGCACTGAATAACGTTTGGCTGTAGCCGCCGGATAGGTACCCGCCCACCAACATGTACGCGCATGAGAGCTCGTGCCCAACACGGATTTTCGTGCATGGAGCTGGTTCCAAATGCTCCATGCAGCGCCATATTTGAAAATGGCGTATGCTAACATGCCGAAGCTAATCTGCACGCTCTTGACCCCCTGGTGCATTCAGAGCACCTCGGAATGACAAGGACCGCCCCCATGGCTAGTTTGTTTTTCCGACAGCAAGTGTTCATGTGCTTTGCCAACGGAATGTGTGACAAACACGGATGCCACAACAAAGGTTAAAACATACACTCACTAATCCTAAACAAACAACTGTATTTGCTTAAACTATAGTGTAAGATGCTCGTGAAAGAAAGATATGCAGCTTTCAAGTGATAAAAAGGGCAAATTCCCAAGTTCACATTAAAACTGTTGGACATGAAAGGCCACATGGACTACAAACGAACTACAACGTGACGACAAAAGTGATGACGAGCCCCTAACTGGGCAACTCTGTTAGCAAAATCTAGCCCCAGTTTCCGACCTCTGACTCACACATTAAGTGACGTGAATGACGCGGAATGATGATGTTTTCACTCGGAGAAAGGTTTTTACGAAGCCTGTCACTCCCCGATGTGAGTCGCTACCCGATGTGAGTCACGCATGCTCAGATTGATAGGTTTTACAGCATAACGCCAAGGGATCCGACTGAAATCCATAAAATAATTCACTTTTCTGTTTCAAAAACGTTTTAGCTATCTAAGATTGTTTTATTGCTAACGTTAGCAAACGCCATTCAAGTGACAGCCTTTGTTGTGCTTGATTGCTTACTTACTTGCCAGCAGTGAACAAACTTCGTTATAGGTCAATTTTATTAATATTACAGAAGTCTCTCGCTAGCAGGCTACTTCAGCCTCTAATCTACAACTGAAATTAGAGATCATGCTGTGAAAATGTGATGCCTTACGCTAAATAATACATTACTGCTGTGTAGGCTAATGTCATTATTCTGTGTCTAACAGCACAGGTAGTCGCAAAGTAGCAAAGTGACGCATGCGCGACTCACATCCGGTAGCGACTCACATCGGGGAGTGACAAGCCCATGAACGCTAGGTTAGAAGCTGAGACAGTTGGATTCCTCACAGGTGACACCTGTGCCAGTGTTCTGATTAGCCTGGGAACTGCTCTGAGAACTACTTAATGAGCGCAGCTGGCTATACTATGACATCACAGCCCCCATTCAAGTCTATGCGGGGAAAATACACTTGTGATTACAAATATCTCAAAAAGTATAAACTTCTCAAAAATGAAAAACGGATAGGACGGTAAAGCCTTGGAAGATCTACGGAATGGTGTTTCAACCAAGTTTGTACATTAAGCGGTTTGGGCTGAATAGCGCGCACAAAAAGGTAATAAGAATAACTAGAAAAGCATTTCCTGAAGGAAATACAGTGCATGAAAATGCAAAAAATATGATGTAAAATATCATACAGAGTAAAAACTAACTATATTGGTTGCTAGGTAGATGAGGTTTAATATAGTTGGAGTGACTGAACAGTTAAATAGGTGGATAGTTTATATGGTTAAATGATTTGCTTGGTAGATAAGGTTTAATATAGTTGGAATGATTGAACGGTTAAATAGGTGGATAATACTTAACTTAGTTAACTTAGCTAATGTTTTCATTTTTAGTAGTTATGCTAACTAGCATGTTAGCAATGCTAACTATGTTAACCATGTGACTTAGCTAACCTAGCTAATCATTTTTAGCAGTTTTGCTAATTAGCATGCTAACATGCTAGCATGCTAACTATGCTAACCATGTGACTTAGCTAACTTAGCTAATCATTTTTAGCAGTTTTGCAAAAAATGCTAACTAGCATGCTAACATGCTAGCATGTTAGCTATGCTAACCATGTGACTTAGCTAACTTAGCTAATCATTTTTAGCAGTTTTCTTAAAAATGCTAACTAGCATGCTAACATGTTAGCATGCTAACTATGCTAACCACGTTACTTAGCTAACTTAGCCAATCATTTTTAGCAGTTTTGCTAAAAATGCTAACTAGCATGCTAACATGCTAGCATGCTAACTATGCTAACCATGTGACTTAGCTAACTTAGCTAATCGTTTTTAGCAGTTTTGCTAAAAATGCTAACTAGCATGCTAACTAGCATGCTAACATGCTAGCATGCTAGCTATGCTAACCAAGTTACTTAGCTAACTTAGCTAACTAGCTACAGTGGGTAGGAGTCATAGTTGATGACAAGTAACAGTTACAATGGCTGAACAGTTAAAAAGTTCAGTAGTTTAAAGGGTTAAATTGTTGAACAGTGAAATATTGTAGTGAGGACTTTTATTTTGAAACAGTTTTTGGCAGAGGAAGCAGTTGAACAGGATGTGTAGTCTTAATAGGGCCAGTTTGTATGCTTAAAGCCTGAGAATGGCAGTTGGGCCAGCTGGCCTGGCCACCTGCCACAAGATTCTAATTGCGATGATGTCATAAAGGGCAATGTTAAGTCAATGGGGATTTTTTAAAAGTTAATAATTAATAGTTTAAAAAGTATAAAAGTTACAAAGTTGAAAAATACATAGCCCCTATGACACAAGTAAGACCTACGTAACAAAGTTTGAATGAAGTTTCTACGTTAAACGGTTGAAGCTGCATTAAACGCGTTAGAAGAAGAAGTATAATAACTAGAAAAGCATTTCCTGAAGGAAATACAGTGCATGAAAATGCAAAAATATGATGAGTTCATATGGTTAAATTATTTGCTTGGTAGATAAGGTTTACTATAGTTGGAATGACTGAACAGTTAAATAGGTTGATAATTGAAATGGTTAAATTATTTAGGCAGATAGTTGACGATAACTAACAGTTGGAATGGCTCCAATGTTTGCTAGCAGTTATGCTAACTATGTTAAAGATAATAATGTTAACCAAGTAACTATGCTAACTAGCATGCTAACAATGTTAAAATGTTAACTATGCTAACCATATGACTTAGCTAACCTAGCTAATCATTTTTATTAGTTATGATAACTATGCTAATTAGCATGCTAACATGCTAATTATGTTAACCATGTGACTTAGCTAACTTCGCTAATTATTTTTAACAGTTAAGCTAACTATGCTAACCAGCATGCTAACATGCTAGCATGTTAACTATGCTAACCATGTGACTTAGCTAACTTAGCTAATCATTTTTAGCAGTTTTATAAAAAATGCTAATTAGCATGCTAACATGTTAGCATGCTTACTATGCTAACCATGTGACTTAGCTAACTTAGCTAATCATTTTTAGCAGTTTTGTTAAAAATGTTAACTAGCATGCTAACATGCTAGCATGCTAACTATGCTAACAATATGACTTAGCTAACTTAGCAAATCATTTTTTGCAGTTTTGTAAAAAATGTTAACTAGCATGCTAACATGTTAGCATGCTAACTATGCTAACCATGTGACTTAGCTAACTTAGCTAATAATTTTTAGCAGTTTTGTAAAAAATGCTAACTAGCATGCTAACATGTTAGCATGCTAACTATGCTAACCATGTGACTTAGCTAACATAGCTAATCATTTTTAGCAGTTTTGTAAAAAATGCTAACTAGCATGCTAACATGTTAGCATGCTAACTATGCTAACCATATGACTTAGCTAACTTAGCTAATCATTTTTAGCAGTTTTGTAAAAAATGCTAACTAGCATGCTAACATGTTAGCATGCTAACTATGCTAACCATGTGACTTAGCTAACTTCGCTAATCATTTTTAGCAGTTTTGTAAAAAATGCTAACTAGCATGCTAACATGCTAACTATGCTAACCATGCTAACTAGCTACAGTGGGTAGGAGTCATAGTTGATGACAAGTAACAGTTACAATGGCTGAACAGTTAAAAAGTTCAGTAGTTTAAAGGGTTAAATTGTTTAACAGTGAAATATTGTAGTGAGGACTTTTATTTTGAAACAGTTTTTGGCAGAGGAAGCAGTTGGACAGGATGTGTAGTCTTAATAGGGCCAGTTTGTATGCTTAAAGCCTGAGACTGGCAGTTGATGCAGCTGGCCCGAACACCTGCCATAGGATTCTAATTGCTTAACGGCCGTATTGTGATGTCATAATCATAATGTTAAGTCAATGGGGAAATTTTGATTAGTTTTTAATTAATAGTTTAAAAAGTATAAAAGTTACAAAGTTGAAAAATACAAAGCTCACATGTCCTAAGTAAGACCTACGTAACATAGTTTGAATGAAGTTTCTACGTTAAACGGTTGAAGCTGCATTAGCTGCGTTAGAAGAATAATAATAACTAGAAAAGCATTTCCTGAAGGAAATACAGTGCATGAAAATGCAAAAATATGATGAGTTCATATGGTTAAATTATTTGCTTGGTAGATAAGGTTTACTATAGTTGGAATGACTGAACAGTTAAATAGGTTGATAATTGAAATGGTTAAATTATTTAGGCAGATAGTTGACGATAACTAACAGTTGGAATGGCTCCAATGTTTGCTAGAGGTTATGCTAACTATGTTAAAGATAATAATGGTAACCAAGTAACTATGCTAACTAGCATGCTAACAATATTAAAATGTTAACTATGCTAACCATATGACTTAGCTAACCTAGCTAATAATTTTTATTAGTTATGATAACTATGCTAATTAGCATGCTAACATGCTAATTATGTTAACCATGTGACTTAGCTAACTTCGCTAATCATTTTTAACAGTAATGCTAACTAGCATGTTAACGTGCTAGCCTGTTAACTATGCTAACCATGTGACTTAGCTAACTTAGCTAATCATTTTTAGCAGTTTTGCAAAAAATGTGAACTAGCATGCTAACATGTTAGCATGCTAACTATGCTAACCATGTGACTTAGCTAACTTAGCTAATCATTTTTAGCAGTTTTTAAAAAAATGCTAACTAGCATGCTAACATATTAGCATGCTAACTATGCTAACCATGTGACTTAGCTAACTTAGCTAATCATTTTTAGCAGTTTTGCAAAAAATGCTAACTAGCATGCTAACATGTTAGCATGCTAACTATGCTAACCATGTGACTTAGCTAACTTAGCTAATCATTTTTAGCAGTTTTGTAAAAAATGCTAACTAGCATGCTAACATGCTAGCATGCTAACTATGCTAACCATGTGACTTAGCTAACTTAGCTAATCATTTTTAGCAGTTTTGCAAAAAATGCTAACTAGCATGCTAACATGTTAGCATGCTAACTATGCTAACCATGTGACTTAGCTAACTTAGCTAATCATTTTTAGCAGTTTTGCTAAAAATGCTAACTAGCATGCTAACATGCTAACTATGCTAACCATGCTAACTAGCTACAGTGGGTAAGAGTCATAGTTGATGACAAGTAACAGTTACAATGGCTGAACAGTTAAAAAGTTCAGTAGTTTAAAGGGTTAAATTGTTTAACAGTGAAATATTGTAGTGAGGACTTTTATTTTGAAACAGTTTTTGGCAGAGGAAGCAGTTGAACAGGATGTGTAGTCTTAATAGGGCCAGTTTGTATGCTTAAAGCCTGAAAGTGGCAGTTGATCCAGGTGGCCCGAACACCTGCCACAGGATTCTAATTGCTGTGATGTCATAAAGGGCAATGTTAAGTCAATGGGGAAATTTTGATAGTTTTTAATTAATAGTTTAAAAAGTATAAAAGTTACAAAGATGAAAAATACATAGCACTCTTATCCCAAGTAAGACCTACGTAACAAAGTTTGAATGAAGTTTCTACGTTAAATGGTTGAAGCTGCATTAAATGCGTTAGAAGAAGAAGAAGAATAAGAAGAAGCCTAGGAAGAACAGTACAGTGCATTTTCATGCACTGTAATAACTAGAAAAGCATTTCCTGAAGGAAATACAGTGCATGAAAATGCAAAAAATATGATGTAAAATATCATACAGAGTAAAAACAAACTATATTGGTTGCTAGGTAGATGAGGTTTAATATAGTTGGAGTGACTGAACAGTTAAATATGTGGATAGTTTATATGGTTAAATGATTTGCTTGGTAGATAAGGTTTAATATAGTTGGAATGATTGAACGGTTAAATAGGTGGATAATACTTAACTTAGTTAACTTAGCTAATGTTTTCATTTTTAGTAGTTATGCTAACTAGCACTATGTTAACCATGTGACTTAGCTAACCTAGCTAATCATTTTTAGCAGTTTTGTTAACTATGCTAACTAGCATGCTAACATGCTAGCATGCTAACTATGTTAACCATGTGACTTAGCTAACTTAGCTAATCGTTTTTAGCAGTTTTGCAAAAAATGCTAACTAGCATGCTAACATGTTAGCATGCTAACTATGCTAACCATGTGACTTAGCTAACTTAGCTAATCATTTTTAGCAGTTTTGCAAAAAATGCTAACTAGCATGCTAACATGCTAGCATGCTAACTATGTTAACCATGCTAACTAGCGACAGTGGGTAGGAGTCATAGTTGATGACAAGTAACAGTTACAATGGCTGAACAGTTAAAAAGTTCAGTAGTTTAAAGGGTTAAATTGTTTAACAGTGAAATATTGTAGTGAGGACTTTTATTTTGAAACAGTTTTTGGCAGAGGAAGCAGTTGAACAGGATGTGTAGTCTTAATAGGGCCAGTTTGTATGCTTAAAGCCTGAGACTGGCAGTTGATGCTGGTGGCCTGGCCACCTGGCCTAGGATTCTAATTGCTTAACGGCAGTCTTAATAGAGCCATATTTATTGTATGCTTAAAGCCTCAGACAGAGTATATAGTTTAAAAGTTAAATGTAGATAGTGTAATGGATGTTGATAGACAGAAAGTTGAATGGATGTTGATAGGCAGATTGTTTAATGGATGTTGATGGATAGTTTAATGGGTGGATGAGTGAATGGTTTGAAGAGGATGAATGGATAGAAAGTTGGATGAAATGTGTCTTATATCCTTGTAGAATGGAGAGACAAAGAGAGTTTGTCTAGTTCAGTAGAAAGCAGTTGATACAGGTGCAATCAGTTGAACTGATTCTTTGATGGGGCCTAGATGAGCAGCTGGAAGATGATACCAGGTGCAAATCAAGTTAATTAGTCCATTGTGATGTCATCAGCCCATGTTAAGTCTATGGGGAAATTTTGAGTAGTTTTTAATTAATAGTTTAAAAAGTATAAAAGTTACAAAGATGAAAAATACAAAGCCCACATGTCATAAGTAAGACCTACGCAACGCAGTTTGAATGAAGTTTCTACGTTAAACGGTTGAAGCTGCATTAACTGCGTTAGAAGAAGAAGAATAATAAGAAGAAGAAGAAGAAGCCTAGGAAGAACAGTAGAGTGCATTTTCATGCACTCTAACTAGAAAAGCATTTCCTGAAGGAAATACAGTGCATGAAAATGCAAAAAATATGATGTAAAATATCATACAGAGTAAAAACAAACTATATTGGTTGCTAGGTAGATGAGGTTTAATATAGTTGGAGTGACTGAACAGTTAAATAGGTGGATAGTTTATATGGTTAAATGATTTGCTTGGAAGATAAGGTTTAATAAAGTTGGAATGATTGAACGGTTAAATAGGTGGACAATACTTAACTTAGTTAACTTAGCTAATGCATTTTTAGTAGTTAGCAATGCTAACATGCTAACTATGTTAACCATGTGACTTAGCTAATCTAGCTAATCATTTTTAGCAGTTTTGCTAACTATGCTAACTAGCATGCTAACATGTTAGCATGCTAACTATGCTAACCATGTGACTTAGCTAATCTAGCTAATCATTTTTAGCAGTTTTGCTAACTATGCTAACTAGCATGCTAACATGTTAGCATGCTAACTATGCTAACCATGTGACTTAGCTAACTTAGCTAATCATTTTTAGCAGTTTTGTAAAAAAATGCTAACTAGCATGCTAACATGCTAGCATGCTAACTATGCTAACCATGTGACTTAGCTAACTTAGCTAATCATTTTTAGCAGTTTTGTAAAAAATGCTAACTAGCATGCTAACATGCTAGCATGCTAACTATGCTAACCATATGACTTAGCTAACTTAGCTAATCATTTTTAGCAGTTTTGTAAAAAATGCTAACTAGCATGCTAACATGTTAGCATGCTAACTATGCTAACCATGTGACTTAGCTAACTTAGCTAATCATTTTTAGTAGTTTTGTAAAAAATGCTAACTAGCATGCTAACATGTTAGCATGCTAACTATGCTAACCATGTGACTTAGCTAACTTAGCTAATCATTTTTAGCAGTTTTGTAAAAAATGCTAACTAGCATGCTAACATGCTAGCATGCTAACATGCTAACTATGCTAACCATGCTAACTAGCTACAGTGGGTAGGAGTCATAGTTGATGACAAGTAACAGTTACAATGGCTGAACAGTTAAAAAGTTCAGTAGTTTAAAGGGTTAAATTGTTTAACAGTGAAATATTGTAGTGAGGACTTTTATTTTGAAACAGTTTTTGGCAGAGGAAGCAGTTGAACAGGATGTGTAGTCTTAATAGGGCTAGTTTGTATGCTTAAAGCCTGAGACTGGCAGTTGAAACAGGTGGCCCGAACACCTGCCATAGGATTCTAATTGCTTAACGGCCGTATTGTGATGTCATAATCATAATGTTAAGTCAATGGGGAAATTTTGATTAGTTTTTAATTAATAGTTTAAAAAGTATAAAAGTTACAAAGTTGAAAAATACAAAGCTCACATGTCCTAAGTAAGACCTACGTAACATAGTTTGAATGAAGTTTCTACGTTAAACGGTTGAAGCTGCATTAAGTGCGTTAGAAGAAGAATAATAATAATAACTAGAAAAGCATTTCCTGAAGGAAATACAGTGCATGAAAATGCAAAAATAGCATGCTAATAATGTTAAAATGCTAACAATGTTAACCATGAGACTTAGCTTACCTAGCTAATCATTTTTAGTAGTTTTGCAAAAAATGCTAACTAGCATGCTAACATGCTAGCATGCTAACTATGTGACTTAGCTAACTTAGCTAATCATTTTTAGGAGTTTTGCAAAAAATGCTAACTAGCATGCTAACATGCTAGCATGCTAACTATGCTAACCATGTGACTTAGCTAACTTAGCTAATCATTTTTAGCAATTTTGTAAAAAATGCTAACTAGCATGCTAACATGCTAGCATGCTAACTATGCTAACCATGTGACTTAGCTAACTTAGCTAATCATTTTTAGCAATTTTGTAAAAAATGCTAACTAGCATGCTAACATGCTAGCATGCTAACTATGCTAACCATGTGACTTAGCTAACTTAGCTAATCATTTTTAGCAGTTTTGCAAACAATGCTAACTAGCATGCTAACATGCTAACATGCTAACTATGCTAACTATGCTAACCATGCTAACTAGCTACAGTGGGTAGGAGTCATAGTTGATGACAAGTAACAGTTACAATGGCTGAATAGTTAAAAAGTTCAGTAGTTTAAAGGGTTAAATTGTTTAACAGTGAAATATTGTAGTGAGGACTTTTATTTTGAAACAGTTTTTGGCAGAGGAAGCAGTTGAACAGGATGTGTAGTCTTAATAGGGCCAGTTTGTATGCTTAAAGCCTGAGACTGGCAGTTGAAACAGGTGGCCCGAACACCTGCCATAGGATTCTAATTGCTTAACGGCCGTATTGTGATGTCATAATCATAATGTTAAGTCAATGGGGAAATTTTGATTAGTTTTTAATTAATAGTTTAAAAAGTATAAAAGTTACAAAGTTGAAAAATACAAAGCTCACATGTCCTAAGTAAGACCTACGTAACATAGTTTGAATGAAGTTTCTACGTTAAACGGTTGAAGCTGCATTAAGTGCGTTAGAAGAAGAATAATAATAATAATAATAAAATGCCTTGGAATAACAGTACAGTGCATTTTCATGCACTGTAATAATAACTAGAAAAGCATTTCCTGAAGGAAATACAGTGCATGAAAATGCAAAAAATATGATGTAAAATATCATACAGAGTAAAAACAAACTATATTGGTTGCTAGGTAAATGAGGTTTAATATAGTTGGAGTGACTGAACAGTTAAATAGGTGGATAGTTTATATGGTTAAATGATTTGCTTGGTAGATAAGGTTTAATATAGTTGGAATGATTGAACGGTTAAATAGGTGGATAATACTTAACTTAGTTAACTTAGCTAATGTTTTCATTTTTAGTAGTTATGCTAACTAGCATGTTAGCAATGCTAACCATGTGACTTAGCTAACTTAGCTAATCATTTTTAGCAGTTTTGCAAAAAATGCTAACTAGCATGCTAACATGCTAGCATATTAACTATGCTAACCATTTTACTTAGCTAACTTAGCTAATCATTTCCTGCAGTTTTACTAAAAATGCTAACTAGCATGTTAACATGCTAGCATGCTAACTATGCTAACCATGTGACTTAGCTAACTTAGCTAATCATTTTTAGCAGTTTTGCTTAAATGCTAACTAGCATGCTAACATGCTAGCATGCTAATTATGCTAACCATGTGACTTAGCTAACTTAGGTAATCGTTTTTAGTAGTTTTGAAAAAAATGCTAACTAGCATGCTAACATGTTAGCATGCTAACTATGCTAACCATGTGACTTAGCTAACTTAGCTAATCATTTTTAGCAGTTTTGCAAAAAATGCTAACTAGCATGCTAACATGCTAGCATGCTAACTATGTGAACCATGTGACTTAGCTAACTTAGCTAATCATTTTTAGCAGTTTTGCTAAAAATGCTAACTAGCATGCTAACATGCTAGTATGCTAACATACTAGCATGCTAACTATGCTAACCATGCTAACTAGCTACAGTGGGTAGGAGTCATAGTTGATGACAAGTAACAGTTACAATGGCTGAACAGTTAAAAAGTTCAGTAGTTTAAAGGCTTAAATTGTTTAACAGTAAAATATTGTAGTGAGGACTTTTATTTTGAAACAATTTTTGGCAGAGGAAGCAGTTGAACAGGATGTGTAGTCTTAATAGGGCCAGTTTGTATGCTTAAAGCCTGAAAGTGGCAGTTGATCCAGGTGGCCCGAACACCTGCCACAGGATTCTAATTGCTGTGATGTCATAAAGGGCAATGTTAAGTCAATGGGGAAATTTTGATAGTTTTTAATTAATAGTTTAAAAAGTATAAAAGTTACAAAGATGAAAAATACATAGCACTCTTATCCCAAGTAAGACCTACGTAACAAAGTTTGAATGAAGTTTCTACGTTAAACGGTTGAAGCTGCATTAAATGCGTTAGAAGAAGAAGAAGAATAAGAAGAAGCCTAGGAAGAACAGTACAGTGCATTTTCATGCACTGTAATAAAATGCCTTGGAATAACAGTACAGTGCATTTTCATGCACTGTAACTAGAAAAGCATTTCCTGAAGGAAATACAGTGCATGAAAATGCAAAAAATATGATGTAAAATATCATACAGAGTAAAAACTAACTATATTGGTTGCTAGGTAGATGAGGTTTAATATAGTTGGAGTGACTGAACAGTTAAATAGGTGGATAGTTTATATGGTTAAATGATTTGCTTGGTAGATAAGGTTTAATATAGTTGGAATGATTGAACGGTTAAATAGGTGGATAATACTTAACTTAGTTAACTTAGCTAATGTTTTCATTTTTAGTAGTTATGCTAACTAGCATGTTAGCAATGCTAACTATGTTAACCATGTGACTTAGCTAACCTAGCTAATCATTTTTAGCAGTTTTGCTAACTAGCATGCTAGCATGCTAACTATGCTAACCATGTGACTTAGCTAACTTAGCTAATCATTTTTAGCAGTTTTGCAAAAAATGTTAACTAGCATGCTAACATGCTAGCATGTTAGCTATGCTAACCATGTGACTTAGCTAACTTAGCTAATCATTTTTAGCAGTTTTCTTAAAAATGCTAACTAGCATGCTAACATGTTAGCATGCTAACTATGCTAACCACGTTACTTAGCTAACTTAGCCAATCATTTTTAGCAGTTTTGCTAAAAATGCTAACTAGCATGCTAACATGCTAGCATGCTAACTATGCTAACCATATGACTTAGCTAACTTAGCTAATCATTTTTAGCAGTTTTGTAAAAAATGCTAACTAGCATGCTAACATGTTAGCATGCTAACTATGCTAACCATATGACTTAGCTAACTTAGCTAATCATTTTTAGCAGTTTTGTAAAAAATGCTAACTAGCATGCTAACATGTTAGCATGCTAACTATGCTAACCATGTGACTTAGCTAACTTAGCTAATCATTTTTAGCAGTTTTGTAAAAAATGCTAACTAGCATGCTAACATGCTAGCATGCTAACTATGCTAACCATGTGACTTAGCTAACTTAGCTAATCATTTTTAGCAGTTTTGTAAAAAATGCTAACTAGCATGCTAACATGCTAGCATGCTAACTATGCTAACCATGCTAACTAGCTACAGTGGGTAGGAGTCATAGTTGATGACAAGTAACAGTTACAATGGCTGAACAGTTAAAAAGTTCAGTAGTTTAAAGGGTTAAATTGTTTAACAGTGAAATATTGTAGTGAGGACTTTTATTTTGAAACAGTTTTTGGCAGAGGAAGCAGTTGGACAGGATGTGTAGTCTTAATAGGGCCAGTTTGTATGCTTAAAGCCTGAGACTGGCAGTTGATGCAGCTGGCCCGAACACCTGCCATAGGATTCTAATTGCTTAACGGCCGTATTGTGATGTCATAATCATAATGTTAAGTCAATGGGGAAATTTTGATTAGTTTTTAATTAATAGTTTAAAAAGTATAAAAGTTACAAAGTTGAAAAATACAAAGCTCACATGTCCTAAGTAAGACCTACGTAACATAGTTTGAATGAAGTTTCTACGTTAAACGGTTGAAGCTGCATTAGCTGCGTTAGAAGAAGAATAATAATAACTAGAAAAGCATTTCCTGAAGGAAATACAGTGCATGAAAATGCAAAAAATATGATGTAAAATATCATACAGAGTAAAAACAAACTATATTGGTTGCTAGGTAGATGAGGTTTAATATAGTTGGAGTGACTGAACAGTTAAATAGGTGGATAGTTTATATGGTTAAATGATTTGCTTGGAAGATAAGGTTTAATAAAGTTGGAATGATTGAACGGTTAAATAGGTGGACAATACTTAACTTAGTTAACTTAGCTAATGCATTTTTAGTAGTTAGCAATGCTAACATGCTAACTATGTTAACCATGTGACTTAGCTAACTTAGCTAATCATTTTTAGCAGTTTTGTAAAAAATGCTAACTAGCATGCTAACATGTTAGCATGCTAACTATGCTAACCATGTGACTTAGCTAACTTAGCTAATCATTTTTAGCAGTTTTGTAAAAAATGCTAACTAGCATGCTAACATGCTAGCATGCTAACTATGCTAACCATGTGACTTAGCTAACTTAGCTAATCATTTTTAGCAGTTTTGTAAAAAATGCTAACTAGCATGCTAACATGTTAGCATGCTAACTATGCTAACCATGTGACTTAGCTAACTTAGCTAATCATTTTTAGCAGTTTTGTAAAAAATGCTAACTAGCATGCTAACATGCTAGCATGCTAACATGCTAGCATGCTAACTATGCTAACCATGCTAACTAGCTACAGTGGGTAGGAGTCATAGTTGATGACAAGTAACAGTTACAATGGCTGAACAGTTAAAAAGTTCAGTAGTTTAAAGGGTTAAATTGTTTAACAGTGAAATATTGTAGTGAGGACTTTTATTTTGAAACAGTTTTTGGCAGAGGAAGCAGTTGAACAGGATGTGTAGTCTTAATAGGGCCAGTTTGTATGCTTAAAGCCTGAGACTGGCAGTTGAAACAGGTGGCCCGAACACCTGCCATAGGATTCTAATTGCTTAACGGCCGTATTGTGATGTCATAATCATAATGTTAAGTCAATGGGGAAATTTTGATTAGTTTTTAATTAATAGTTTAAAAAGTATAAAAGTTACAAAGTTGAAAAATACAAAGCTCACATGTCCTAATTAAGACCTACGTAACATAGTTTGAATGAAGTTTCTACGTTAAACGGTTGAAGCTGCATTAAGTGCGTTAGAAGAAGAATAATAATAACTAGAAAAGCATTTCCTGAAGGAAATACAGTGCATGAAAATGCAAAAAATATATACTATATAAACTATATTGGTTGCTAGGTAGATGAGGTTTAATATAGTTGGAATGACTGAACAGTTAAATAGGTGGATAGTTTATACAGTTAAATGATTTGCTTGGTAGATAAGGTTTAATATAGTTGGAATGATTGAACGGTTAAATAGGTGGATAATACTTAACTTAGTTAACTTAGCTTTTGGTAAAATATATATGGTAAAAAAAATATTGGTAAAATATGTCTTGTCTCCACCGTGGGATAGTGAGAAACGTAATTTCGATCTCTTTGTATGTCTGGAACATGTGAAGAAATTGACAATAAAGCTGACTTTGACTTTGACTTTGACTTTGACTTAGCTAATGTTTTCATTTTTAGTAGTTATGCTAACTAGCATGTTAGCAATGCTAGCATGCTAACTATGCTAACCATGTGACTTAGCTAACTTAGCTAATCATTTTTAGCAGTTTTGTAAAAAATGCTAACTAGCATGCTAACATGCTAGCATGCTAACTATGCTAACCATGTGACTTAGCTAACTTAGCTAATCATTTTTAGCAGTTTTGCTAAAAATGCTAACTAGCATGCTAACATGTTAGCATGCTAACTATGCTAACCATGTGACTTAGCTAACTTAGCTAATCATTTTTAGCAGTTTTGCTAAAAATGCTAACTAGCATGCTAACATGCTAGCATGCTAACTATGCTAACCATGTGACTTAGCTAACTTAGCTAATGGTTTTTAGCAGTTTTGCTAAAAATGCTAACTAGCATGCTAACATGCTAGCATGCTAACTATGTTAACCAAGTTACTTAGCTAACTTAGCTAACTAGCTACAGTGGGTAGGAGTCATAGTTGATGACAAGTAACAGTTACAATGGCTGAACAGTTAAAAAGTTCAGTAGTTTAAAGGCTTAAATTGTTTAACAGTGAAATATTGTAGTGAGGACTTTTATTTTGAAACAGTTTTTGGCAGAGGAAGCAGTTGAACAGGATGTGTAGTCTTAATAGGGCCAGTTTGTATGCTTAAAGCCTGAAAGTGGCAGTTGATCCAGGTGGCCCGAACACCTGCCACAGGATTCTAATTGCTGTGATGTCATAAAGGGCAATGTTAAGTCAATGGGGAAATTTTGATAGTTTTTAATTAATAGTTTAAAAAGTATAAAAGTTACAAAGATGAAAAATACATAGCACTCTTATCCCAAGTAAGACCTACGTAACAAAGTTTGAATGAAGTTTCTACGTTAAACGGTTGAAGCTGCATTAAATGCGTTAGAAGAAGAAGAAGAATAAGAAGAAGCCTAGGAAGAACAGTACAGTGCATTTTCATGCACTGTAATAATAACTAGAAAAGCATTTCCTGAAGGAAATACAGTGCATGAAAATGCAAAAATATGATGAGTTCATATGGTTAAATTATTTGCTTGGTAGATAAGGTTTAATATAGTTGGAATGACTGAACAGTTAAATAGGTTAATAATTGAAATGGTTAAATTATTTAGGCAGATAGTTGACGATAACTAACAGTTAGAATGGCTCCAATGTTTGCTAGTAGTTATGCTAACTATGTTAATAAAGATAATAATGTTAACCAAGTTACTATGCTAACTAGCATGCTAACAATGTTAAAATGTTAACTATGCTAACCATATGACTTAGCTAACCTAGCTAATCATTTTTATTAGTTATGATAACTATGCTAATTAGCATGCTAACATGTTAATTATATTAACCATGTGACTTAGCTAACTTCGCTAATCATTTTTAGCAGTTTTGCAAAAAATGCTAACTAGCATGCTAACATGCTAGCATGCTAACTATGCTAACCATGTGACTTAGCTAACTTAGCTAATCATTTTTAGCAGTTTTGCAAAAAATGCTAACTAGCATGCTAACATGCTAGCATGCTAACTATGCTAACCATGTGACTTAGCTAACTTAGCTAATCATTTTTAGCAGTTTTGTTAAAAATGCTAACTAGCATGCTAACATGCTAGCATGCTAACATGCTAACTATGCTAACCATGCTAACTAGCTACAGTGGGTAGGAGTCATAGTTGATGACAAGTAACAGTTACAATGGCTGAACAGTTAAAAAGTTCAGTAGTTTAAAGGGTTAAATTGTTTAACAGTGAAATATTGTAGTGAGGACTTTTATTTTGAAACAGTTTTTGGCAGAGGAAGTAGTTGAACAGGATGTGTAGTCTTAATAGGGCCAGTTTGTATGCTTAAAGCCTGAAACTGGCAGTTGATCCAGGTGGCCCGAACACCTGCCATAGGATTCTAATTGCTTAACGGCTGTATTGTGATGTCATAATCATAATGTTAAGTCAATGGGGAAATTTTGATTAGTTTTTAATTAATAGTTTAAAAAGTATAAAAGTTACAAAGATGAAAAATACATAGCACCCATGTCATAAGTAAGACCTACGCAACGCAGTTTGAATGAAGTTTCTACGTTAAACGGTTGAAGCTGTATTAAGCGCGTTAGAAGAAGAAGAAGAATAAGAATAAGAAGAAGCCTAGGAAGAACAGTACAGTGCATTTTCATGCACTGTAATAATAACTAGAAAAGCATTTCCTGAAGGAAATACAGTGCATGAAAATGCAAAAAATATGATGTAAAATATCATACAGAGTAAAAACAAACTATATTGGTTGCTAGGTAGATGAGGTTTAATATAGTTGGAGTGACTGAACAGTTAAATAGGTGGATAGTTTATATGGTTAAATGATTTGCTTGGAAGATAAGGTTTAATAAAGTTGGAATGATTGAACGGTTAAATAGGTGGACAATACTTAACTTAGTTAACTTAGCTAATGCATTTTTAGTAGTTAGCAATGCTAACATGCTAACTATGTTAACCATGTGACTTAGCTAATCTAGCTAATCATTTTTAGCAGTTTTGCTAACTATGCTAACTAGCATGCTAACATGTTAGCATGCTAACTATGCTAGCATGCTAACTATGCTAACCATGTGACTTAGCTAACTTAGCTAATCATTTTTAGCAGTTTTGTAAAAAATGCTAACTAGCATGCTAACATGTTAGCATGCTAACTATGCTAACCATGTGACTTAGCTAACTTAGCTAATCATTTTTAGCAGTTTTGTAAAAAATGCTAACTAGCATGCTAACATGCTAGCATGCTAACTATGCTAACCATATGACTTAGCTAAATTAGCTAATCATTTTTAGCAGTTTTGTAAAAAATGCTAACTAGCATGTTAACATGTTAGCATGCTAACTATGCTAACCATATGACTTAGCTAACTTAGCTAATCATTTTTAGCAGTTTTGTAAAAAATGCTAACTAGCATGCTAACATGTTAGCATGCTAACTATGCTAACCATGTGACTTAGCTAACTTAGCTAATCATTTTTAGCAGTTTTGTAAAAAATGCTAACTAGCATGCTAACATGCTAGCATGCTAACATGCTAGCATGCTAACTATGCTAACCATGCTAACTAGCTACAGTGGGTAGGAGTCATAGTTGATGACAAGTAACAGTTACAATGGCTGAACAGTTAAAAAGTTCAGTAGTTTAAAGGGTTAAATTGTTTAACAGTGAAATATTGTAGTGAGGACTTTTATTTTGAAACAGTTTTTGGCAGAGGAAGCAGTTGAACAGGATGTGTAGTCTTAATAGGGCCAGTTTGTATGCTTAAAGCCTGAGAATGGCAGTTGGGCCAGCTGGCCTGAACACCTGCCATAAGATTCTAATTGCTGTGATGTCATAAAGGGCAATGTTAAGTCAATGGGAAAATTTTGATAGTTTTTAATTAATAGTTTAAAAAGTATAAAAGTTACAAAGTTGAAAAATACAAAGCCCACATGTCCTAATTAAGACCTACGCGTCAATGTTTGAATGAAGTTTCTACGTTAAACGGTTGAAGCTGCATTAACTGCGTTAGAAGAAGAGGAATAATAAGAACTAGAAAAGCATTTCCTGAAGGAAATACAGTGCATGAAAATGCAAAAAATATGATGTAAAATATCATACAGAGTAAAAACAAACTATATTGGTTGCTAGGTAGATGAGGTTTAATATAGTTGGAGTGACTGAACAGTTAAATAGGTGGATAGTTTATATGGTTAAATGATTTGCTTGGAAGATAAGGTTTAATATAGTTGGAATGATTGAACGGTTAAATAGGTGGACAATACTTAACTTAGTTAACTTAGCTAATGCATTTTTAGTAGTTAGCAATGCTAACATGCTAACTATGTTAACCATGTGACTTAGCTAATCTAGCTAATCATTTTTAGCAGTTTTGCTAACTATGCTAACTAGTATGCTAACATGTTAACATGCTAACTATGCTAACCATGTGACTTAGCTAACTTAGCTAATCATTTTTAGCAGTTTTGTAAAAAATGCTAACTAGCATGCTAACATGCTATCATGCTAACTATGCTAACCATGTGACTTAGCTAACTTAGCTAATCATTTTTAGCAGTTTTGTAAAAAATGCTAACTAGCATGCTAACATGCTAGCATGCTAACTATGCTAACCACGTGACTTAGCTAACTTAGCTAATCATTTTTAGTAGTTTAGCAAAAAATGCTAACTAGCATGCTAACATGCTAGCATGCTAACTATGCTAACCATGTGACTTAGCTAACTTAGCTAATCATTTTTAGTAGTTTAGCAAAAAATGCTAACTAGCATGCTAACATGCTAGCATGCTAACTATGCTAACCATGTGACTTAGCTAACTTAGCTAATCATTTTTAGCAGTTTTGCAAAAAATGCTAACTAACATGCTAGCATGCTAACTATGCTAACCATGTGACTTAGCTAACTTAGCTAATCATTTTTAGCAGTTTTGAAAAAAATGCTAACTAGCATGCTAACATGCTAGCATGCTAACATGCTAACTATGCTAACCATGCTAACTAGCTACAGTGGGTAGGAGTCATAGTTGATGACAAGTAACAGTTACAATGGCTGAACAGTTAAAAAGTTCAGTAGTTTAAAGGGTTATATTGTTTAACAGTGAAATATTGTAGTGAGGACTTTTATTTTGAAACAGTTTTTGGCAGAGGAAGCAGTTGAACAGGATGTGTAGTCTTAATAGGGCCAGTTTGTATGCTTAAAGCCTGAGAATGGCAGTTGGGCCAGCTGGCCTGAACACCTGCCATAAGATTCTAATTGCTGTGATGTCATAAAGGGCAATGTTAAGTCAATGGGAAAATTTTGATAGTTTTTAATTAATAGTTTAAAAAGTATAAAAGTTACAAAGTTGAAAAATACAAAGCCCACATGTCCTAATTAAGACCTACGCGTCAATGTTTGAATGAAGTTTCTACGTTAAACGGTTGAAGCTGCATTAACTGCGTTAGAAGAAGAGGAATAATAAGAATAAGAAGAAGCCTAGGAAGAACAGTACAGTGCATTTTCATGCACTGTAATAAGAAGCCTAGGAAGAACAGTACAGTGCATTTTCATGCACTGTAATAATAAAATGCCTTGGAATAACAGTACAGTGCATTTTCATGCACTGTAATAACTAGAAAAGCATTTCCTGAAGGAAATACAGTGCATGAAAATGCAAAAAATATGATGTAAAATATCATACAGAGTAAAAACAAACTATATTGGTTGCTAGGTAGATGAGGTTTAATATAGTTGGAGTGACTGAACAGTTAAATAGGTGGATAGTTTATATGGTTAAATGATTTGCTTGGTAGATAAGGTTTAATATAGTTGGAATGATTGAACGGTTAAATAGGTGGATAATACTTAACTTAGTTAACTTAGCTAATGCATTTTTAGTAGTTAGCAATACTAACATGCTAACTATGTTAACCATGTGACTTAGCTAATCTAGCTAATCATTTTTAGCAGTTTTGCTAACTATGCTAACTAACATGTTAACATGCTAGCATGCTAACTATGCTAACCATTTTACTTAGCTAACTTAGCTAATCATTTTTAACAGTTTTGCTAAAAATGCTAACTAGCATGCTAACATGTTAGCATGCTAACTATGCTAACCATGTGACTTAGCTAACTTAGCTAATCATTTTTAGCAGTTTTGTAAAAAATGCTAATTAGCATGCTAACATGCTAACCATGTGACTTAGCTAACTTAGCTAATCATTTTTAGCAGTTTTATAAAAAATGCTAACTAGCATGCTAACATGTTAGCATGCTAACTATGCTAACCATGTGACTTAGCTAACCTAGCTAATCATTTTTAGCAATTTTGCAAAAAATGCTAACTAGCATGCTAACATGCTAGCATGCTAACTATGCTAACCATGTGACTTAGCTAACTTAGCTAATCATTTTTAGCAGTTTTGCAAAAAATGCTAACTAGCATGCTAACATGCTAGCATGCTAACATGCTAACTATGCTAACCATGCTAACTAGCTACAGTGGGTAGGAGTCATAGTTGATGACTGTCGTTAGCTAACATTGTCGAAACCTACAGCTAACCGGTCACTTTAAAGTTGACGACATTAACGTTGATTAGGTGGGTTTCTTTAACGTTACATGATAAATAGCAACAGATCAAGTGCTAACGTTAACTATTCCCCTAACCTAACGTTAGTTTGGCTATTTCATACAACATAATGTTTGAGGACTTAAATGAGTCAAATGCCAAAAATCGGACCACTTACCTTGTCTGTAGTTGGAGAAGGACAGTTACGAGCAAGTAAAGTGGGATCACGGCAGGCGATAAGACTAACGTTCAGAAGACTCCAGTGGTAGAAAGATTGCATGGTTGATTGCATTCAGCTGCAGTTCACGTCATAATGCTAAAAGTTGCCGCCACGACGGTCAATGTTAACTCAATGGGAATTTGTTGCTCTTTTATCGTAAATATCTCAAAAAGTATAAAGTTCACAAATGTAAAAAATACATTGTGTAATTGTCCGTTACAAGACCTTTGTAGGAGTGTTTGAATGACGTCAAACGGTTCAGTGGTTTTAGTGTTATTAAACGTCAAATTTGGTCGGAAGAAGAATAATAAAAGACGATAAGAAGAACAGTGATAATAGTCCATTGCATTTACATGCAATGCAATAATAACTAGAAATGCAATTCCAAGGAATTACCAGTGTATGAAAATGCAAAAGTTGTGATGTAAAATATAATGTATAGTTAAAATAGATAATACAGAGATGGTTACTACGGTGATGCTAGGACAGACATGGTGGTTGCATAGCTTAAAGGAATACACCACCCAAAATTAGTAGTAATATATGTTCTTACCTTAACTTTCACGAGTTGAGTCATACCTCTCCCGCGCCGGTAGGTGCACTCAAACGCTCTGTCGCGCGGCTCGAATGTGTTAGCATGTTGCTATGCTAGCGGGCTCTGCCGTGGCCGTAGCGAGAGGAACATAGCAGTATTCAAACACCTCCACGTTTTCCCTACTTAAATACAGTTGCACGAGTAGTTGATAAAAATGTGTACGTCACACAACATGAAACGTGGCGATTTTCCAAGCGAATAAACAGGAGAACTACAATGTGTGGCGCAATAGCACTTGGGAGTACTTCGACCTAGCGTGGTAATATTATTAACACCTAATTGTAGATCCTATCCACCACCGCATTAGATCAGTCTTTCTAGAACAGGCAAGGGCTTTCTAGCCTCACGTCAGCCATATAGCCTACATTAAAACAACCAGCGGATGGTGGGCGGGTGCAGTTTTGAAAATTGGTCAACAAACTTTGGTGCTGATGGATGGCTGATGGATGATAAGTTTTGCTATGCAGTTATGGTTTTTGTGTACAACAACAATCCTTTTAAACATCTTATAAAACTTTGGGTAAGATACATTGATGACTGTTTTTTGATTTGGAAAGGTAATGAGACCGAGCTATTGGAGTTCACAAATTTTTTGAACTCAAGACTAGAGACTATCACATTTTCATCAGAGAGGGATTTGGAGTCAATACATTTTTTAGATGTTTTAATATTGAAACAACACAATCAGATATCCACCACAGTTTTTCGTAAAGAGACCGATAAAAACACGTTGTTGAGTGCAGACAGCCACCATCCAGTGTCACTGAAACGAGGGTTGCCGATTAGCCAATTATACCGGGTCCGACGTATCTGCGATACAGACAAGGAATTTGAAAAACAGTCAGTAACTTTGCTTAACCGATTTCGATCACGGGGGTACCCTGAAGAATGGTTGACCCCAGCTTATGAGAAAGTAAGATCGATCAGAACTACTATCGAAGAAAGGAAAAAAACAGACACGTCCTTTTTCAGTGAACTACGCACTCACATACAACAAATTATCAAGACCTATCAAATCAATTGTGAATACACATTGGCATATTCTAACAACAGACACCTCTTTGAATAACACATTTGCTGCACCACCTCTCTTCACTCATAAAAGGTCGAGTAACTTAAATAATCTATTGGTAAGGTCGGACGTCATTCGCACAGGGAAGCCCTCCTTCATCAAGGGGTGCTTCCCTTGCAGAAATTGTGCTGCTTGTCCACACATGCTAAAAACCAATACGTTCAGCTGCTTTCACACGGGAGAATTGTACAAAATAGATTCATTAATAAATTGTTCTACGAAAAACGTAATTTATCTTTTGCAATGCCCTTGCCATTTATTATATGTTGGGAAAACATCGCGACAATTAAGAACAAGACTGAGTGAACATAAATCAGCCATCCGTAGGAATGATATAACTTCACCTGTAGCAAGACACTTCATAGAAAAAAATCACACTTTAGAAGATCTGAAATGCACTGGTATAGAGCACGTACAAAGACCTCGAAGAGGAGGAGATACAGACAAAAAGCTCCTTCAGAGGGAGTCTTTCTGGATGTATCGCCTACGTTCTATGTCACCAGAGGGAATGAATGAAGACTTTGATCTGTCTGCATTTCTGTGATTGTGTCATTCTGAGTGTCACTGACATGTTATTGTCTTATGTATTTATCATTGTCTGACTATACGATATGTGGTGATGCGTTGTTAAAATGTAAATTATTGTGTTGCATTTTGGAGACACCAAGCGCTCCGACTGATAAACGGCCGGTGAGGCCTGATGTGTAGGAGCGCCTGTTGAATTCACGGAGCTAATGAGGACAGGTGTTACTAATTGAATAAACTTGTCTATTTAAAACTAGGAAGTAGCCATAGGGATGTAACACACTGACGAAGGCCATCAGGCCGAAAGTTTGTCAATTAACCCCTGTGCTAAAATGAATTAAAAGCAAGAAAAGACTTTTTGGAGTGCGACCATTTGTTATTTTCTATGAGTTCCCTGGATTACGCTAGCCTGACGTAGTCATACTCAATTCTAGTCAGAATTTGAGTCTGATACTGCTCCATAGAGCTGTGATTATGGGGCGTGTTTCAAACGAACCAGGAAAAAAAATGCCTCTGCACTCAATTGGATAGACCTACAACCAATCAGAGCAACGGAGTGTGTGACGTATGTTAAGCGACGCATAGTTGATGTCAACAGAACTCAACTGCACGCTAGAAGAAGAAAATGTGAGCGATTTTCGCAGGTGTTGTAAAAATAATGTAAGGATACACGGAGTTCTTCAACACACGAACCTCATTTTTGAGAGAAACAGTAAAGGTGAATGCATATACGATCAAGTTATCCGTTTAGGATTACAACTCCACAACACTGCAAACAAATCGCATCGCATTTGTCGGTCCTGTCAGAACTTTATAACACGGTTGGAACGCGACATGCCCGTGTTTAAAAAATGGACAGAAGACGAAGGAGACCAGCCTGAAGAACCGTGTTCATCTGAGGCATCAGAGACGCCCCGGACTCTGAAGAAGTTCTGCCCCAATCCGTCAACTCCAACCGGTACAAAAACGCGAAGAAGCATTACAGAGGTAAGCTTGTTAATACATTTCTACTTCTTATGATATGACTATGAGAATAACCTCGATTGCCACGTTTCACATGAGTTAATAGTGAGTCGTGATTATTGTCCAATGTGATAAACACTGTGCATTCCCACACTCCTCATTTCCGTGAAATCTATCTATGATTAAATCATCTAGTCATATTTTGACATGCCTAGTATTCTGGAAGCCAGCCCGAATTTCAGTGTAGTGTGAGCAAATGTTACCAGGATAAACTTGTACCTGATGTGTAAGTTGGCCTCTGTCACTTTGTCAATATGTAGAAACTTCATTTTGTAATGGACTAGCATGTTATCCAACCCCCACTTCTGTGCTCTGCACCTCTGTGGGGGGTGGGCAGTGTTTCTCTGACCTGCTCAGCAATTGCATCTGGTGTCACCATATTTAACAGTCTGTATTTTCCAATGTATTGTCAATGCACGTTATACTTATTAGGCTATACTGTAATTCTTCACACTGATGTGTTCACTTATATTTCAGGTTGTCACCCATTTTCCATCCACTTGACCTCCACCTGGAACACCTAAACAATTTTCTCAAATCATTTATGAGAGGATTGGGACCAAACATGTCAGAAATGTCAGCAGCCAGAATCAGTAGGTCCATTGGCATCGTCAAAGAGCTAATGGACAAAACGGACACAGAGCTGGAGCTGACAAGGCCGGCTGGCATTCATCATGTGGCCCGAGAACAGGACGTTTTAACACTGGTAAACGTTTTCAGGGAGACACAACTTTCCCAACAAAAATCACCCAGGCAGGCAGTCTCATGCATTCCCGAATTTCAAGAGAAACTTTTTGGCAACGCTGAATTACCAGGAGAAAATAATGGACTGGCAAAATGTGCCTATTTAAATAATTAAGTAAATGTGAAATGTAAATGGTGATGGTAATTTGTAAATATTGTTTTCGTAAATGACAATGTAAATAATTGTTTTCATATAATAGTTTAGTAGTATCCACATTCTTGAAAACATTTTTGTGTTTTCTTATTGGTTGTATGTTCAAAGTTCAGCGTATATCTTCAAACATTACCTATTATGTGTAGATATTAAAAATCTTTATTGAAATGTCTTATTGTTTGTCTTTAAATGCAGAAACATCACCAACCAGTAGAGAAGTATAAACCATTTTAATTTTATTCAAAAATATTAATGTAACAGAGGTAAAAAAAAAGGCATTTGCACAACAACAGGACCCTGAAGCTACAAATTTGAGCCTGAATTTGAAGCTAGCCTGAGATCTTCAACATTGACAAGCCTGATTCCAAGTTACTTGGGGATGATTGTATCTTATCATCCTCATCCTCGTCATCAAAGTAACCAGTGTAATCCATGTCAACCTGAACACGGTCATCCTGAACAACACAGTCATCAAACAAATTAGTTTGACTCTGTTCGATGTCATCAAAAACCTCATGCATAATTCATAGTATCTTTTTTGCATGTTCCAGCTTGTATGTAGGGAGATTATGGATAATGAAGTCCAGGTCAAATATCTGTGTGCACTGTTCTAAAACTGATCAATGAGTTCATCTCCAAAACCAGTGCAGGCTGTGTCGACTGTGTAAAGTGGTATGTTTTTATGGTCCTGAAGTAAACTACTCCTGTAAGTTTGTAACAGTTCCCTGATCAAAAGTGTGCCCTTAGGTGTGACTATTCTGTGTTTGTGGTGTGATGAAACCTCCCCTTGAAAGTGTTCATATTTGGGGATTAGCTCCCCACAACCTTCAGGTTCACAAGAACAAACAGAATGGCAGTGAGTGCAGCACAGATGTCCTAGATCAACAGATGTGGTGTGTTCCTCAAAATGGCAGTACAAAGCTTTCCGCAGACAACTAGTGACTCCATTAAAGTACCGTCTTAACTGCTGGGTCAAGCTTTGTACTAACATCCCTCACAATCCAGTGTAGGCACTCCAGTGTATGGCCAGGTACTTTAATCAGACCCACTCTGATGTTTGTTCTGTTTGGGCTCAGGGCCAAATTTATTGGATTGTCCATCTGAAGCTGTTTCATAACCCTGGCTCTGGATTCCCGATCAGCAGAAGCGGTCAATGTCAGCACAGGTGTACCTGGAATATATAGCAGTACAAAAAGCAACCAATAAGTAACAGTAAAAATAAGAAATTATGAGTAGTATCATTTAGTACTTTTTAATGACTGTACTGACATCTAAAAAGAATACATCACTTATAAGGGGTACAGTGACTAGCCTACCAATATGGGTATGGTGCTTGAGTACATAAAGCAACACCCAAATGCCCTTTTGCAGCCTGACCACTGATAGAAATAAAACAGTAACCTACATTAGAATGTTTTAACAGCTAGTTCGCTACAATCACACTAACGTTATGATTGTACCAAGTCTGAGTTAGCGAACGTACAACGATACCTAGGCTACTATGTTTACAACATGGGATTCATATCACGACATTGGGAGTTATTTACTAAGTCAGACAGTTAGACTCTCTTACCATTTGTAAGTTAGATGAACTTCGTCCATGACGATACCCATTACGTTGGCTTGAAAAACATCGGAGCCTAGCATGTCCCTCCACTTGTTCAGCAGCCAGGATTCCGGGCTTCAAAAAAGGATCTGGCAACGACCGCTGGCTATATCCACCTCGTCGTGCACGCCGAGTTGCATCGCCATGATGCCCATTTCAGTTGCTTCGGCAAAAAACATCTTTCTTATCAACAAATGCCTTGATCCCGTTACTCTGTTCCTCTTTTAAAATTAATTCGCTGTCGATATCTTCTAGAACAGACCTGATAGCAGAATCTACACATCTCAATTCTCCAGCGGCAGCCATCGTTGTTGTAAACGAATTCAACCCAAGCGCTCTTTGGTGACGTGGTGGATTACGTTACTGTTGAGCATCTGTCCATCATCGTATAAAGCCCGCCCTGACCATTTGATTGGCCCGCCAGTATTTGGGCGAGCATACTCGCGCCACTATTGATCAATGCCAGACCGAACTTCCCGACCTCAAACGTTGTGGGCGGGACTAAGTTCGGAATGGCACCCAGGCTAGGATTACGCACCCACAAAGAAACGAGAATAATTGGGAGAGCGCGGTGTTGGCTAAGAAAAGGACTATGCAGTTATGGTTGAAATAATAGCCCATCAGCGCATCTCTAGTGTGTGTGCCTCTCTCTCGCTTAGAGGGGAGGGAGAGGCTGAGGGTCGATCCAGCATGGATTCTAAACTCTGTGGTGGATAGGATCTACAATTAGGTGTTAATAATATTACCACGCTAGGTCGAAGTACTCCCAAGTGCTATTGCGCCACACATTGTAGTTCTCCTGTTTATTCGCTTGGAAAATCGCCACGTTTCATGTTGTGTGACGTACACATTTTTATCAACTACTCGTGCAACTCTATTTAAGTAGGGAAAACGTGGAGGTGTTTGAATACTGCTATGTTCCTCTCTCTACGGCCACGGCAGAGCCCGCTAGCATAGCAACATGCTAACACATTCGAGCCGCGCGACAGAGCGTTTGAGTGCACCTACCGGCGCGGGAGAGGTATGACTCAACTCGTGAAAGTTAAGGTAAGAACATATATTACTACTGATTTTGGGTGGCGTGTTCCTTTAATAAAAGTTGATAGTTTAAAAGTAGACCGTTTAAAAGTTGAATGTAGATAGTTTAAAAGTTGTTGATAGACAGCTAGTTTAATAGATACAGCGGGGAAAATAAGTATTGAACGCGTTAACATTTTTCTCAGTAAATATATTTCTGATGGGGCTATTGGCTTGAAATTTTCACCAGATGTCATGTCAGTAACAACCCAAGTAATCCACACACACAAAGATATCAAAACAAATGAGTCCATAAATTAGGTTGTGTGTAATAAAGTGAAATGACACAGGAAAAAAGAACACATGTACACATGAAGAAAAAGGGGTGTAAAAAGGCATGGGAAGCCAATAAACCAGCTAAAATCTGTCAATATTTAGGAAGCCATCCTGCCCCCTATCAGTGCAAATTAATATCAGCTGGATTAGTCCTAATTGATGGCCTATAAAAAGGTTTCTTGTGACCAAGGTGTCACCCAAGAAGCATTTCATGATGGGTAAAAGCAAAGAGCTGTCCCAAGACCTTCGCAAGCTTATTGTAGAAAAACATACGGATGGCATTGGTTACAGACGCATATCTAAACTTCTGAAAGTTCCAATGAGCACTGTTGGGGCCATTATCCGGAAGTGGAAAGAACATCATTTCACCATTAACCGTCCAAAACCAGGTGCTCCTCGCAAGATTTCTGACAGAGGAGTCCGTAGAATAATTAGAAGAGTTGTCGAAGAACCAAGGACCACTCGCGGAGATCTTCAGAAAGACCTGGAAGAAGCAGGTACAGTTGTTTCAAAGAAAACCATTAGTAATGCACTCAACCGTCATGGCCTCTATGCACGCTCACCACGCAAGACACCACTGTTGTGACCACTGAAGCTGTCATTACCAACAAAGGGTTTTCTACTAAGTATTAAATAAATTTCAGCAAGTGTGTTCAATACTTTTTCCCTGTGTCATTTCACTTTATTACACACAACTTAATTTATGGACTTATTTGTTTTGATATCTTTGTGTGTGTGGATTACTTGGGTTGTTACTGACATCTGGTAAAAATGTCAAGTCGATAGCCCCATCAGAAATATCTTTACTGAGAAAAATGTTGACGTGTTCAATACTTATTTTCCCCGCTGTATCTATTAGTTTAATGATAGTTTAAAAGTAGTGTTACGACCCCGGTTACGACCCTGTGGGTCTTGTTGCATATTCTTTGTGTTTGTTGCTTCTGTTGTGTGTCTTGCAGGCAGATTGGCGCAGCTGAGTGTTGGTGTGAAACCATTGGACGTCAGGATAGCCCGTCCCTTTAAAAGTGGCTGACGTCATTCAGAGCTCTCTCGCTCTTGCTCGCTTTGGGATCACTTTTGTTGCCACCGTCGCTGCCGCACTTCGATGCCACTAGGGCCAGCCTCGGGCCTTGCCCGTGCAACCACCGTTATTTTTCCACTCCCTGGGGTGAGCGCCTGGCCACAGAGGCCTACTTTGTAGGCCTTGTTTTTCGTAGTGGCTTATCTAGACTGTTTTTCCATACTTTTTTGTATTAATAAATACACAATATTTTTACGTTTTGTGTCCGCCCATTTTTGTTATGTCCCACAAGCCCAAGGCCGGGATGTAACAAGTAGACCATTTAAAAGTTGAATGTAGATAGTTTAAAACTTGTTGATAGACAGCTAGTTTAATAGATAGATAGTGTAATGATAGTTTAAAAGTAGACGGTTTAAAAGTTGAATGTAAATAGTTTAAAAGTTGTTGACAGACTGAAAGTTTAATGAATGTTGATATTCAAATAGTTTAATGGCTGTTTATAGGTAGATAGTTGATGATAACTGAAAGTTGGAATGTCTCTAATGTTTGCTAGCAGGTATGGTAACAATGTTAACTATGGTAACCATGCTACTTAGCTAATGTTTTCTAGTAGTTTTGTTAACTATGCTAATAATGTTAACTATGTTAATCATGTTATTTAGCTAATGTTTTCTAGCAGTTTTGTTAAATGTAACTATGCTAACTAGCTACAGTGGGTAGGAGTCGTAGTTGATGACAAGTGACCGTTACAACGGCTGAACAGTTAAAAAGTTTTGTAGTTTAGTGGGTTAAATTGTTTAACAGTGAATTATTGTAGTGAGGACTTTTATTTTGAAACAGTTTTGGGCAGAGGAAACAGTTGAACAGGTATGTGGAGTCTTAAGAGAGCCAGATTGTATGCTTAAAGCCTGAGACTGGCAGTTGCTGCAGGTGGCCTGAACACCTGGCATAGGATTCTAATTGCTTAATGGCCGTATTGTGATGTCACAATCACAATGTTAAGTCTATGGGGATTTTTAAAAAGTTTTAAAAAGTATAAAAGTTACAAAGTTGAAAAGACATAGCAACCTGGTCCGTTTGAAGACCTATGTTACAAAGTTTGAACGAAGTTTCTAAGTAAAACTGTTCAAGAGAAATTGTGTACGGAAAAAGTGGTAAGCGGAATAATAATAAGATGTTGTTGCCTAGGAAGAACAGTACAGTACATTTTCATGCACTGTAATAAGAAGCCACCGGATTTCAATAGAGGGGATGCATCCCCTCTAATAATCACATAATAGATTACTAATGTTGTCATAATGCTTTGTTTGTAAGTCTTTGTCATTTTTAAGTCATTACCATTATCAGTCTATGGGTGCCATGTAGGCCTATGATATAAGATAATAAGGGAAATGGTATTTTTTTGGTAACACTTTACTTTAGGTTTCTACATAACACTGTCCTGACATTGTCATAACCCTAACACTAATCCTAACCCTAACTTGTCATGACAAAAACTGAATGACACTTGACAGAAGCAAGTGACAGAAGCATTACGTCATAAACATTTATGACTTGTTTATAATGTTTATGACACGTTTATGACAGTGTCATGTCACTCTTATGTAGATACCTTCAAGTGTAACCATATTTTGTGGTAATAAAAGTATCAAATACCAAAAACGAAACTATTAGGCCTAACTGATCGTGACCACAACCTGAGCTGCTTGCAAGTACAAGGAACCTCATCTAAAACCACAACAGCCCTTAACCATTTCCTGCTGTGTGATTATATAAAGGCTAAGGGGACAAAGCCCCCCATTCTGCTCTGCTGTAGAAGAGAAGGTAAGATCTATTTACACATTAGCACTTCTGTAACTTCTCATAACTGACACAAATGAAAATAATCTATGATGCCTTTATGGCACCTTGTTACCTGTTACCTAATTCATTACCTCTTAGGCAAGACAAGGCAAGTTTGTTTATAGCGCATTTCATTCACAGAGGTATTTCAATGTGCTTTACATACAGAAAAGCAAATAATAATATAAAAGCGCAAGAGGGAAATAGTTTAACAAAATCAGTTTAACAAGTAAAACACATGAAACTAATTAAAACAACAACATAAAAACAAAGGACTTTTACGGGCTTTTCCCAAATCACGGAAGAAACGTCGACGCAGCGGTATAGTAGCAGATAATCAGGCAAGTCTTATTTAAATAAACTCCTGGTGCTCTTATAAACTTTCTAATGCCTCGCTATTGGACTAAAGGTCGTAGTTGTACTACTGCAGAAGTTTCGTACCATTCAGGGCATTATTAGTGGGGTAATTTATGAGATAAAAGTTGGTTCCATCACGACTGCAGAACGTCATTAGTTTCTGACAGCGCTACTCGACCAGGGTTCGACCAAGGGAAAAAAGGTTCTGGGAGGGTGTTTGGCTCGGGGTCATGGTGCAAAGGACCCTAGGGTGAAATTACTCCGAACCATCGCTTTAACAATACACGTGAAATACTCTTTTTGTCCACAGCACTAAGCTATTTATGGTTACTGATACTCAGAGTCTCTGGCCCTCTCTTAGAGCCAGGCATAGTGAGCTGGCCCTCGGAAGAAAAAGTTTGGGGACCACTGACTTAGACAGTGAGGAGAAAGCAGTCAACCAACAAAAGATAGTGATGTATGTAAATGTACATGTGTCAAATATTTTAGCCACCTCTTCCAATCAGTTAGGCTCTCTCATCTTTAATGAGATTCACCAGCAGCCCAGTTTTATTTTGCACACTAATAAAGCCCTCAACAGGTTGCACAGCACTTTGCTATTTCGCCCAGTCAGCTTAATTGTGTCTCTTCTCTACTCTGTCCAGACTCTCTGAAGATTCACCATGAACATGCAGCTCCTGCCGTGTCTGCTGGTGATCCTCCTGTGTGTCTGTGGCATGGACCAGGGTTCATCATTCCTCTTAACAAAAAAGAAACCGGCCCCAGTTCAGGAACGATATGAGAAATTCCTCAAGCAACATGTGATTGAAAGATCCAGATGGACAGACTGTACGGACATTATTCGTGAGAGGAATATAAAAGGTGACAATGGTAAATGTAAAGAAGCAAACACTTACATATTTTCCACAGTGCAACAGCACGTTAAGGATGTCTGTACAAAAGGGACTCGTGAAAACGGAAACTTAGTAAAGAGCAAGAGAAGGTTTAGTGGGGTGGTTTGTTGCTCAACCAATGCTTCTCTCCCAGATTGTGAATATTGGAACCAACCTTTCAAATCAATGCGTATTGTAGTTGGGTGTGATAAAGGCTTCCCAGTCCATTTCAAGTCAACAAGTTCACCATTGTATGATTGTTTTAATACCACCCTTGGAGATAATCATACAGTGCATTGCTAATGTGGTCTATGTGATGTGATAATGATGCTATTGTTCTGCTTACTGTACATACATATATAGTAGATAAAATAGATAAAACATTTTTCAAAAGGATTTCCACTATACTCAGACTTAAGCAATGTACTGCAGGAGATGTTTTCCTTTGCATGAATGTTAAATTGAGGTCCTGACTCACCATGGTTGTTAACCCTTAGAACCTGATTGACGCAAAGTGCGTCAAAAAACACACCCTTTCTTCTCTGTTACATTGCTCCGGAACTGTTCATCGCAGCGAGATGAAAGCAGAAGTAGGGCTTTCCAACGAGACTACGCACTTGTCTGTACGATGAAATATGAAAATTAAAAAAATCATGAAATTAAATCAAATTGCATCATATTTACAGCCTATACTTCTTTGTGTTCACCTGCACGCTCATTACTCTCGTTTGAATTACTCGTGAACCCGTGATCGCATAGATATGGCAAGCATATCAGACGAAAGAGGAGACACAGAGCTATCCATTGGTACCATGTATATCAATCCTTCTGGCTTATAAAAACATACTAAGTGACTGCAACATAATAACGTCATGTACACAAACCAACGCTGGACACCCATTACTCTCGTTTGAATAACTCGCTGACCCGTGATCGGATAGATATGCCACACGTGTCAGATGAAAGAGGAGACACAGAGCTATCATTTGATACCAAGTACATACTTCTTGGTTATAAAACAGACGAAGTGACAGAAAAATACCCCACGTTTTTGTCTGTTTTTGTGGCAAAGCATGTTTATAATCCAACGCTATCGTGTGTTTTTCTATGGCAAAGCATGTTCATAATCCGGTTTTTAGATCAACAAAGAAACACCTTTTTTGCCTTTACTTTGTTCATGGCAATGCAGTAATAAGTTGTAAAGTTATGAGTGCATACACCATAGGCACACACAGGCTAACACGCAAACTCGGGTCAAGTCAGGTCAGATCAGTTCGTGTCACAGATATGGAGCAAAGAAAGGTAATTTTTCATTACTAAATAACAAAATGCAATTTTTTCTGTAAGGGCCACATATATCTGTAAATTGCTCAGCCCCAGAGAATCCCTCCACCATGGCAATGCTATTGCCAGATTCAGGACAGTCTGCTCTACACACACATGTAAGGCAAGTCGAGCTGCCAGCTTGCAGTAGTGAGATACATGTCAAAATATAATAATTTTTATAGTATACTTTTTATATTGTTATTATTTAAAAATCAAAATTAAATAAATGCAAGTATTAATACATGACATTGTGGCAGATTTGGGTAGCCTAGACTCTGCTGGAAAAAAAAAGAATATATAACATGTGTGCATGGCACTAACAATGACCAGAATAAATCCCTATAAATAAAGGTAGTAAAAATGCCCTAAAAACAGCTTAGGGTTCTAAGGGTTAGAGATCCCATGGCACTTATCGCAAAGAGTAGGTGGTTCCCTGATTTGCTTTATTTATGTACACATAGATAAAGACACACACACATGCACACACACACATACACACACACACAAAGACACGTAAACACACACGCACACACACATACATGCACACGACACGCACAAACACATAAACACACATACACACACACACCCTCACACACATGCACCCACACACACAAACACACCTACATACACAAACACACGGACACACACACACACACACAAACACACAAAAACACACACAAAACACATATACACAAAAACAACCACACACTCAATTACAAACACAAAAAAATGGAATGGAATGGAAGTAGGAAATGAACACAATTTGACAAGCGTGACTTATTTTTGTGGAAAAAATGTACTGGACTGGGCGGCGGTCATATTTTGTACCGCTCTGCGGTACATCTAGTTATTTAAGGGGCCACCGGATGGATTTTGAGTGCTTCAGTCAAAAGTTACATAACCCTCCCTTGCCTGCACATTTTTTTTTAATGACCCTCCGACAGAACTTACAAAAAAGACATGACCCTCCCCTGCCAATTGTCGAAGTCTTCCGCCTGCGCTGCTTTGCGCAATGAAGACATACTTTTATCAACCTCTGCTTTCTGATCTTACATATCACACTCCACCAAGATAGATAGATAGATAGATACTTTATTGATCCCCAAGGGGAAATTCAAGAAGATGGTTCAAGAAGATAGTGGCCATTTCAGTAGATTTACTCACTAACATTGTTGTGGAAACACAATAAGCATGGAAACTAAATGCACACTTCCTGCATAACATTACTTCAAATACTAAGTTATCCTCTAGTATTCACATGAAATAAAAAAACCAAACATTGAGACCATTCAACAAAGCACACTGGGTAATAATAAATTCATCACATGAACTGGTTGCTATGGACTCGTCTCTAGGCTTCCTCAGTCATTGTATATTTTAGCATATACCGTAACTAAAGCTGCCGAAGCTGAACATTATCCAAAACTTAATTTCTCAGACGAGTGTCAATTTGGGAGCTTGCATGTAGGGATGCACGATATATCGGCGGCCGATATATTATAGGCCGATAAGTGAAAAAATTAAAATATTATTATCGGTCCGATAACAGAATTCTGGCCGATAATTTGCACCGATATTTTTTAAAGTCCTAATTTAGGCCTACGTAAGGTCCGTCTGCCTACACTGAGCTATTTGAGCTTGGTTATACTTTTTCCTCAATATAATGTCAGCGGTGTGAATGTATTTCACCACTCTAACAAAATCTGTGGATATGCGTTCATTTGGGAATCTGTTCATCTCAAAATCGTCTCGTGAATGATCCGCCATTTAACCTTACCAGAGCGGAGCTCAGCCCTATCTAGAGCCGTCTTGTGCTGGTGTGTTTGCACTTTACCACGCTGATCGATGAAACAAATAAGCAAACTCGTTAGTGGGACGAGTACATAAGTAGGCCTAGTTCTAAGTTGTGTTTTAGTATTATATTTGCATTGCGTTAGGTTGGGTTTCTGTATTGCTACCTAGAAATATGCTAACCTTTCCTGCTTCAGTTCCAGACAGGTCATCATAATAATTATTAAAACCTTCGGGGCTAACCCCTTTCATTTCTGCTGCAGCAGGTTGTGCGCAACAGAGTAGACGGACATAAGATACAGTCTGAGGAGTTGCAGCTTTATTCAGTTGAAACTAAACATAAGTTTCCCTCACAAACTCTGATTTGGTCACTATACTGTAGCTTATTCCCAGCTGAGCCGTTTATGAGCGTTTAGTCCTAAATTAAAACGATTCATACTCTCTAGCCACTCACTCGCAATTCACTGACGTCAGGTTCACTTAAAGGAGCCACACATACTGTAGGGCTAGGCTACTGTTATGTTGTTGACTGCTGCACTATTGAGGACTGTTATGAGTTCTGTCCATCATTTGGTGGTAGGTAAAATTACTGCAATAAAATTATTTTCCCCAAATCACTTTTCACATTTTCTTTTTTTAAGAGTAATATTATCGGTTATCGTATCGGTATCGGCCACAACAAACCAATAAATATCGGTTATCGTTATCGGCCCTAAAATTCCATATCGGTGCATCTCTACTTGCATGCATTTCGGGCAGCCGTGGCCTACTGGTTAGGGCTTTGAACCCCGACCAGTAGGAACGGCTGAAGTGCCCTTGAGCAAGGCACCTAACCCCTCACTGCTCCCCGAGCGCCGCTCTAGCAGGCAGCTCACTGTGTGTTCACTGTGTGCTGAGTTTGTTTCACTAATTCACAGATTGGGATAAATGCAGAGACCAAATTTCCCTCACGGGATCAAAAGAGTATATATACTTAATACTTATACTTATGCTACCACTCCTTCCTTCTAAAATGCCTTGAAAAGGCTGTTAGCACAATTTCACAAATAATCACCAGGACCGAAACATACCTAACATGCCAACTTGTTCCGGGTTTATCACATATTTTAACTTTTCCCCCGCTGTCTTGCCGTTTTAATATTTTCCCGTAGAATATCATATATTTTAATACTCTCATAACATTAACCCTGCCATCGGGCCTGTCTCTGTGTTGTCCTGTTGCTACCCCCTTGCCCTTCCAGCGAAACAGATGTCTTCAAATCATCGTTTTGCTTGCTTGAAGGCGAACTTAGAGTGATGTTAAACTATTTAAGTTAACGGCATGGTTGTCGTGAGAGCAAGATTCATAGGTGCTTGCATAGTGTTCGGCCATAAGTCTACGTGCGCACCAACCTACCATCAGGCTACTCAGCTACGAGTAGAGAGAATTTCCCCTGTTTGTATATTCACTACCATAACTTACCAACTCTGCAATGTAGACCTTGAACTGGCTATTTATACTTTTCTGTGAAATAACCAAATGTATTTGTTCAACTTTATGAAGCAGAATTACGCACTATAGGCTACTTCGAACGTAACACATTTTTGTTTGCGCAGAAGAGAGAATGACAGTGATAAACAAATTGCACTTGTTGCTGATTACCAATAAATACTACATATTTTTTGCAAACAACAAAAACATAAAGGATGGAGACAGCAAAGTTAGAGATGGGCAGGAACAAGGTCAATGGTGGATATGCTTATCAAAACGTTGGAGCTGGATGTGTGGATGAATGAAGCACAAGTATGCTTAACTAATGTTAAGCATGCACACTGTTTAAAGTTACATGGTAAACTACAAGTAAACCAAAGGTAAGGGCTGTATAAAGTTTACCAAATGAATAAACTGGTAGGCTGTTAGGCATGAATAAAATAGGCTACTTTGTTGCTATACTACTGCAACCCAACGTTAATGGGGACGAATGTTGACATTTTCCTGTATTTTGGGTGAGAAACCTTGGGTGGGAAATCTCCCTTATTTTTAATGTTCAATGTTGACAGCTATGGAACACAAGAGCGTAGCATGGCGCCAGAAATCACATTCGCTCTAGAATCTTAGTGCCTAGATGACCCTCAGTCTCCACCAAAGATTCCACTCTAGAATCTTTGGTCTCCACTGAGTCTCTATGAGAGCCACAGCGCGAGGCCTTTATTTTACTCCCTAGGCTACTCTGCAAGAAAAAAGGAAATGAGGGGTAAACGTTGTGTGCAGAGAGGGGTGCCCGAAGTGTGAAGACTGAAACTGAGAGCTACATGGAAAATATGCACCAAACAAGCCACTTTGAAATTTGCTGTTTTCGTGAATACAAAAGTTGGGTGACCCCCCCTACTAGACTAAAAAAAGTTGGGTGACCCTCCCCTCAACAAAGAATAAAAAGACATGACCCTCCCCTATTTTCCTCCGGTGGTCCATTCCATACCGAACGGTCCTTAAGTGTTAGCAGTAGTGTTGACTGTAGTGTTGGCTGTAGTCAGAGAATGTCTAATAAGGGGAGAACTTCCACTCTCTGAAAACTTCCGGTTTCTGAACTGGTGGCAGTTCCTTCTGTGGTTCCACATGAGGGCGCTCGTCCACGAGTGCAGAATGAATGGAGGTCTAGTGCTGTACCCCTCAAAATCCACTTTTCTCGAGATTAGTCTCGAGAAGTAATTTGAATATTGTATTCGAAAGGGGAGGCAAAGAAAAAAAAAACTTGGTTGAGTATTATATTTTTTATAAGTCACTTAATTGTTCTAAAAAGCCTTTCAAACGTGTCAATGACGTCATTCATTAGCACAATGCTAGCATGTTATGGGCAACAACAACCCAACCTGTAAGAAATCAAAAGGACATAAGTACTCGTTTATTCAACTTTTGACCTATAACCCATGTTGAAGTTATACAAACTACAATCAAATCTGAGATTTGTCAACAACAATCAGGTGAAAGAGACAAATTTAGCCGTCTAGCTCCATTGACTCCCATTCATTTTTGCACTCATGGCGATCGCCCCCAGTGGAACTCTGGTGGAACTGCAACCAAAATTCGGTACAATGGGACTTAATAAGGAGTGTCCAGGCTCTCCGTAGACGGGCTCTGCTGTAGTGTTAGCAGTAGTGTTTGTTAGTAGTGTTAGCAGCAGTGTTGGCAGCAGTGTTAGCAGTAGTGTTCGCAGTAGTGTTAGCAGTAGTGTTTGTTAGTAGTGTTAGCAGTAGTGTTTGCAGTAGTGTTGGCAGTAGTGTTAGCAGTAGTGTTCGCAGTAGTGTTAGCAGTAGTGTTAGCAGTAGTGTTCGCAGTAGTGTTAGCAGTAGTGTTGGCAGCAGTGTTAGCAGTAGTGTTCGCAGTAGTGTTGGTTATTAGACATTCTCTGGTTGTAGTGTCCGCAGTAGTGTTGGCAGTAGTGTTAGCAGTGTTAGCAGCAGTGTTAGCAGTAGTGGCACCTTAAGTGTGCTCCTACAGCTCATATGCTCACTTGTAGCGACTGCTTAAAACAGTGAAGACAGGAGGAAGTATTTTCATCCTCTCTGTAACTATCAGGGTTTAGGGTTTTCTCTCTTCATTTCTATGTGATTTTGTAATTTAAAAGGATCTGTGAAACAAGACATATCAGGCTTATCAGGTTGTTGCATTTATTGTTAAGTTGTCAGTAAATGTATATGGTCCTTTACTGCTAACATCTCTACTGAATATTATATCATGTAAGTATGAAAGCCTTCAGAGCCACGTGAGATGTTTACAGCTTTGACTCGGCGTGAATGGCGACGAAGGAGTCCTCGTCCATGTTGCTGATTCTGAAGTGGGCGCGGCCATCTCCCCCAACATTCACCTGTTTCCCGGTGCACCTGCCACCATCCTTCTGACCAGAGATGACATCACAGTAGGTGCCTCCAGGGAGACCAGTGTTCAGAGTCATGTCCAGGTTCCTGTGGATCATTATGGGATAGTCAGAATCAGCAATGTCTTACATGCCCTGTGTGGACGGTATGTAACATCATACTGTAGCTATGTGAAATACGACTTCATCAGGAACAAAATCATGGTTCCACCATGCCTTTGGTGTTATATTGTATTATAGATATTGTATTGAATAAATGCATTCATATTGGATTAACATCACTGATATCAGATCAACTCACCAGTCATCATTGTTGATAACAATGAATCCGCGGTTTCCACGTCCGAAAGCGATCTGGTTGCTTCCGTTGTCCCACCAGTTGGTGAACTGCTGACCATTCACCACGTTACGGAAAGCCACCATGTTTCTGAGATGACCAAGAGTTCATGTTAAATAGTAGCTAAACAATTCCATTTATGCCTCATAAAAGTAATTATTGTACATTTAATTGAAATGTAGGCTACATAATGAAAATTGTACATAATGATTTTAAAACATGAATGTGTCAGGTGCAAGGCTTGCCATTGCCAGCTGTATCTTCGCACAGGTGTGTGTATGTGGGTCTCACCTGATCTGGCGCCACCTGTGCTCACACACCCAGCCGTCCCCACAGGTGGAGTCGGGGTTGATGGGGACGGGCTTAGTGCTTCCATCGCCATGACTGGGGGGCCCCATCCAGTCGTTCTGGTCCTGAGAGAGCACACACACACACACACAGCACTGTTGAACCAGCCCAGCAGTAGTAAGGGCTACACTATAGCAGCTCAGCTCAAGAGACCACCAGATAAGAAACCGTCAGTACTCAGGGTCTGAGGAGCTGAACTACAACAGGAGTAGATGAGGGCAGCAAAGTACCTTTCCATTCACGAAGTTACGGTCCCAGCGGTAGCTTGACATCACTCTAGTGAACCCATAGGGATGGGCCAGCATGAAGCCTACGGCCATCTTGTAAAGCCTGAAGATGGGAGAGAGTTCATACTGGAAGGTGAATGGTATGGAGCTCTACTGAATAATCTACTTGTTTAGCACGCAGGCTACCTGCCATTTTAACAACGTTTGAGGCTGAACTCCTCAGCAGTGTCTCCCCATCACCAGTAGGGGGCAGCAGGAGGCGAGAGGAACATACCTGGAGTCCCAGAAGGTCACAATGGAGGCTCCCCCAGCACCGTGTCCCCTCTGGTTGTCATGGTTATCCACAAACACCAGAGCCTTGTCTGATGGCATCATGCCCCAGCCCTCACCCCAGTTCCTGAGGTAAAAACACAACAAAAACATCACAGCAACATTACAGAGACCTCACTCAAGCACCGATAGCTGCTGTAGGCCACATCAATCACACAGAGCTCTCTCACTGCTCAGTCTGCATTTGTTTTAGAGTCTTACTGACTTACTTCAGGTAGGACAGCTTATCTCCATTCCACTTGCGCATGACTCCCCCCAGCCTGGCGCCATACTTGAACTCAGTAACTCTGCCCAGCCCAAAGTATTCATGGGCTTTGATGGGCTCTCCTCCAAGGTCAATAACCTGTCGGTAAAAAAAGCAGGTTTTAGCTACAGTGCTCCAGCACCCCTGTCCACACCCCCGTAATCTCCTGGCATTTAGCTACAGGGCTCTAGTACCCCTGTCCACCCTGTTCTCCTGGCATTTAGCTACAGGGCTCTAGTACCCCTGTCCACATCCCCTGTTCTCCTGGCATTTAGCTACAGGGCTCTAGTACCCCTGTCCACACCCCCTGTTCTCCTGGCCACTGGGATTTGCCGTCTACTCTAGACTGCTGTTACTCCTGTGCACTTCCAAGTGTTTCTTTGTCTAGTGGTCCTTTTAGTTGGATAGAGGTTTCTGTGGTCTAATGTGTGCAGTGGAAGAAGACTTGCTATATGCTGTCTTTGTATCTGATGGTGTGCTTCTGGTTTGGTCACCAAACTTATGGTGGTTGTGTATCTCTGAAGTTCGTCCCCTGATGTGTGTGAGTGTGTTTGTGTGTGTGTGTGTGTGTGGGTGGGTGAGTCGGTGTGAGTGTGTGGGTGTGTCGGTGTGACTGTGTGTGTGTGTCGGTGTGTGTGTGTGTGTGTGTGTGTGTGTGTCAGAGTGTGTGTGTGTCGGTGTACTGTATGTGTGTGTGTGTGTCGGTGTGTGTGTGTGTCTCAGAGTGTGTGTGTGTGGGTGTATGTGTGTGTGTGTGTGTGTGTGTGTGTGTGTGTGTGTTTACCTCTTGGAAGATGAAGGGTCTGGAGCCTCCGGAGAACCACCTGGTGTTGAGGGTGTGCAGGCGGCCGTAGACTGCGCTCAGATCTCCCGGCCACATGTGCTTGCAAGCGTCCACCCTGAAGCCGGCCACGCCCATGTCGATCAGCTTGTTCATGTAGTCGGCCACTTTCCCGCGAACAAAGTCCTTCTCCAGAGCCAGGTCCAGAAGTCCCACCAGACGGCAATCTCTCACCTACAGACAATAACAACGCTGTTATAAGTGTAAGTGCATGTTGTGTGTGATGTCTGTATGCTACTGAGACCTTGAATTTCCCCTTGGGGATCAATAAAGTATCTATCTATCTATCTATCTATCTATCATAGATATCTATCTGTCTTGAGAATGGATATACAGTGTCTTTTCACACTAACGTAACATTTTTATATAAAAACACTAGCTATTTCAAAGATGTATCAAATGTATCATTAATTCGTAAACACAAGTCAGGATATACTGCATAGTACATGAGTAAAGTAAAGAGGTTCATAAGACTGTGTATTGTAATACATAATACATAAATAATAAGTGACCCCAAACTTTTGAACGTTAGTGTAAATGAAAACATGGCATTTGAACTGGCATATGTTCCTGATTGACATCCCCGTAGTTCTCAAACACCTGGCCATCTGAACTGGCAGATGCCATCTGAACTGGCATCTGCACTCTACCTGATTGGCATCCCCGTAGTTCTCAAACACATGGCATCTGAACTGGCATCTGCACTCTACCTGATTGGCATCCCCGTAGTTCTCGATGTTGCCGCTGCCGGTTTTGCATTTGCCGTCGTTGAAGTCCCAGGAGGTGTAGGGCACGGAGGGGAACTCCTTCCTGTTGGCGCTGAACCAGGTGCCGCAGCTGGAGTGCTGTCCCTCCCCTCCCCCCGCGCCACACATGTGGTTGATGATGGCGTCCACGTAGATGTTCACCTGCAACAGCAGGTACACCGCAGGTTGGGGTGGTTAGGGGGGTTAATGTTATGGACATCTATACATTGTGGTTATGGTGAAGGTTCTATGGAGATGTATACATATGGGTTCATAGCTGTCAAGGTAAATTTCCTTAAACACTAATTGAACAACCTCCCTGATGCAGAAACATACTACATATCTCAGCTAAAGCAATGGTATCGGTCTGTTTTTTCTGTACTGTTTGTACTGTTTTTCTGTACGGTCTATACTGTTTTTTAACAGGATCATATAGCATTTTCAGCTACACATAAGTGTATCTACACACACTGGGTGAGTGATTGGTCTTTTTGTGCGTTTTTGTCTTTACCCCAACGTTGTTGCATCTGGTGATCATGTCCCTGAGCTCATTCTCGTTGCCTGATCTGGAGCACAGGTTGTAGCTGATGGGCTGGTAGCGCTCCCACCAAGGCCTCCAGGGGCTGGTCACCACGATACTCTCATGGGGAGGGGAGATCTGGGGGAACAGAGACACACATGCTTGGCCACTTTTCATTATGGCCATCATTATGTAGCATCGCACTATAAGCATGTACACTGCCTGAATAGAAGTGCAATAGAATTAAATGCAGGAAAGTGACTTCTCCCTACATCATTGCTCATAGTCCCAGCACAGCAAAAACAGTTACACAAGGAGACAGAATAAGGGAAGACTAAATAAATATCATCATCATTTAGCTGTACAGATTCACACTGAACATCTGGAGAGATCTGGAACTCTATTCTGCTGCCATGGTAACCCTGTAAACCGCTGCCCCATCCCTCACCTGAACACCTCCAAAGCCGTTTGGCCCCAGGTAGCGCTCACACTCTGCGGCGATGTCGGCCCAGCGCCACTCAAACAGGTGGACGATGGCCGTCCGGCCGTGCTTGGTGTGGGGGTTGTGCTGGGCAGCACAGAGACCCAGGAGAGCGGTCAGAATCAGCAGCTTCATCGCTTCCCTTCAGACGAGAGAAATCAAGCAAAGTACTGGGGTCTCTCCTCAGGTATATATGTGTCACAGCCATCACTGCTCCACCAATCAGAGACCACCTGCAGACCATACCTCGAAAGAAGTCTTATCTTTGGGTCAGGTGTGGGCTGTCAACCTCTTTCCCATAGTTAAACTCCCCTAATCAAAACTCTACTCTTACATTTAGGGTGAGTTACACCTTGATTTAGTTTTCTTGGTTTAGGTAACGTAAATAACAAGCCATGCAAAATGCAACAATTTATGTAGGTAGAATTTTGACAAAAACTCTTTTCCAGAGAAAGACACTTATCCTTGCCAGAAAACCTTCTAACTCTGATTTTGCTGAAAGGCATGGGGAGCCATTTCCCCTGATTGTTTGGCTCAGACCTCATAAATATTCATAAATACAACAAATGCATTTAGAATTTCATGCAATTTTCAATTATATTATGCTTGTCAACCTTCTTTTCAAATGCTGCTAGGAGGCAGTGAGGTTGTGATCATTCTAAGTTGGCTCTGGTCTTAGCGCCCTCTCTCATCATTATGTAAGTCTTTGCATAAGCAGCACATAATGTAAGAAATTACTGTTTTTGCCCTCTCTGACCCCATTGAATTGTATCTCCAGGAATGGTATCTATCATACATATATACATATCAGGTATGCCATAATGTTTTTTTTGGGGGGGTATTATGATAGGACAGTTAGAGATTGTCAGGAAGAGAGAGATAGGGTAAAATCGTGAAATGACCCTGACCAAACTCGACCCCGGGTCCTCGTGGGTATTTAGACTCATATGTAGGGGCGCTGTGGTCAGCCATATAATGTTTTCTTTACAGACTCGATCTGCATGTATGACGGGGTTCTTGTTTACGGGATACATGAATTAATAATATCATTTCGACATTCACTCTACCCGTCTGTCTTTGTAAACCCTACTGGTTTATTGTAATGTTTGAAGTGGTATTGTGAATAAACTCAAACTCAAACATACTGTATGTGGAAACAGATCTGTCTTTTAGACAGTTTAATATGAAATTAAAAACATCCTTGCATGAGTTCATAAAATAAAGTGGTATTAACAATACTTACAATATGTTATCCAGGTAGGGTGAGGAGTTTGTGAGGAGCCATAACTATTCAGTATCTGAACAGTAAATAGGGGCAGGCCCTACTTGCCTGTCTGTATATTTACTCATTACAGAAACAGGCCGAGAGGACTAAACGCGTAAACCAGACCTACTGGTTAGTTGTGACACCAGACCTCTGCAGCAAGGGGGAGTGAGTACTGTGAGAGGAGCGAAAGCTGTTAGCTATATAGAATGTTTAATGGCGACTGAAAGATGCTCAGGCCCTGCCCTGACTGTTGCAAATTTGTTTGTATATTATACTTCCAGAAAAAATGCTCACCAAGCTTGCTCTGTTTGGAAGTTGTGTTGTTTTTGTCTGTTTTGGGTCGTTAGTTACGCATTTACTCTTAACAATAACAATTATAAAACCTTAACAATAGCAAGAGCAGTAAATGTGTCAGAGGTCATCTACCCCTCGGTATTTTGGGAAGCGTGGTATTTGTGGCATGAGATATGAGCTGACTGAAGGCTGATATTTCAGTGGCACTGGGCCAGCGCTTATCAGGCCTGTGAGAACCAGAGTGCCGCCATCACACTACATAACCTGCTGCACACACTCACTACTCAAGGTCTGAGTCTAGAACTGCCATCACACTACATAACCTGCTGCACACACTCACTACTCAGGGTCTGAGTCTAGAACCGCCATCACACTACATAACCTGCTGCACACACTCACTACTCAGGGTCTGAGTCTAGAACTGCCATCACACTACATAACCTGCTGCACACACTCACTACTCAGGGTCTGAGTCTAGAACTGCCATCACACTACATAACCTGCTGCACACACTCACTACTCAGGGTCTGAGTCTAGAACCGCCATCACACTACATAACCTGCTGTACACACTCACTGCTCAGGGTCTGAGTCTAGAACCGCCATCAAACTACATAACCTGCCGCACACACTCACTACTGAGGAGAGTCTGAGTCTAGAACCGCCATCACACTACATAACCTGCTGCACACACTCAATACTCTGGAGAGTCTGAGTCTAGAACCACCATCACACTACATAACCTGCTGCACACACTCACTACTCAGGGTCTGAGTCTAGAACCGTCATCACACTACATAACTGTGTATTAAGTATTAATCCTCAAAGAGGCAAAATATAATGCACAAGCAAGGCGACCGTACTGCAGATTACAAAGCTTTATTCACTTTATTTACTAACACACAAGCATCCTACCGAGCATCAGAGCAACAAGTCTGTCTTAGACAAAGTCTTACCACTATTTATAGAACTAAGACAGATTAAACAGGATATTCTTGATGGATTACATAAAATGAAAATAAAAGAGATGTCATGATAAAGAAAAGCTGTTATTACTCTAGATTCCCTAAGGGAGGTTGACCTCAGAGGTCATAGACAAAAATAACTCAAGACTGTTAATTCAGATCATCCTTGAAATGTCTACATTTCTTTACAGCGTATCCAGTAAGACACCACCAACCTGAGTAGACATTTAACAGCTAAAGTCTTGTGCCACACAACCTACTGTACACACTCACTACTCAGCAGAGTCTGAGTCTAGAACCGTTCTGTCATCACACTATGTAACTCACTGTACTTACTGATCAAACGGGTCTGAGTCTAGAACCATTCTGTCATCACACTACTGTTCACACTCACTACTCAGATGAGTCTGAGTCTAGACCCGTTCTGTCATCACACTACGTAACTCACTGTACTTACTGCTCAGATGACTCTGAGTCTAGAACCGTTCTGTCATCACACTATGTAACTCACTGTACTTACTGATCAAACGGGTCTGAGTCTAGAACCGTTCTGTCATCACACTACTGTACACACTCACTACTCAGATGAGTCTGAGTCTAGACCCGTTCTGTCATCACACTACGTAACTCACTGTACTTACTGCTCAGATGACTCTGAGTCTAGAACCGTTCTGTCATCATACTACATACTCACTGCTCAGCAGAGTCTGAGTCTAGAACTGTTCTGTCATCACACTACATAACCTACTGTACACACTCACTACCCAGTCTGAGTCTGACCTGTTCTGTTATCATCACACTACATAACTTACTGTATATACTCACTACTTAGTCTGAGTCTGAGGCAGGAAGCAAATGGGAGAGAGAGAGAGAGAGATGGGGTGGGATCAGGAAATAACTGTAGGTCAGAATCGAACCTGGGACTCCATGGGCACTGAGACCCAAATGTGTTATGGTGCTGAGCCTGGGACCCCACTGAGACCCAAATGTGTTATGGTGCTGAGACCCAAATGTGTTATGGTGCTGAGCCTGGGACTCTATGGGAACTGAGACCCAAATGTGTTATGGTGCTGAACCTGGGACTCCATGGGAACTGAGACCCAAATGTGTTATGGTGCTGAGACCCAAATGTGTTATGGTGCTGCCGCTTGTGCCACAGGGTCTTTGCTCATTGGACAAGCAGTACTAAGACAAATCTGTATTTCAATAAATGAGGTCAATTCACGTTATATTATTATCGCTGTCTTCAGGCCACCAGGGGGCCCCCAATTTTTTTACATAATAACTAACGTAAACAAGTGACATCAATGAATTAATAAATGAAGCAATTAATAATTCAAAACAAGATTTTTCTGATTTCATGATCAATATGCCTGCCTACTGCTACTGTGTCTGCCAGCCTTTGAGTCACGCACATAAAGTAGACACCTCGGGTGCATAGACCTCTCCAGAATAAGTCCTGCCTCCGTAACTTCCGTATCCATCCAACTTCCGGGCGTCGAATGTCTATGGGAAATAACATGGTGTTTCTAAATATCATACCGGTAAAACATCTGTAGGTGGCGAAGTAGGAAAAAAATGGTGGGTCGATTGGCCTACACACTTCTGCCATCTAGTTTCCACTGGGTTTTTTGATTGTCGGTGCCATTTAAGTAGTAAACGATTATTAATGCTAACTGCGCTCTGCTCTAAGATCTTTGGAGAGAGATGGTAGTGTTTGAGAAAATATACCATGTTGGGTGGGGAGACTTCTGTGATGAAAATAGACTTAAATTTGATTAAAATAGTGGCGAGTGATGTAGCGGTGCTACCCTAATATTTAGGCTGCAGTAGATCACCATGTTAAGCGTTCACCATACTGCAATTAAGTATACTTTTGATTATGCCTCATTTGCCAATAGAATATAAATTGTTACATGTGGAATTGCTTGTTGATGAGTGTAAGTAATGATAGCAAAATAAACTCATTCTGCTCCATCAAATTTGCCTGAAAGCCAGGAAAGAAGTAGGAATAAGTATCTATTTTTTGGGACATTGTATTTTTGATTATTAATGTTTGTCTATTTTGGTTTTATTTTGTAGTTGAAGATTGCTCATTTAATGCACATTTGCGGATTTGTTCTGCAAATCTGTTGAAAAACAAGTCATTAAACGGATGTACTTTTTTACAACAAATACAAATGCTGTTGTATTTTGTTATTTGTCAATTCAACTTCAGTAAACCACCCTTAGTGCTTCACTTTGAATATGAATGTTTCAAATAAATCTGTGATTTTAGTACCCTCTAAGATTAAAAGGTGACAGGGTTGGTGTAAATAACAACTAATACATTGGTTTACCAAGCACATGGGGCCAGAAGTCTAGAGCGGAGCCCCAAAACATTTTTGGCATGTGAGCAAGGATGGATTACTGAATGAGCCTACCGAGCCCAAGAGGTCAAGGGACCCTGAACCCCAAGTAGTTGTGTGAAGTCACTACCTATATAAGTCAAAAAGCAAAAGGCTATGAATCTGAACAAATTTAGGTACTGCCCTTCTCCAGCTGACCATCCCAAAAATGCACCAGAATACAGGAAATCACATCTACCAAATTCAGAATTTTCGTGAGGATAACAATCCAATTCTGTTAAGTCTTGTGATTCGGTGTACATGGCTACACAGCCGAGTTGCATTGTGTACTTAGCTCTTGTGGCCCCTTGTATCATTAAGTGTCAATAAAGGACAATTTAGCCAGTGGCATGCGGTGGTCCAACCCCTGCTTAAAAAGCCCAACCTGGATGCAAATTCTTTGAATAATTACCGCCCCATCTCTAAACTCCCTTTCCTTTCCAAGGTACTGGAGAAAGTAGTGCTGGCCCAGCTGCTTCCTATCCTGACTGAGCATAACATCCTTGAGCCCTTCCAGTCAGGTTTTAGAACACTCCACAGTACTGAATCGGCTCTGCTAAAAGTCACCAATGATCGATCTGCTTCTCACTCTAGATTCAGGTCAAAATGCAATCCTGGTTCAATTGGACCTCAGCGCAGCGTTTGATACTGTGGACCACAACACCCTCCTTACCCGTCTTGAGGACTGGGTAGGCATAAAGGGGACAGCACTACTTTGGTTCAGCTCCTACCTCAGACACAGAACCTTCTCAGTATCCCTTGGTTGCTCCTCTTCCTCCTCAGCTCCTGTCTCCTATGGGGTCCCGCAAGGCTCAAAATGCAGCTGCTAGGTTGCTTACTGGCACCAAGAAATACCAACACATCACCCCTGTACTGGCCTCCTTACACTGGCTCCCTATTAGTTTTAGGATCCACTTCAAAGTCCTTCTGATTGTTTATAAGGCACTGCATGGGTTGGCTCCCTCATATATTTCAGACCTCCTCCATCCCCTCTCAGCATCCAGGTCCCTTAGATCTGCCGACAAGGGTCTTCTCTCTGTGGCCCGCACCCGCCTCAAGCAAAGAGGCGATAGAGCTTTTGCGGTAGCAGCCCCACGTCTGTGGAATTGTCTGCCCCCAGATGTTAGACTGTCTCCCTCCATCACCACTTTTAAATCAAGACTAAAGACCCACCTTTACTCCTTGGCCTTCCCTGCTTCCTAGCTGTCCATCTCTCTCCTCTCTTCTTCATATTCAAGTGTCTTCTGTACTGTTGCTATTTATTTGTTTAGGGCTGTCTATTTGTCTATTGTATTTCTGTATTTGTCTTGCTTACTTTCTCTGTGCTTGCCTTTTATATTTTGCTTGTTCTGATTTGCTTTTATTCTCTATTTTTAGCCATATCCTCTGTACAGCACTTTGGTCAGTGGAAACTGTTTTAAATGTGCTCTATAAATTAAATTTACTTACTTACTTACTTACAGTAGTAATATTAGAATTAATACTGTTAATTTTTAATAATAATTAACTGCTAATTTATAATATTAATTTCAGACATTTAATTTATGTGCAACTGACCGTACACATTCAAATTAACTACATCTAATGGGTTCTTTTTGATTCCATATTGCCAAATATCACAGATAATGCATTCATATGAATTCCTATTTTTGCATACATTTGAAATGGGATTGTATGGAGACTGTACAGTACACCCCACACTGCCCTTTCATCTTGCAGAAGCCAAATACTACTGAGAGAGAGAGAGATTAAATGGGACAAGAAAACACAGCTGCTTTGCTTACATAATGATGACTGGCTAAAATTACCAAAGCTCACGCTTACATAATGATGACAGGCATAAATTACCAAAACAAACTTGCCATGATCACTAAATAACTGCTTCATAAACCTTGAGAAAAAGCACATGACAAATACATAGAAGACAAGCAATAATAGCATAAGTATTTGCAACACATGTATGCCCCCCCCCCCCCCCAAAAAAAAAAGTTGAAAGCTGCATTAAAGAGGTAAGACATAATAATGCCGCAATTGCTCATGTACAGAAACAATCGTGACCTAATCTTTTAGACATTTTTAATTCCAGTGTTCGAAATGGTTTACCAACACAACTAAATGAGCTCACTGTAACTGTTTGTGAGAGTAGAGTTTTGATTAGGGGAGTTTAACTATGGGAAAGAGGTTGACAGCCCACACCTGACCCAAAGATAAGATTTCTTTTGAGGTATGGTCTGCAGGTGGTCTCTGATTGGTGGAGCAGTGATGGCTGTGACACATATATACCTGAGGAGAGACCCCAGTACTTTGCTTGATTTCTCTCGTCTGAAGGGAAGCGATGAAGCTGCTGATTCTGACCGCTCTCCTGGGTCTCTGTGCTGCCCAGCACAACCCCCACACCAAGCACGGCCGGACGGCCATCGTCCACCTGTTTGAGTGGCGCTGGGCCGACATCGCCGCAGAGTGTGAGCGCTACCTGGGGCCAAACGGCTTTGGAGGTGTTCAGGTGAGGGATGGGGCAGCGGTTTACAGGGTTACCATGGCAGCAGAATAGAGTTCCAGATCTCTCCAGATGTTCAGTGTACATCTGTACAGCTAAATGATGATGATATTTATTTAGAGTCTTCCCTTATTCTGCCTCCTTGTGTAACTGTTTTTGCTGTGCTGGGACTATGAGCAATGATGTAGGGAGAAGTCACTTTCCTGCATTTAATTCTATTGCACTTCTATTCAGGCAGTGTACATGCTTATCCTGTGATGCTAGATAATGATGACCATAATGATGAAAAGTGGCCAAGCATGTGTGTCTCTGTTCCCCCAGATCTCCCCTCCCCATGAGAGTATCGTGGTGAACAGCCCCTGGAGGCCTTGGTGGGAGCGCTACCAGCCCATCAGCTACAACCTGTGCTCCAGATCAGGCAACGAGAACGAGCTCAGGGACATGATCACCAGATGCAACAACGTTGGGGTAAAGACAAAAACGCACAAAAAGACCAATCACTCACCCAGTGTGTGTAGATACACTTATGTGTAGTTGAAAATGCTATATGATCCTGTTAAAAAAAACAGTAAACAGACCGATACCATTGCTTTAGCTGAGATATGTAGTATGTTTCTGCATCAGGGAGGTTGTTCAATTAGTGTTTAAGGAAATTTACCTTGACAGCTATGAACCCATATGTATACATCTCCATAGAACCTTCACCATAACCACAATGTATAGATGTCCATAACATTAACCCCCCTAACCACCCCAACCTGCGGTGTACCTGCTGTTGCAGGTGAACATCTACGTGGACGCCATCATCAACCACATGTGTGGCGCGGGGGGAGGGGAGGGACAGCACTCCAGCTGCGGCACCTGGTTCAGCGCCAACAGGAAGGAGTTCCCCTCCGTGCCCTACACCTCCTGGGACTTCAACGACGGCAAATGCAAAACCGGCAGCGGCAACATCGAGAACTACGGGGATGCCAATCAGGTAGAGTGCAGATGCCAGTTCAGATGCCAGGTTTTCAATTAATATGAGTATGCCAATCAAGAACATATAATATGCCAGTTCAAAAGCCATGCTTTCATTTATGTATCACAATATGAACCCTATTTACTCATGAAACACATCTGTACTTGTGTTTATGAATGAATGCAAGTGGTATTGATTACAATACTGCAAATGTAAGTTTTGATACATTTTCTCAAAATAGCTAATGTTTTTTATGTAAAAACCATTATGCTTGTGTGAAAAGATACTGTATATCCATTCCATTTTCAAGACAGTATAATATGATAGATAGATAGATAGATAGATAGATAGATAGATAGATAGATACTTTATTGATCCCCAAGGGGAAATTCAAGGTCTCAGTAGCATACAGACATCACACACAACATGCACTTACACTTATAACAGCGTTGTTATTGTCTGTAGGTGAGAGATTGCCGTCTGGTGGGACTTCTGGACCTGGCTCTGGAGAAGGACTTTGTTCGCGGGAAAGTGGCCGACTACATGAACAAGCTGATCGACATGGGCGTGGCCGGCTTCAGGGTGGACGCTTGCAAGCACATGTGGCCGGGAGATCTGAGCGCAGTCTTCGGCCGTCTGCACAACCTCAACACCAGGTGGTTCTCCGGAGGCTCCAGACCCTTCATCTTCCAAGAGGTAAACACACACACACACACACACACACACACACACAAACCAACACACACAGACACACACACACACACACACATACACACACACACAATAAGTTTGGTGACCAAACCAGAAGCAGGCAATCAGAATAGCTTACAGAGAAAAAAAACATAGTTACCATGGTTACTGAACATGATATAGGATTTCAGAGTTAGGACGTTTCTGTGATACAGCCCCTGGAGCACTGTAGCTAAAACCTGCTTTTTTTACCGGCAGGTTATTGACCTTGGAGGAGAGCCCATCAAAGCCCATGAATACTTTGGGCTGGGCAGAGTTACTGAGTTCAAGTATGGCGCCAGGCTGGGGGGAGTCATGCGCAAGTGGAATGGAGATAAGCTGTCCTACCTGAAGTAAGTCAGTAAGACTCTAAAACAAATGCAGACTGAGCAGTGAGAGAGCTCTGTGTGATTGCTGTGGCCTACAGCAGCTATCGGTGCTTGAGTGAGGTCTCTGTAATGTTGCTGTGATGTTTTTGTTGTGTTTTTACCTCAGGAACTGGGGTGAGGGCTGGGGCATGATGCCGTCAGACAAGGCTCTGGTGTTTGTGGATAACCATGACAACCAGAGGGGACACGGTGCTGGGGGAGCCTCCATTGTGACCTTCTGGGACTCCAGGTATGTTCCTCTCGCCTCCTGCTGCCCCCTACTGGTGATGGGGAGACACTGCTGAGGAGTTCAGCTTCAAACGTTGTTAAAATGGCAGGTAGCCTGCGTGCTAAACAAGTAGATTATTCAGTAGAGCTCCATGCCATTCACCTTCCAGTATGAACTCTTTCCCATCTTCAGGCTTTACAAGATGGCCGTAGGCTTCATGTTGGCCCATCCCTATGGGTTCACTAGAGTGATGTCAAGCTACCGCTGGAACCGTAACATTGTGAATGGAAAGGTACTTTGCTGCCCTCATCTACTTCCGTATAGTTCAGCTCCTCAAACCCTGAGTACTGACGGTTTCTTATCTGGTGGTCTCTTGAGCTGAGCTGCTATAGTGTAGCCCTTACTACTGCTGGGCTGGTTCAACAGTGCTGTCTGTGTGTGTGTGCTCTCTCAGGACCAGAACGACTGGATGGGGCCTCCCAGTCATGGCGATGGATCCACTAAGCCCGTCCCCATCAACCCCGACTCCACCTGTGGGGACGGCTGGGTGTGTGAGCACAGGTGGCGCCAGATCAGGTGAGACCCACACACACACACCTGTGCGAAGATAGAGCTGGCAATGGCAAGCCTTGCACCCGACACATTCATGTTTTCAAATCATGATTGTATGTACAATAATTACTTTTATAAGTCATAAATGGAACTGTTACTATTTACTAATTAACTCTTGGTCATCCCAGAAACATGGTGGCTTTCCGTAACGTGGTGAATGGTCAGCAGTTCACCAACTGGTGGGACAACGGGAGCAACCAGATCGCTTTCGGACGTGGAAACCGCGGATTCATTGTTATCAACAATGATGACTGGTGAGTTGATCTGATATCACAGATTTTCATTTATTCAATACAATATCTATAATACAATATAACACCAAGGCCATTTCTTGGAACAAGAACAAAATTACTTACACTAGGGCATATACGACATTACTGATTCTTAGTCAGCCATCCCATAATGATCATCTTGGTTGCTCCACAGGAACCTGGACATGACTCTGAACACTGGTCTCCCTGGAGGCACCTATTGTGACGTCATCTCTGGTCAGAAGGATGGCGGCAGGTGCACCGGGAAACAGGTGAATGTTGGGGGAGACGGCCGCGCCCACTTCAGAATCAGCAACATGGACGAGGACTCCTTCGTCGCCATTCACGCCGAGTCAAAGCTGTAAACATCTCACGTGGCTCTGAAGACTTTCATACTTACATACATGATATTCAGTAGAGATGCTAGCAGTAAAGGACCATATACATTTACTGACAACTTAACAACTTAACTTGCATTCATACAACATTAGTCTGATGTGTCGAGTCAAAGCTGTAAAAGTCACTACTGTAAAAGTCAAAACTGTAAACGACAAAACTGTAAAAAGTGAAGAATTTCATATGTACATAATATAACGTATAGCAGCAAGTTAAGCTAGTTCATATTTTTACTGACACCGTCATTCCTGAGACACGGAACAAGACACGTTCATGACTTTTCAACTCTGCCAGTTGTGTTGTTGTTCATGAAGGATTAATAATAAAATGTATTGAAGCTGCGGAAGTGGAAGTGTCTCAGTATTTGCAACGCCTAGCTCTCCACAACACACACAGTAAGAACATTACACACACACACACACGCAAGCACATACACACGCTCACACATACACACACACACACACACACACACACACAGTAAGAGCATTACCCACTTGTCTCTCCATCACCACTCCACACCAGGGTGACCTTAGTGACCTTGCCATGACCTTCTTGCCTTCTGATGTGCAATAGCAGCTCTATTTAGTAAATAATCGAGCTAAATGCCTTCTTGCCTTCTGTTGTGCAATAGCAGCTCTATTTAGTAAATAATCAAGCTAAATGCCTTCTTGCCTTCTGATGTGCAATAGCAGCTCTATTTAGTAAATAACCGAGCTAAATGCCTTCTTGCCTTCTGTTGTGCAATAGCAGCTCTATTTAGTAAATAATCGAGCTAAATGCCTTCTTGCCTTCTGATGTGCAATAGCAGCTCTATTTAGTAAATAATCGAGCTAAATATTTAGTAAATTATCGAGCTAAATGCCTTCTTGCCTTCTGATGTGCAATAGCAGCTCTATTTAGTAAATAATCGAGCTAAATATTTAGTAAATAATCGAGCTAAATGCCTTCTTGCCTTCTGTTGTGCAATAGCAGCTCTATTTAGTAAATAATCGAGCTAAATGCCTTCTTGCCTTCTGTTGTGCAATAGCAGCTCTATTTAGTAAATAATCGAGCTAAATGTAAAATGTGGTTCTGAAGCCAGCTAATGTGGCTTATGATGGTCTACAGAGAAATTGTACCTCGCTGTGACACTGTGTGACAGAAAAGACAGTGTGTGTGTATTCATGTGTGTGTGTACGTGTGTGTTTGTGTGTATGTGTACATGTGTTTGTGTGTGTGTGTGTGTGTGTGTGTGTGTGTGTGTGTGTGTGTGCAGTGGTTAAAGTGGGATTTGGCAGGTGGGGGAACCCTAAAATCCAGTATCGGTGCAACGGGGAAAAATTGCTCGCGAAAAATGAACATACCATTTATTTTAACAATATCATCATGCTATATCATTGGTATGAAAGAATATATGTACTATTAAATTATCTGAGGTGGTAAAACTGCGTTCCTCCCTGCCCCCCCCCCCCCCCCCCCCCACTTTAATCCCTGTGTGTGTATGTGTACATGTGTTTGTGTGTGTGTATGTGTGTGTGTCTGTGTACATAAGAGTGTGTGTGTATGTGTGTGTGTGTGTGTGTTGGGGGAGGGGGCTGCTTTATTCATTTTGAGGCCAGACCTGAAGCCACTGTCAACCCAACCATTTCCAGCTGTGTGATAGTTTAAAGCCCCCTGAAGCATAGAGACCCCCATTCTGCTCAGCTCCAGGAGAGAGGACAAGGTCTGCTTGCAGTGAGCTGCTTGTGAGTTCGACTCTAATATTAATGTGTATTTATGAAGTGTTTTGGACACCTGTGTAACAATAAGATAGGAGTAAAATGTGGAGTGAATTTGCTTTGTTTGATTAAGAGAACAAACATGTTATCAATGCATAAACATGTTAACCTGCAATTGAATAACCAAAGTGACAAGTGTAAAACAATCAAGCTAAGCAAAGTGAATATGATCGGGCCAGTGTGCAACGCTTCGGCCAGTTGTCCAGTCAGTTTAAGTGTTTGCTAGCACTCTCCTCTGCTGTCCAGGGTCTCTGAAGACTCATCATGAACATGCGGCTTCTGCCAGGTCTGCTGGTGATCCTCCTGTTTGTCTCTGGACTGAGCCTAGACATGGGAAAAAGACCAAGACTGAAACCACGCCAGCAATACAAGAAGTTTGTTGACCAACACATTATAGGTGACATGACTAAAGACCAATGCACTCAAGTTATAAATAAGAGGAAAGTCTTCCATACAAAAACGTGCAAAAAAAGAAATACTTTCATACTAGCCCCTGAAGAGGAAGTGAAAGCAGTCTGTAATGGAGATGGAATGTCTTATCATGATGAAGACATCAGAGACATGATGAAAAGTAAAAGACAGTTTCACATTGTGGATTGTGAACTCAAGTCAACTCAAGGACAAGGAAAGTGTCAGTATGAGGGCAGTAAACATCACGTGTATATTGTAATCAAGTGTGTGAGTCACTTACCTGTCCATTTTGAAAGGAGTTAATGTACCAACTTGACCAACTTCAGCACATTTCAGTAACTCAGTGGTTCTCAAAGTGTGGGGCAGGCCTCACTAGTGGGGAATGGAGACATGACAGGTGGGGCGCAAATGAACTGCAGGAATTGAGTTTTTTCTAAATCTGTAATAATACCTTGCTGTTTTTTAAGTATATTTTGGGGCTTTTTGAATTTATTTCCATAGGACAGTGAAGAGTGAGACAGGAAGTAGGTGGGAGAGAGAAATAGGGTGGGATGCGCGATGCATTGCAGCCTAGAGTAAATGCTTTATCAGCCGTGTATAATACTCAACAACCATTTCAGTTGACACAAAGATGTCCCACTTATGTTCTTTGTTATTGTTTTCTGTACTATTAATTTGTATTAAGTCATAACAACCACTGCTTGAAGAACAAAGTTATGTTGAAGTGAATTGTACAGTAAAGATTCAAAAAGACAAAGGAAATCTATTGTTTGTTCCATCATTACTCCTCTATCGGAAGCTTTAACAGTCATGTAGGCAGTCCATGGAGGGAAACTATTTGTCGAGCATGGTGGGGGACAGGTCACAGATCGCTGTTATGGTCAGGGATACGTGCTGTCTGAGCATGCAAACTGCTTGTTCACCACAAACACGCAGTACTGATGTTGCATGGTGACCAAAGGAAGATTGTTCTCAGAAGAAGGTAGGTGGCTAAGTGACACGTTTCCCACGCACTAAGCCGGAAACACATTCAAACATCTCTAATTCTAATTCTAATTATAACTCTAATTACAATTAAGCAACACAACATAGTTTAATTCAACAAAATGACGACTTCAAACTCCTCACGGTACATTGATATTGCATGCATGGAGTGCTTGGTGTGTTCTATATAACTTTGGTGTTCCATACAGAAATGTGACCCTTATAGTCAAACACACTAGTAGTTCCTTAAGCCTCATTTTCCAATGGCCAGGGCTGTTCAAGAGATTTCCATGCCCTACACCCTGACAAATTAGGCTACATGGTTACAGTATATACTAAAAAATGACAAGGGATTAATACCAATTCTGAGGTTGCTTCAACAGTCATGATTCATATCCATCACTCCAGTCCCATTGAGTGCAGGGGCATGGGGCAACTATTTGAGCAATGTTACTGTGCAACCACATAACCAGATCCATGTGTTCTGATTGGATGAAAATGTTCCTACTGATGATTAAAGTTCTTTAGAAAGAAATGTTGGCCAATATCAATGGGAACATGCCAGAACCACAATACCTAGGAACATGGGCCTGAAACATTGCTCAAAAACTTGCGTTGTGTATCAGCTAGAGTGTGTTGGTTGAGCATGGTGGGCGACAGCTCAGTTGTTACTAGTCAGTGTGCAAGCAGACTACGTCTTCACCACAAACACCCAGATGTGGCGGATGTGGCTGAGCATTGTTCTCAGAGACACGCAGGAGGTGACAGTGGCAAATCACCTTCATTTGATCTTCACTAATAAGTACAGGTGTATCAATGCAGTTCATTGACCTTTTCCATACCTTTTTAGGTGGTCAGAAAACAAACATTTTCAATAACGTTTACTCCATCCAGGGTGTTGGACTGGGGGTAAAACCAGTACTGATTACTAGGGCCCCAAGGGAAGGGAGGGCCTTGAAAAGTCTTCCCCAACACTACACAATGTTCCCGGCACACATACAGTAGGTACTGTAGCTGTGAGAAGGGCTTTCCAGTCCCTTGTGAGTATTGTCAGCATCACGACCTTCACATGTTCTTATCATACCACTATCAGACATTAGATTGTTAATGTGGTCAAAACACTGACAGGCATTTCAAAATTGCCATCCATCAATGTGTTATGTGTAAATATAGGCCTGCTTTTCACTACTCTTGCCATCCATCAATGTGTTATGTGTAAATATAGGCCTGCTTTTCACTACTCTTGCCATCCATCAATGCGTTATGTGTAAATATAGGCCTGCTTTTCACTACTCTTGCCATCCATCAATGCGGTATGTGTAAATATAGGCCTGCTTTTCACTACTCTTGCCATCCATCAATGCGGTATGTGTAAATATAGGCCTGCTTTTCACTACTCTTGCCATCCATCAATGTGTTATGTGTAAATATAGGCCTGCTTTTCACTACTCTTGCCATCCATCAATGCTGTATGTGTAAATATAGGCCTGCTTTTCACTACTCTTGTCTTCCATCAATGCGTTATGTGTAAATATAGGCCTGCTTTTCACTACTCTTGCCATCCATCAATGCGTTATGTGTAAATATAGGCCTGCTTTTCACTACTCTTGCCATCCATCAATGTGTTATGTGTAAATATAGGCCTGCTTTTCACTACTCTTGCCATCCATCAATGTGTTATGTGTAAATATAGGCCTGCTTTTCACTACTCTTGCCTTCTCAGGAAGTTCACTGACACAGTTCACTTTTCTTTGATTGAAGTAGCATTTAGCATGCTTCTGATATAAATTAATTTGGTTACACTTTACTCATTAGTCATAAACGTGTCTTAAACATTATAAACAAGGCATAAACATTTATGAAAATAAGATAATTCAAAATGTAAAAAATGTTACAAAGTGTCATTAGGGTTAGGTTTAGGTTTAGGGTTACGATTAGGGTTAGAGGGTTACGATTAGGGTTAGAGTTAGGGTTAGGTTAGGGTTAGGGTTAGGGTTAGTTAGAATATGTGTGTACAATCAAGTTAGGCTACTGATGCGTGATTAGATATGAAGATCTATGCATGGATATAGCCTATGTTATGTTTTTGATTTCTGTCAGAAACTTTCTGTCCAAATCTTATGACCATCACATCAAAAGACAATTTGTCTCTCAACGTATTTTTCTACACACAGAGATAAGCAGACATACAACTTGCACTACAACAAAGAGTTGCGGCAGATTCTGCAAGCCACTCACAGAAGCCAGTCAGTGGTGGCAGCAGGATGCGGTTATTAGTGCGTATCAGTGACCAAAGTGGTTGTTATGCAGTGATGAGTGTGGGACAGAAAAGTAATCGGGCGATTGGAAAGTAGAGAGGAAGTCGTGACTCAAAACAATACACACTCCACACGTACAAGTGTAGTTTAATGTACCTGACGAAGCCCGGAGCGGTCGAAACATTGTACACATTAAACAACACTGGGAGCAGAAGATGTGTGTGCAGATGTCTTTTTTCTTATTTTCTTCCATCATTATTATTATTATTATTATTATTATTATTATTTATTAATGACCTACACAGTGTATTAGATTTCGGAGGAAATTGTTTAAACAAACAAAAGATAGTGACTAGTGTAAAATGTTTTAGTCACCTCTTCCAATGAGTTTGGCTTTAATGAGATTCCCCACAGCCCAATCTTAATGTTCCACAAGGAGTTTCTGTAGCAAGCTGGCCCACAATGCTTTGCTATTTTGTCCAGTCTGCTCAATTGCTTCTCTGCTCTGCTGTCCAAGGTCTCTGAAGATTCACCATGAACCTAGTACCTGAATTGCTCTACAGGATAAGCACACACATTCACATTCACACAAATGATGCATTGTACTCGACAACCATTTCAGCTGAACAACCATTTATTTTACTATTAGTTTGTATTTAGGCATAACAACCACTGCTTGATATGTGTAATACTTGTTAAAGAACGTTAGGTCCAAGTGAAGTATACAGTAAAGGTTTTTCGAAAGGAAATCTATTATTTGTTCTGTCACTAATCCTCTATTGGAAGCTTTAACAGTCATGTAGACAGTCAACCAGAAAATAGTTGTTGAGCATGGTGAGTGGCAGCTCTGTTGCTATGAGATACCTGCTGTCTGAGCATGCAAACTGTTTGTTCACCACATACCACAATGATGCTGGTGAGCACGGCATGATTGTTCTCAGAAGAAGGTAGGGGGCTAAGTGACACGTTTCCCACTCACTATAGCGGGAAATAAACACCTTCACTCAAACGTCTCTAATTACAGCATTACAAGTTTAATTCAACATAAAATAACGGCTTCAAACTCTTTAGAATGGTACACTGATATTATTATGACCGCCGCTAGCGAAGCTAGCGAAGCGGTCATATAGGGATTGTCAAAGTTTTTTTTTTTTTTTTTTTTTTTTTTTCCCGTCATCTACTTCCTGAAATTTTGGTCAACGATACCCGGGGCACCGAAACACCAGGGCACATGAAATTTGGTGGGTATGTAGCCCCACTAGACTTTTACGGAAAAATTTCGTTTGGTCCCCGGGGGCCACTCCCCCTCCGCGCTGGGCCCCCCGAAACCCAAAATATGCAGTTTTTCCTCAATAACTACCTGAACCGTGGCACCGAGGATGAAGAAATTTTTATGGTATGTTGGTCTCAAGGGCCCACATCAACTTAGCCCATAATCACTCATTTGTGATTTGCACCCCCCCGGTAAAAAATGAAAATGCAATATCATTCTGCTTTAATCGCCCCTCTCTTCAGTAAAGACGTTCAGAACTGCACCAAATTTTATGTGTATGATTAACCTGACATTCTCTGGGGGTATGCCAAGTTTCGTAGAATTTCATCCATGGGGGGGTCTAAAAAATTAAGTTATGTGTACATTTAGTGACTCTACACTCATTGGCCTGTAGATGGTGGTGCACACATATACACATGCACACACACACACAGGCACCCACATACTATCGGTATTAGAACGGCCGATACATAATTACAAATTCAGTAGGATTAAAAGAAAACCAAAATAAATATTCATCATCATCATCATGGCTGCATTTCCAGTATTGGCGATAAGTAGTCGTTTGTCCACTAGATGGCGCATCGTTGCAGTGAGACGTAATTTTGTTGGAAGTTAATCTTAAATGGGTTGGAAAGACACTATGCTTCCTACAAGGACAAGACTGTAGGCTACAGTAGTTTACCGCAGAGAACGTCTAAGGGTAGGATGATTTCTGCATGACATGTAATTCCCATTTCCTCTTGAAGCCGAAATAAATCTGAGAATGTTTATCGGACATGCTTGTTTTTTACTGCAGGTAGGCTACGTTAATCCTATCAATAGCAGAACGTAGGTAAAATAATGTTACCGTTAGCATGGTTGAGTGATGGAGGCCAATTTGATTATTGATGTATTTGTAGAAAACCATAAATGCGTTTATAAGCTACCAAGCAAATCGATAACAGCACTAATTGTATCTTTCGACTGTCATCTCATTTGCTTATGACCATAACCTAGGCTACTAACAGGAGCTAAGTGAGTTAGCCACAACACGTTCGCTACGTGATGGTTTTTAATGGAAAATATATAGGCTACCTGAAAGATAACCTGTCTATGATCCCGTGATGATCTACAATCTCCATTTAAACCAGATGTTTTAGAGCGCACGTTGAGATGTATTCAGGGCAGGGCTGTACCTACACATATTTGTTGCACGTGCTACAAAAATCATTCTTTGCGATGAATGATTTAGTACCAACGTTACAAGGGTCAGATACAGTTTTGCCTATGGCTATTCCGTGAGACTGAGGCGCTTTTTGTTTGTTCGAAGTGCGTGTTTAGGGTGTGAGAGGGGAGTCGATGTGCTTTGATTCCAGCTTGGTAGTTGTAGTCTATGCGATTAAAAAAACACGTGTGTGTGAAGTATCCAAACAATGATAACGCTTTCATTATGGCTGCTTTAGCCACAGACCTTGAGCTACTGTACAGTGGGTTGGGTTCCGTTTAGAAGTGTCCACTTCATTCGCCCTTTCCGTGATTCACAGCTACGTGAAATGTATTACTACTGATATGCAAAACTATTAACTTTTTCGCCAAGAGGTGGCAGCTTGATACTGTAAGGTGTAAGCCATTGGTTCCAACGGAGATTTTATTTGGGTCGCCAGCATAGCCTAGCGACAATTTGTGTTGTGTAATAGGCCTAGCATAGGGCCTACCTTATATAGCTTATAGTTTGTTAACAGTCACGGTTTTGTCATAACTCCCTCTATGCATTTTTGCATTTAGAATAGCTCTAAAACCGGGGGGCGAACACGTCGCAGGGGGGGCGCCAGTGCGTGGATATCTCAATCGCAAAATTAAACAATATTTCTATCGGGCGCCTACCATGGACTAGGCTGGGTGAAAATCAAAAGATTGCGTCAAAAGATTGAGCTTAACCATTGACCTCATGGTTGCAAAATGCAAGGGAACATGAATCAGCATATTATTTGCACAAACAATAACGGAGAGTAGCTCTTCAACTTTGCCCGTTAAAATGTGTATGAACAGTCTCGCAACGCATTTCATGAAGGCCCTTTGGACATGTCAGTTATTTGCACCACTGGGAAAAACGGCATTTTGTTTTAGACTACTGGTATTTCATTTGTGCATTGACAATAAAGCTGAATATCATTTGAACTAGATGACTAAACTTATGCATATGTAGAAGAAGAAACATTCACAAAAATCCATGACATGACCTCTCTTCTTGATAGCTGTTGAAAACTGCATGGAACTGACAGGGATTGTTTTGTTTAATAATAAATAAATAAATACATTATGCTGCTACCTTCTGCTTTTCCCAAATACAATGTAGCCTACAGGTGTACCTTTCATCAGTCCAGTGGAATGGATGGACTGTGATGAACTGCCCTACTTGTGATTGTTTAGAGATTTTAAAGGTTTTATAACAATGTTACAGATTTTTTGGCCCAGAAACAAATCTATTCACCTTTGCAGCGCCAGTAGGCTACTTTGTGTGCGGAATGTGTGCAAACACACATTTCAAACAAGCATACACAAAAGTTTCAAGAGTGGGGAATGGAGTAGAAGATGGAGACAAATTCATTAATATGATTTATTTTCGCGGAATGGATGTGCAGGACTGAGCGGCGGTCATATTTTGTACCGCTACGCGGTACATCTAGTTATAATTTGAATAATAGCCCCTTGGTCACTGCCACTGTGGGCATGCTATGCTTGGTGTGCGCTATGTAACATTGGTGTTCCATACAGGAGATTTGACCCTTTTAGTCATTTTGACACTCTCCTTAAGCCTCATTTGAAGCCACTTCTTGAATTTCTAACCTGACTCTCGCCAGATGAACTTCGTTCCGCCTAGCTCCACTCACATCCATCTGGGATCGCTTCCGTTGAGAGTGATTTCGGCACCAGATTGTATGGTATAGCCAATCAGGAAGCAGGGCGGGAGTTTCGTAGATGTGACGTAGCGTAGAAGCGACTGTGAGACTGTTCTCAGCGTCACGGGTTTGCTTCGATGTGAGTGGTTGAAGTAGCATGTCAATAGATGACGGACAAGTTGCTTATCCAATCATATGCAAGGATTTTTTATAAGGCCAGCCTTCTGAAGTACCACTCCAATGGATCGATTCCAGATGGATGAGTAGAGCTAGGCGGAACGAAATTCATCTGGCGAGAGTCAGGTTATTGAATTTCCCCTTGGGGATCAATAAAGTATCTATCTATCTATCTATCTATCTATCTATCTATTTTACAACTGCCAGGCCTGTTCGGCGGGCCCCACTAGTGGGGAATAGAGACATGACAGGTGGGGTGCGAAGAACAAGAGGAAATTAGTTTTTTTTTGTGCTTTTTTTGTGTTTTTGTAGAACCAATATGCGAAAATAATATTTTAACGTTACCATTTTGCCAAGGTGATGGGGTCAGATGTGGCTTGAAAATTCCCCACCTCCAAAGTGGGGAATGACAGAAAAAGTTTGGAACCACTGACTTCGATGGAACCCTACCCATTGAACGATTAGGCTAGGTGCAGATATGCTTACAATTCACAACAAGAGATTAAAATGAATTTGTATGGGTTGCTTTAACAGTCATGACTCCTGCGCATCACTGCAGTCCATATGTGAGTGTGTTGGTTGAGCATGGTGGGTGACAGCTCAGTTGTTACTAGTCAGTGTTAGGTGCTGTCTGAGCAAGCAGACTGTGTCTTCACCACAAACACCCTGATGCTGCAGACCAGCGGATGTGGCTGAGCATTGTTCTCATAGACACGCATGAGGTGACAGTGGCAAATCACCTTCATTTGATCTTCACTAATAAATACAGGTGTATCAATGCAGTTCGTTGACCTTTTCCATACCTTTTTAGGTGGTCAGAAAACAAAAATTTTCAATAACTTTTACTACATCCAGGGCGTCGGACTGGGGGTAAAACCAGTACTGATTACTAGCGCCCCAAGGGGAGGGAGGGCCTTGAAAAGTCTGGAATATATACATGGGGGGGGGGGCATGAGGGTAGCCAACTATATTGTCAAAGTAGCTTCCCCAACACTACACAATGTTCCCGGCACACATACAGTAGGTACTGTAGCTGTGAGAAGGGCTTTCCAGTCCCTTGTGAGTATTGTCAGCATCACAACCTTCACATGTTCTTATCATACCACTATCAGACATTAGATTGTTAATGTGGTCAAAACACTGACAGGCATTTCAAAATTGCCATCCATCAATGTGTTATGTGTAAATATAGGCCTGCTTTTCACTACTCTTGCCATCCATCAATGTGTTATGTGTAAATATAGGCCTGCTTTTCACTACTCTTGCCATCCATCAATGCGGTATGTGTAAATATAGGCCTGCTTTTCACTACTCTTGCCATCCATCAATGCGGTATGTGTAAATATAGGCCTGCTTTTCACTACTCTTGCCATCCATCAATGTGTTATGTGTAAATATAGGCCTGCTTTTCACTACTCTTGCCATCCATCAATGCGGTATGTGTAAATATAGGCCTGCTTTTCACTACTCTTGTCTTCCATCAATGCGTTATGTGTAAATATAGGCCTGCTTTTCACTACTCTTGCCATCCATCAATGCGTTATGTGTAAATATAGGCCTGCTTTTCACTACTCTTGCCATCCATCAATGTGTTATGTGTAAATATAGGCCTGCTTTTCACTACTCTTGCCATCCATCAATGTGTTATGTGTAAATATAGGCCTGCTTTTCACTACTCTTGCCTTCTCAGGAAGTTCACTGACACAGTTCACTTTTCTTTGATTGAAGTAGCATTTAGCATGCTTCTGATATAAATTAATTTGGTTACACTTTACTCATTAGTCATAAACGTGTCTTAAACATTATAAACAAGGCATAAACATTTATGAAAATAAGATAATTCAAAATGTAAAAAATGTTACAAAGTGTCATTAGGGTTAGGTTTAGGTTTAGGGTTACGATTAGGGTTAGAGGGTTACGATTAGGGTTAGAGTTAGGGTTAGGGTTAGGGTTAGTTAGAATATGTGTGTACAATCAAGTTAGGCTACTGATGCGTGATTAGATATGAAGATCTATGCATGGATATAGCCTATGTTATGTTTTTGATTTCTGTCAGAAACTTTCTGTCCAAATCTTATGACCATCACATCAAAAGACAATTTGTCTCTCAACGTATTTTTCTACACACAGAGATAAGCAGACATACAACTTGCACTACAACAAAGAGTTGCGGCAGATTCTGCAAGCCACTCACAGAAGCCAGTCAGTGGTGGCAGCAGGATGCGGTTATTAGTGCGTATCAGTGACCAAAGTGGTTGTTATGCAGTGATGAGTGTGGGACAGAAAAGTAATCGGGCGATTGGAAAGTAGAGAGGAAGTCGTGACTCAAAACAATACACACTCCACACGTACAAGTGTAGTTTAATGTACCTGACGAAGCCCGGAGCGGTCGAAACATTGTACACATTAAACAACACTGGGAGCAGAAGATGTGTGTGCAGATGTCTTTTTTCTTATTTTCTTCCATCATTATTATTATTATTATTATTATTATTATTATTATTATTATTTATTCATGAGCTACACAGTGTATTAGATTTCGGAGGAAATTGTTTAAACAAACAAAAGATAGTGACTAGTGTAAAATGTTTTAGTCACCTCTTCCAATGAGTTTGGCTTTAATGAGATTCCCCACAGCCCAATCTTAATGTTCCACAAGGAGTTTCTGTAGCAAGCTGGCCCACAATGCTTTGCTATTTTGTCCAGTCTGCTCAATTGCTTCTCTGCTCTGCTGTCCAAGGTCTCTGAAGATTCACCATGAACCTAGTACCTGAATTGCTCTACAGGATAAGCACACACATTCACATTCACACAAATGATGCATTGTACTCGACAACCATTTCAGCTGAACAACCATTTATTTTACTATTAGTTTGTATTTAGGCATAACAACCACTGCTTGATATGTGTAATACTTGTTAAAGAACGTTAGGTCCAAGTGAAGTATACAGTAAAGGTTTTTCGAAAGGAAATCTATTATTTGTTCTGTCACTAATCCTCTATTGGAAGCTTTAACAGTCATGTAGACAGTCAACCAGAAAATAGTTGTTGAGCATGGTGAGTGGCAGCTCTGTTGCTATGAGATACCTGCTGTCTGAGCATGCAAACTGTTTGTTCACCACATACCACAATGATGCTGGTGAGCACAGCATGATTGTTCTCAGAAGAAGGTAGGGGGCTAAGTGACACGTTTCCCACTCACTATAGCGGGAAATAAACACCTTCACTCAAACGTCTCTAATTACAGCATTACAAGTTTAATTCAACATAAAATAACGGCTTCAAACTCTTTAGAATGGTACACTGATATTATTATAATTTGAATAATAGCCCCTTGGTCACTGCCACTGTGGGCATGCTATGCTTGGTGTGCGCTATGTAACATTGGTGTTCCATACAGGAGATTTGACCCTTTTAGTCATTTTGACACTCTCCTTAAGCCTCATTTGAAGCCACTTCTTGAATTTCTAACCTGACTCTCGCCAGATGAACTTCGTTCCGCCTAGCTCCACTCACATCCATCTGGGATCGCTTCCGTTGAGAGTGATTTCGGCACCAGATTGTATGGTATAGCCAATCAGGAAGCAGGGCGGGAGTTTCGTAGATGTGACGTAGCGTAGAAGCGACTGTGAGACTGTTCTCAGTGTCACGGGTTTGCTTCGATGTGAGTGGTTGAAGTAGCATGTCAATAGATGACGGACAAGTTGCTTATCCAATCATATGCAAGGATTTTTTATAAGGCCAGCCTTCTGAAGTACCACTCCAATGGATCGATTCCAGATGGATGAGTAGAGCTAGGCGGAACGAAATTCATCTGGCGAGAGTCAGGTTATTGAATTTCCCCTTGGGGATCAATAAAGTATCTATCTATCTATCTATCTATCTATCTATTTTACAACTGCCAGGGCTGTTCGACGGGCCCCACTAGTGGGGAATAGAGACATGACAGGTGGGGTGCGAAGAACAAGAGGAAATTAGGTTTTTTTTGTGCTTTTTTTGTGTTTTTGTAGAACCAATATGCGAAAATAATATTTTAACGTTACCATTTTGCCAAGGTGATGGGGTCAGATGTGGCTTGAAAATTCCCCACCTCCAAAGTGGGGAATGACAGAAAAAGTTTGAGAACCACTGACTTCGATGGAACCCTACCCATTGAACGATTAGGCTGGGTGCAGATATATGCTTACAATTCACAACAAGAGATTAAAATGAATTTGTATGGGTTGCTTTAACAGTCATGACTCCTGCGCATCACTGCAGTCCATATGTGAGTGTGTTGGTTGAGCATGGTGGGTGACAGCTCAGTTGTTACTAGTCAGTGTTAGGTGCTGTCTGAGCAAGCAGACTGTGTCTTCACCACAAACACCCTGATGCTGCAGACCAGCGGATGTGGCTGAGCATTGTTCTCATAGACACGCATGAGGTGACAGTGGCAAATCACCTTCATTTGATCTTCACTAATAAATACAGGTGTATCAATGCAGTTCGTTGACCTTTTCCATACCTTTTTAGGTGGTCAGAAAACAAACATTTTCAATAACTTTTACTACATCCAGGGCGTCGGACTGGGGGTAAAACCAGTACTGATTACTAGCGCCCCAAGGGGAGGGAGGGCCCTTGAAATATATACATGGGGGGGGTGGGGTGCTATGCCCCTGTAGCCTACTACATTGACTATTAAAAGTCACAAAACAGTAGCCTACTGATAAAATACGCCATAACTACCTGGATGCTTTTCATTAACCTTTCATTCTTGGGTTTAATGGACCAAGGAAGGAAACATGATAGGCCTACCCATCATCTTCAGACCAAGCTGAACACGTTGGCTTTTTCAATTTTTTATTTGTTGCTCTGTCTGAAAGTTACGCATCAATCCAGTTTAGGGACGTGGCCTATAATAATTCGGTAACACTTTACTTGACAGTAGCGACATAAGAGTGACATGGCACTGTCATGACACATGAATCCTAACCCTAATCTCTTACCCTAATCCTAACCCTATCCCTAACCTTAAACCTAACCCTAATCCTAAATTGTTATGACAAAAACCGAATGTCACTTAATAACATAAGCGTTACGTTCTTGAATTTCCCCTTGGGGATCAATAAAGTATCTATCTATATGTCATAAACGTTTATGACTTGTTTATGACATGTTCATGACAGTGTCATGTCACTCTTATGTCGATACGGTCAAGTAAAGTGTAACCAATAATTATATTACCTATATCGTATCTTGTAAAGGTCCAATCCTATTCAAATTTGATACACACAATTAATACTACATTCTATGGAAGCACACCAAATTCTGTACAATTTAGTTAATAGGGCGTGCTAAATTCTGCTAAAGGGCACTTCTTGCCAGATGCTTGGACCCCGACAATCACCGATTGCTACTTTGTTTTATTCTCCAGGAGGTTCAATGGCGGCTGTTCTTGCTTTAAGTAACATTTTTCATTCTCTTGATAGAAATGCATTTATGCATCTAAGTTTATTTAGTTATGTGGTAAATCAAGCAAGTTTTCCTATAAATCTGCAATATACAGATTATATTGACCGTATAAAAATCTGTGTTGGCATGAAAAAATATATTTATTATTAATTTATCTGAGGTGGCATGAAAAATCTAAAAATCTGTGTTGGCATGAAAAAATATATTTATTATTAATTTATCTGAGGTGGCGGAACTGCGTTCCTCCCCGTCCCCCCCTACTTTAACCCCTGTGTATGTGTGTGTGTACATGTGTTTGTGTGTGTGTGTGTGTGTGTGTGTGTGTGTTGGGGGAGGGGTCTGCTTTATTCATTTTGAGGCCAGACCTGAAGCCACTGTCAACCCAACCATTTCCTGCTGTGTGATAGTTTAAAGCCCCCTGAAGCATAGAGACGCCCATTCTGCTCAGCTCCAGGAGAAGGGACAAGGTCTGCTTGCAGTGAGCTGCTTGTGAGTTCGACTCTAATATTAATGTGTATCTATGAAGTGTTTTGGACACCTGTGTAACAATAAGATAGGAGTAAAAAGTTGAGTGAATTTGCTTTGTTTGATTAAGAGAACAAACATGTTATCAAGGCATAAACATGTTAACCTGCAATTGAATAACCAAAGTGACAAGTATAAAACAATCAAGCTAAGCAAAGTGAATGATCAGGCCAGTTGTCCAGTCAGTTTAAGTGTTTGCTAGCACTCTTCTCTGCTGTCCTGTCCAGGGTCTCTGAAGACTCATCATGAACATGCGGCTTCTGCCAGGTCTGCTGGTGATCCTGCTGTTTGTCTCTGGACTGAGCCTAGACATGGGAAGAAGACCAAGACTGAATCCACGCCAGCGATACAAGAAGTTTGTTGACCAACACATTATAGGTAACATGACTAAAGACCAATGCACTCAAGTTATAAATGAGAGGAAAGTCTTCAATACAACAAAAACGTGCAAAAAAATAAATACTTTCATACTAGCCCCTGAAGAGGAAGTGAAAGCAGTCTGTAATGGAGATGGAATGTCTTATCATCATGAAGACATCAGAGACATGATGAAAAGTGAAAGACAGTTTCACATTGTGGATTGTAAATTCGAGTCTAAAGGACAAGGAAAGTGTCAGTATGAGGGCAGTAAACATCACGTGTATATTGTAATCAAGTGTGTGAGTCACTTACCTGTCCATTTTGAAAGGAGTTTATGTACCAACTTGACCAACTTCAGCACATTTCAGTAACTCAGTGGTTCTCAAAGTGTGGGACAGGCCTCACTAGTGGGGAATGGAGACATGACAGGTGGGGCGCAAATGAACTGCAGGAATTGAGTTTTTTTTTTTATCTTTAATAATGCCTTGCTGTTTTTTAAGTATATTTTGGGGCTTTTTGGCTTTATTTCCATAGGACAGTGAAGAGTGAGACAGGAAGTAGGTGGGAGAGAGAAATAGGGTGGGATGCGCGATGCGCGATGCATTGCAGCCTACAGTAAATGCTTTATCAGCCGCGTATAATACTCAACAACCATTTCAGTTGACACAAAGATGTCCCACTTATGTTCTTTGTTATTGTTTTCTGTGCTATTAATTTGTATTTAGTCATAACAACCACTGCTTGATATGTGTACTACTTGTTAAAGAACAAAGTTATGTTGAAGTGAATTGTACAGTAAAGATTCAAAAAGACAAAGGAAATCTATTGTTTGTTCCATCATTACTCCTCTATCGGAAGCATTATCAGTCATGTAGGCAGTCCATGGAGGGAAACTATTTGTCGAGCATGGTGGGGGACAGGTCACAGATCGCTGTTATGGTCAGGGAAACGTGCTGTCTGAGCATGCAAACTGCTTGTTCACCACAAACACGCAGTACTGATGTTGCATGGTGACCAAAGGAAGATTGTTCTCAGAAGAAGGTAGGTGGCTAGGTGACACGTTTCCCACGCACTAAGCCGGAAACACATTCAAACATCTCTAATTCTAATTCTAATTATAACTCTAATTACAATTAAGCAACACAACATAGTTTAATTCAACAAAATGACGGCTTCAAACTCCTCACGGTACATTGATATTGCATGCATGGAGTGCTTGGTGTGTTCTATATAACTTTGGTGTTCCATACAGAAATGTGACCCTTATAGTCAAACACACTAGTAGTTCCTTAAGCCTCATTTTCCAATGGCCAGGGCTGTTCAAGAGATTTCCATGCCCTACACCCTGACAAATTAGGCTACATGGTTACAGTATATACTAAAAAATGACAAGGGATTAATACCAATTCTGAGGTTGCTTCAACAGTCATGATTCATATCCATCACTCCAGTCCCATAGAGTGCAGGGGCATGGGGCAACTATTTGAGCAATGTTACTGTGCAACCACATAACCAGTTCCATGTGTTCTGATTGGATGAAAATGTTCCTACTGATGATTAAAGTTCTTTAGAAAGAAATGTTGGCCAATATCAATGGGAACATGCCAGAACCACAATACCTAGGAACATGGGCCTGAAACATTGCTCAAAAACTTGCGTTGTGTATCAGCTAGAGTGTGTTGGTTGAGCATGGTGGGCGACAGCTCAGTTGTTACTAGTCAGTGTGCAAGCAGACTACGTCTTCACCACAAACACCCAGACCAGCGGATGTGGCTGAGCATTGTTCTCAGAGACACGCAGGAGGTGACAGTGGCAAATCACCTTCATTTGATCTTCACTAATAAATACAGGTGTATCATTGACCTTTTCCATACCTTTTCAGGTGGTCAGAAAACAAACATTTTTTAATAACTTTTACTACATCCGGGGCGTCGGACTGGGGGTAAAACCAGTACTGATTACTAGGGCCCCAAGGGGAGGGTATCAATGCAGACTTATGCAGACTTAAACGTATTTAGGTGGTCAGAAATATTATATAGGAAATTTTACTACAAGTGTGAGGGACCGTAGCAGCCACCCCACGTGTAGTGAGGTGCGCCACTGGATTATGTGGTATTTGAGGGAAGAAAGTGACAGGAGATGCCAGTTCAGTACAACATATAGCAATTTATATATATTTTAAAACCCTGTTCTCAACATCATCCTCATTAACAGGAACCTGCTCTCCCCCCTAAAGCATGTTTTTATATATATTTTTTTTTTTTTTGGGGGGGGGGCTTTTTGCCTTTATTTGGATAGGACAGTGAAGATAGACAGGAAGGAGTGGGAGAGAGAGATGGGGTGGGATCGGGACATGACCGCAGGCCAGATTCGAACCTGGGTCCCTGTGGGCTCTTGGACCCATTCATGGTATAGGCGCTGTAGCCTGTTGCACCACAGCGCCCCCCTAGAAATGTATATTTAATTAAAAAATTACATCTGTAATACATCTGCAATAAAAATTACATCTGTCATTCCCTTTAACAGCAAACAGCGCATCGGTATTTTGATAGTCAGCGGCGCATTTGAAGGAATCTGCTTGCACGCGAGACTGTATAGAACAGGCATTCCACTAAACCATGTTTTACTAAAAACCTAGCAGAATATTAGCCTGGAAAATCTAAAAAGATTAAGGGTCTGGCCACGAACAATGTAATGGCCCAACTCGAGGGGCGGCACCAAGCATGCATTTAAAAATCTCACTGCACGCAATTGGATAACACCCCAGCTAGCAAGTAGGAGCGGGCCGCTTCCGTAAAACCTGCGGCGCTGTCGGCTGCGTCGCGGCATCGGCTGAGTCGTGGTAAACGCAATTGGGCCAGGTCATTTTGCCACCTGCAGGCAGCCATGCTACCGCACCTACAACTTTTTTTTTTTTTTACTTTTGGGTCATCTACCAATAATGGGTGATAGAAACAAAATGCCAGCCAAAATATATATTTTCTTGAATTTCCTTCGGGATGAATAAAGTAGGCTACTATCTTATCTTATCCTATCTAATAGCCTATCTTATATAGTTTTTACTGGCCCATATATTTTTTAACATGCAGACTAATCCTGTGTTTACTTGGGATGGGGTGGGTAGCCTACATGTACAACGTTTTGTTAGCAACTGAGTGTGCAACTCATTTTACTGGCCAATTCAATTTTTTACCAGCATTGACCGGTGATTGCTGTTAAACTCTGGGCGCTCGGCTCAGACCGTTTTTACCCGTATTCAGCCGATTTCAACTGCAGCAAGCGTCAAGAAGCACGTCACTGGAGTGACGTTTACAACTTTGGATGAGAGAAGACTCGAAAACTTTGGATGGGAGCAGACTGCGAAAACGGTGAACTTGAGGTAAGTCTTGTCTAACATTTCCTTAAAAAGCATTAACAATTGAGTTTCCTTAACATTTTACATTAACTCTACATATTTCGAATTATTGCTGATTAAATATTGATTATTATCGATCCGTTTAAACTTTGTTCATGAGGTTTCTTCGTCTATCCTCCAGATGAAACGAGAAGAAAGAATTCAGAAATGCAATGCAATTAATAATTATTAATTAGGACAACAACCTAAAATTCTTTATCATGCCTGCCTGAGTAAAGTAGTGCAAGTTGGGGAAAATATATATGAAAGTGTCTCCGGCTTTTAAGGCGCGAACGTAGCTAGCTGTTTAGCTCAGGGTAACTAACATTGACTAGCTGGGGTGTTGTTAGCTCATGGGTTCTTCGCAGCTTGGATGCAATTTTCGTGTTTTTTACGAGCACGGTCTTTGACCTGTGGAAGAAAATAAAGTGGAACAAAAAGTTAGCTGGCTTAGTTGTACTTTTATGGAGCGAACGCATCCAGCTAACAACACCATTTAGCTCAAGGTAGCTAACATTGACTAGCTGGGCTGTTACCGCAGCCTACCCCAACGTCCCTGAGAAGGGATTCCCTTGGCATTGATAGACCAGACATATCTGAAGTTAATTGCAAACAATGAGCAAGTCTGTCTAGCCTTCTGCATAGATCTTGTATTTGCATAGGCTATTGTTTGCAATTAAATTCAGACGTGTTTGACTTATCAATGCCAGGGGGATAGCTTTTTAGATGTGTTCACGTATATATTGACATTCAAGAGCCATGAACACCTCGCTGGCGAGACTCATTAATTGGAGTGGGGCCAACCAAAAGCCTGCATTCAAAAGGCTCATTTTGAAAAGTGTGGTCAGTACTGGATAACTGCAATGTGGTGATTGCAGTGACACAAGTGATAACTGCAAGGTGGTGCGGTTGCAGTGACATAAGTGCTACACTGAGTATACATCACATGATCATGCTGCCCTCTTCTTGTGTTTTTCTCAGATGCAGTCCGCCGGAATGCCCTAACCAAAGATTCCTCCGAAAAGGAGATAGAGCTCCTCATCACCAGATGGCTGCAGCTGGCCTGTGACAAGGATGGTGGCCGAAGCCAGAGGGCAAACCGGCAGACATCATAGGGTGTCACACTTAAGTGTGCTCCAATAATAATAAAAAAAATGTTTTAAACATGAAAACTGTCTACTTGTATTTGTATTTTCAGTTTATCTTGTAGCCTATAAAGAACGGCTGTTTAGCGATTCTGGTATTAACTTGACACGAATGGAAATCAATAAAATTAAAATAAACCCAAGGAACTGGATTGGGGGCGGGGGCTTTACGTCATCTCACTCGGCGTTCCGCAATAGGGCCGCGTCACAGCCGAGTGCTCGCAGAGCAATCGGACCTAGATTCATGCCGAGGATCGGCCGAGTGTTTTCGCCTTAATCGGGCCGCTTTCGGCCCGCACAATTTTTGCTACCTGGGACTAGACCAATGTTTACTCTGAATGATTCCGGACTTCGACGCAATTGAATAAAACTACGATCAATGTTTCCAACGTTGCAGCGCTGTCGTCATCCTGAAGAGCTGTCGTGAGAAGAGCTTTCCCGTCCCTTGTGAGTATTGTCAGCATCACAACCTTGACATGTTCTTATCATACCAATATCAGACATTGGATTGTTAATGTGGTCAAAACACTGACAGGCATCTCAAAATTGCCATCCATCAATGTGTTATGTGTAAATATAGGCCTGCTTTTCACTACTCTTGCCTTCCATCAATGTGTTATGTGTAAATATAGGCCTGCTTTTCACTACTCTTGCCTTCCATCAATGCGTTATGTGTAAATATAGGCCTGCTTTTCACTACTCTTGCCTTCCATCAATGCGTTATGTGTAAATATAGGCCTGCTTTTCACTACTCTTGCCTTCCATCAATGCATTATGTGTAAATATAGGCCTGCTTTTCACTACTCTTGCCTTCCATCAATGCGTTATGTGTAAATATAGGCCTGCTTTTCACTACTCTTGCCTTCCATCAATGTGTTATGTGTAAATATAGGCCTGCTTTTCACTACTCTTGCCTTCCATCAATGCGTTATGTGTAAATATAGGCCTGCTTTTCACTACTCTTGCCTTCCATCAATGTGTTATGTGTAAATATAGGTCTGCTTTTCACTACTCTTGCCTTCCATCAATGTGTTATGTGTAAATATAGGCCTGCTTTTCACTACTCTTGCCATCCATCAATGCGTTATGTGTAAATATAGGCCTGCTTTTCACTACTCTTGCCTTCCATCAATGTGTTATGTGTAAATATAGGTCTGCTTTTCACTACTCTTGCCTTCTCAGGAAGTTCACTGACACAGTTCACTTTTCTTTGATTGAAGTAGCATTTAGCATGCTTCTGATATAAATTCATTTGGTTACACTTTACTCTTTAGTCATAAATATGTCTTAAACATTATAAACAAGGCATAAACATTTATGAAAATAAGTTAATTCAAAATGTAAAATTTTTTAAAAAGTGTCATTCGGTTTTTGTCATGACAAATTAGGGTTAGGTTTAGGTTTAGGGATACGATTAGGGTTAGAGTTAGGGTTAGGGTTAGTTAAAATATGTGTGTACAATCAAGTTAGGCTACTGATGCGTGATTAGATATGAAGATCTATGCATGGATATAGCCTATGTTATGTTTTTGATTTCTGTCAGAATCTTTCTGTCCAAATCTTATGACCATCACATCAAAAGAAAATTTGTCTCTCAACGTATTTTTCTACACACAGAGATAAGCAAACATACAAGTTGCACTACAACAAAGAGTTGCAGCAGCTTCTGCAAGCCACTCACAGAAGCCAGTCAGTGGTTGAAGCAGGATGCGGTCATTAGCGCTTTTCAGTGACCAAAGTGGTTGTTATGCAGTGATGAGTGTGGGACAGAAAAGTAATCGGGCGATTGGAAAGTAGAGAGGAAGTCGTGACTCAAAACAATACACACTCCACACGTACAAGTGTAGTTTAATGTACCTGACGAAGCCCGTAGCGGTCGACACATTGTACACATTAAACTACACTGGGAGCAGAAGATGTGTGTGCAGATATCTTTATTCTTATTTTCTTCCATCATCATTATTATTATTTATTAATGACCTACACAGTGTATTAGATTTCGGAGGACATTTTTTAAACAAACAAAAGATAGTGACTAGTGTAAAATGTTTTAGTCACCTCTTCCAATGAGTTTGGCTTTAATGAGATTCCCCACAGCCCAATTTTAATGTTCCATAAGGAGTTTCTGTAGCAAGCCGGCCCATAATGCTTTGCTATTTTGTCCAGTCTGCTCAATTGCTTCTCTGCTCTGCTGTCCAGACTCTCTGAAGATTCACCATGAACCTAGTAACTGAATTGCTCTACAGGATAAGCACACACATTCACATTCACACAAATGATGCATTGTACTCGACAACCATTTCAGCTGAACAACCATTTATTTTACTATTAGTTTGTATTTAGTCATAACAACCACTGCTTGATATGTGTAATACTTGTTAAAGAAGAACGTTATGTCCAAGTGAAGTATACAGTAAAGGTTTTTCAAAGGAAATCTATTATTTGTTCCATCACTAATCCTCTATTGGAAGCTTTAACAGTCATGTAGACAGTCAACCAGAAAATAGTTGTTGAGCATGGTGAGTGGCAGCTCTGTTGCTATGTGATACGTGCTGTCTGAGCATGCCAACTGTTTGTTCACCACATACCACAATGATGCTGGTGAGCACGGCATGATTGTTCTCAGAAGATGGTAGGGGGCTAAGTGATACGTTTCCCACTCACTATAGCGGGAAATAAACACCTTCACTCAAACGCCTCTAATTACAGCATTACAAGTTTAATTCAACATAAAATAACGGCTTCAAACTCTTTAGAATGGTACACTGATATTATGACCGCCGCTAGCGAAGCGGTCATATAGGGATTGTCAAAGTTTTTTTTTATTTTTTTTTATTTTTTTTTTTTCTCTTCCCGTCATTTACTTCCTGAATTTTTGGTCAACGATACCCGGGACACCGAAACACCGGGGCACATGAAATTTGGTGGGTATGTAGCCCCACTAGACTTTTACGGAAAAATTTTGTTTGGTCCCCGGGGGGCACTCCCCCACCGCGCTGGGGCCCCCCGAAACCCAAAAAATGCAGTTTTTCCTAAATAACTACCTGAACCGTGGCACTGAGGATGAAGAATTTTTTATGGTATGTTGGTCTCAAGGGCCCACATCAACCTGGCCCATAATCACTCATTTGTGATTTGCACCCCCCCGGTAAAAAATAAAAATGCAATATCATTCAGATTGACCTGGCATTCTCTGGGGGTATGCAAAGTTTCGTAGAATTTCATCCATGGGGGGGTCTTTAAAAATTTAGGTTATGTGTACATTTAGTGACTGTACACTTATTGGCCTGTAGATGGCGGTGCACACATATACACATGCTGTCGCTATCGGCGCCGGCTGAGACCAGGTGCTCGCTAACTCGTAAGAGAGATGGGGAGGTAGCGAGGTGAATCTTCGAAATGATGCTTCGTGAGTTGAGGCGTGCAGTACGGACGTGGCTCCCGGAATGGAAAGGGGAGGGGGAAAAGGGGGGAAGGAGGGAGCAGTCGTCAGAACGACTGGAAGATGGGTCCTGAACCTTGGCGGAGCTGTTCCTAAAGGTCCTATGGGTTCAGCGGAGCTGCTTCTGCATGGGTCCTGGGGCTAGTTGGAGCCGTCGTTGCCTGGGTCCTGGGGCTCGGTGGAGCCGGCTCGGTGGAGCCGTCGTTGCCTGGGTCCTGGGGCTCGGTGGAGCTGCTGTTGCATGGTTCTCGGGGCTTGGTGGAGCCGACGTTGCATGGGTCCTGGAGCTCAGCGTAGCTGTTGCTGCATGGTTCTCGAGGCTTGGTGGAGCCGAAGTTGCATGGGTCCTGGATCTCGGCTTAGTTGTTGCTGCATGGCTCTTGGGGCTCAGCGGAGCCGTTGTAGCAGGGGCTCAGCGGAGCAGTTGCTGCATGGGTCTCCCTGAAGCTGTTGTTGCATCGGGTCCAAGCTAATTCCGTACCATCTGTTGCAGCCTTAAATAATTCAACCTGGGCTGAAAGAATACTTTTACAATACCATTACCTGATAAACATGACATATTCAGCATGATACGACATACAACACATAATACATGATAGCAGATAAGGCATGATAAGGCATGAATGGTGAGTATCCAGATGGAATGAAATGGCTGTGGCCAATGAATAGCTGGGTAGACGGAACGGGATGTTAAAGATAGAACGTGCAGCGTGAGGAGGTGGTCGAAGGGCCTTTGCTGTGGCTAGTGAATGGCTGGGGAGCCGGAATGGGACGTCGTGATCCGAAGCACTCGCGGAGTGCTCAGAACCCGCTGCGGCGGGCTGGTCTAGCGCGGAGCCGGGGAGGGGATGGGTAGGGGTAGGGGGGAAGGGAGGGAGCAGTCGTCGGAACGACTGGAAGAGGGGCAGCCCTGGACCGGGTCCTGGCTGGGGGAAGTGGGTGGGGAAGGGGAAGAGGGGGCGGAGGGAGTAGCGACGCTGTCGCTAACGGGGCCGTCTGAAGAAGTGGAGTCGGATCCGGAAGTACGGCAGAGATGCTGCGGGAAGGAAGTCGGTGGTTAAGAACCTGGGCCGCTGGCGTGGCTGTGGCTGAGGCAGCGGAGTGATACGCTCTAGAGCGTGTGGTGCAGGAAAGCGCTGTCAAGAGCAGCCTGCTTCCTGGTCAGGAGAAGAGCTTTTTTTTTTTTTTTTTTTTTAATGTCAAGATTTAGCTAATATCCAGTTGTGCCACTTCTGATTGAGGAGCACGTCAGTGCAGTGTCGTGTTTCACTAACTGTCACACGAGATGACGGCATGAATAATTGCAGCTTGCAATAAGATAATGCATTGCGATGCGATAGAGCAAACATTTTAATAAGCTGTCAATGGGGGGGGGCAATCACTCCCTCCTGTCGGTGTTGGCATGGAATGAAACAATAAACCGGTGTTCAAGGAGTGTCATTAATATATTCTGGCTGTAGACTGGGGTTTGGGGGCCTGCTGAGAGCAAACGCAACTGCCCACAAAGCACTGCTTGCTGGCGAAGTGCTAATTTTAAAACATACGAATAACCAGTCATTGTAACCAAATATGACTTGAGTTTATTTGCAAGCTTATATCAGTGAACTAGCTTGTTGCTATACCCCGTAGAAGCTACATGAAACGTCGGCCATCGACACAGGACGAGTTGACAAATCACGGTCCTTGCTGTCTGCGTCGCCTGACGCGAATTACAAAGTGTAACGTTATTATGGCTTTAATAATTGCTGATGTCTGCGACGCAGCGCCATTGTTTAAACAGACTGCAGAACAAGCCAGCGAAATACTGGGCACTTAAGGTTGAGGCTTATCAGTTCGTTATAAGTAGCTTAAATATCCAACAACGCTAGTAGCCTATCAGTTTATGAGAAGTCACTGGACAACTATAGGAAGTGAATTAACAAGACCTGTTCGTTTCCGATGCCAACACGGATTACGGATTGAGTGATCTTCGGAAGATAGGCCTCCGCTGGATAGTGGATAGCCTACAAACTTCAGACGCTTGGCGTGCCGAGCCATGTTAGAATTTATAGCATTTCGAGTTACCTGGATAATCTTGCGACGTGAAAACGCGAGCTTGGAGCTGCCTGATGTTAGAGCCTTGAAGTATGCTGGGGTGAGCAGGCTATATATGGTATAAAATTCTCGCCAAAAGTTTTCTGTACCTGTACCAAAGTTTTGTGCTTGTAAGAATATTTTGTGCTCGTAAAAAATATTTGTGTACATGTAAAAATACTTTGTATCCGTAAAAATATTTTGTGCATGTAAAAATGGTTTGTACATCTTCAAATCCGTTTTGTCACTGTGTCGAAAAAAGTTTTGTGAATTTGCGAACGATTTTTGCACGCACGGATTTTCCATTTGCAAGTGCGCATCTGTTTTCTACAGACATGAAACAGATCTACGGGTACGAAACGAATTTACAAGTACAAAACTTTTTTACAAATTTTCCCAAAACAGCCAATCACAGCACTGCTTACTGAACGGCCAGTCAGCCGATCAGCTCGCTTCTTTAATTCTGAAACGCTGGACATACCGCTCTGGGTACATCCATGTAAACACCACAGTCAAAATTGCCATCCATCAATGTGTTATGTGTAAATATAGGCCTGCTTTTCACTACTCTTGCCTTCCATCAATGTGTTATGTGTAAATATAGGCCTGCTTTTCACTACTCTTGCCTTCCATCAATGTGTTATGTGTAAATATAGGTCTGCTTTTCACTACTCTTGCCTTCCATCAATGTGTTATGTGTAAATATAGGCCTGCTTTTCACTACTCTTGCCTTCCATCAATGCGTTATGTGTAAATATAGGCCTGCTTTTCACTACTCTTGCCTTCCATCAATGCGTTATGTGTAAATATAGGCCTGCTTTTCACTACTCTTGCCATCCATCAATGCGTTATGTGTAAATATAGGCCTGCTTTTCACTACTCTTGCCATCCATCAATGTGTTATGTGTAAATATAGGCCTGCTTTTCACTACTCTTGCCATCCATCAATGCGTTATGTGTAAATATAGGCCTGCTTTTCACTACTCTTGCCTTCTCAGGAAGTTCACTGACACAGTTCACTTTTCTTTGATTGAAGTAGCATTTAGCATGCTTCTGATATAAATTAATTTGGTTACACTTTAATCTTTAGTCATAAATGTGTCTTAAACATTATAAACAAGGCATAAACATTTATGAAACGTCAATTTACAATGTAAAAATTAAAAGTGTCATTCGGTTTTTGTCATGACAAATTAGGGTTAGGTTTAGGTTATGGTTAGGGTTAGGGTTAGAGTTAGGGTTAGTTAGAATATGTGTGTACAATCAAGTTAGGCTACTGATGCGTGATTAGATATGAAGATCTATGCATGGATATAGCCTATGTTATGTTTTTGAAAGTGTCTATTTCTGTCAGAAACTTTCTGTCCAAATCTCACTTCAAAAGACAATTTGTCTCTCAACATATTTTTATACACACAGAGATAAGCAAACGTACAAGTTGCACACAAAGAGTTTCAGCAAATTCTGCAAGCCACTCACAGAAGCCAGTCAGTGGTTGCAACAGGATGAGGTCATTAGCGCATTTCAGTGACCAAAGTGGTTGTTATGCAGTGATGAGTGTGGGACAAAATGTGAATGTACAGTAGATGCGCCTCATTTAAGCTTGTCCGCGTTGTCATTTTTGGGTAAAATGGCCTTTTGAATGGGAATCCTAGGCACTACTATTTTGATACATGATTGCGTCAAAATCGCTATTTTTAACAAACTAAGAAGGCTCGACACAACATGAAGCTTTGATCAAAGTGTCTCTACACATGACTCGAGCATTGAGAACATTGTTCATGCCCACATAATTTACTAAAAAGAAAGATTAAGCAGAGATCTCATTGATTGGTTCAATCGGAATAAGAACGGAAAAGCTAACACCAGCCCTTTCATTCCAATCAAAATTCTAATCTAATCGATAAGATAGCCTCCACTCTTATTCTAGGCCATGTGTGTGCATGTCTGTTATACCCTACAAACATACTTCTCACTGTATGGAGATTTCCACAGAGGGAGGCTTTAGGAACAAAGGAGGTGTCTCAGTACTACTCAGAAAAAGGAAGGGAACAGGGATGAACTGGGACTAAAAAACGGCCCTGGGCTATCTTCCAAAAGGGCGAAAAGAGTATTTCTTCTCTCCGGGTGATAAACTAAATAATTTCATGAAATGAGAAAAGTCAAACTTTGTATTATCTATTACTAGTGCAGTGCCCGTTCAAACATGCTATTCCTGTAGCCCAATTACTGCAGGTAGGTAGGCCTGCTTTAAAAATAGGATGATAGGGAAAAACATAATTCCAGGTAAGCATTCAATAATGAATAGGCCTACAGATAATATAATAATATAATAAATGTGAAGTGAGCAGAATTTAAGCATGGCTGCATGTGACATTATTTACAAATCAAAATGACATAGGCTAATCCTAACAGCTGTTTTGAGTCAAGGCTATATGCTTAGCCTATTGAATAACTTGATGATAGAGAAAACAAACAATTTTGTGGAATGATGCATCATATGGAATTTGCAACGGTGTGACTCAAAAACAGTCTCTGGTGGCCTATAAGTGACATCACACTCTGTCTGCCACTCGTTGCTTGTCGCTGGTTATGCTTTATGTGTGGCATTCTGGGACGTTCTTTGATTTGGGACCATTATCGCTCGTTTCAATTTAGGACCTTGCAGTTGGAATTGTCGTTTGCCTATTCAATGTCTAAAGACAGTCCAAAGTAGCCTGGGCTATTCGAATTGTCCGCTTATGTCACATAATTTTTACGTCATTTTGAAGAGCCACTGCATAGCCTACCTGTGTGTGTTGGCATGTTGGCGTGTTGTTGCAAAATCCGTGGAGTTATCTTGCACTCGCTTAAGTTTTTACCCGTGTAACCTACACTGATCGAGTTCTGCCAAAGACCTGCTTCTATCCTCACTGGTAGCTTACAGTCCTACAGTGATGTGTGGGAGGGGGAGTGACTAGCGGCGAAAGCCAATGTGTGCTTCTTTTACCGATATTTAACGATATCTTTTGCATTTCTTATTCAAACAACGTCAAATTCGGCAGTGCACTTACTCATGCCCGTAGCAAGACACCTGCCAAGTTTGAACAAACGGTCAGCGAGATATGCGTGCCACAGACACACAGACGCTTCTTGCTTTATAGATAGATAGATAGATAGATAGATAGATAGATATAAAACTATATACCACAGTATCGTATGACTCTTGGCTCTCAACTAGTGATATGATGATGTATCAAACTAACACCACCTGCCCTGTGATGACCTCTCACTCCCCCATGTCCTGTTGTCCTAACACCTCTGTCTGTCTGTGGTCTCTGTATCATGTGACTCTTGGGTCCCTCAACTTGTGCAGCACTGATGGGTTATGATGCATACTGGACGTTAGAGAGGGGGCTCAGTAGGAAGGTGTTGCAAGCACAAGAAACCGCAGCTAAAACCACAACAGCCCTTAATCTATATAAGGAATAAATGTGCAAAGAGCCCCATTCTGCTCTGCATAAGCCTTTATGAGAGTACTTTGGTGCAGAGCCAGAAATCACTTTCTAACACATTCATATTCTGCTCTGCTTTCGAAGAGAAGGTAAGCTCTATTTACATTTACTTTTGTGACTTCTCAAAACTTTTACATTACATTATTTGGCTGACACATTTTTAACCAAAGCTACTAACAACATGGTACTGAGTTAGTCATTTACTACCAATTAAGAAAGGAGAGGTTTATTGATCATTATAGAAATACTTTGATTTCTCATTTTTAATTTTGATGACTCATGGACAAAGCCTCATTGAATTTATTAGAAGGATTTACATGGACAGTTTTGTCATTTCGATTAAACCGATTAATCTGTTTTGGTTTATGTTCTATTCCGATCAGGTGCTCACAAGCACTATAGAATCTTTGATCAGAATAGCCGTTGTTTTAAAGCTTTTTAAAACAACAACGAACAATTTAAAACAATTTAAAAAGTACAGTACAATAAGAAAAAGTGCATCAGTGAGTGCTGTTTTTATACAGTCAAGTGTCAGTTCTAGTCATGTGATAAGTGCTAGTTGTAAGTAGTGACAACTGCAGCTGTCATTTGCACGTATTCATTTAGCCAATGCTTCTTTCCAAAGCGACTTATATATGTCAATTATATTACATTTGTGTCTTATATATGTCAATTATATTACATTTGTCTCTGGAGCAAATTGGGGTTAAGTGGAACAGGAATTGAACCCACAACTTTCCAGGCTACTACATATTAGCCCAGCTCCTTAACCACTCCACTACCACGCTATCATTTAGGAATGCACACCCATCTATGTATTCCAACAGGTGCCGAACACTGACCGATGTTGAAAATGAGAAAAGATATCCGCACACTGTCTTCTCTGCTCCCAGTGTAGTGTAGTGTAATGTACCTGATGAAGCCGTGAGCGGTCGAAACATTGTACACATTAAACTACACTGGGAACATAGAAGATGTGTGTCTGGATATCTTTTCTCTTATTTTCCTCCAAGACAATCCATTAAGATATTACTGCACCTGTAACCTAATTCATTAATAATCTGGAGTGTTAACTGCTCTTAGCCACTTTCCCAATCAGTATGAAAACATCTGCAGGCTGTGTTGTTTGTTTTATTATTATTATGATATAGGGATTGGGATAGGGATACAGGGATTTTTTTTTTCTTCTGGGTAACACTCCATAATAAGGTGCCATAATAAATAGCAAACTAGTAATTACCTAACCCTTTGTTAATATTTGTTAATTGTTACTAAAATATCTATTTGGCACAAGTTAATAGTTTTTTCATCATTAATTAAATATTAGTTGTTTGCATAAAATCTGTATGTTAATCTTTTAGCCAATCTATTAACTAATATTGTATTAATGTTATATTAACTAAATGTCTTTTCGGCACTAATTAACAGTTATTTCTTACATCATTTAAATGTTAACTGTTTATTTACAAACTATATACTAATATAAAAGTTAATGACATATTATTATTTATTTAGCTTTTCTGATTAGCTTTGTGGAGAATTTATGGAATTTATGGTTTATGGCTTTTTGATCTTGTGGGGTGTATAAGGCACACCTCTTCTTCCACTTCATCCTTATTGGATACCTTTGTGGTTGGCTGTCCTGTAATTGGTGACCCTGTCTAGTGTTTCAAAGTAGTGTACTCTTTGCATTTGGAAGTACTATTTGGCTGCTGCTTGAATTTGGTGAAATTCAGGGGAGGGGTGTAACAGAGTTAGAAATATAGTTTAGTGTTTGTATGTGATTTTCGCCGTAATTAAGCAGCTTTTTTGAGATTGGTGTTTTGGAGCCACCTTTGGAGAAACGGTATACTGCAGCTCTGCTGCGTTTTGTCCTTGCATTGTTGCCATATCTGATCAGAAGAAGCGGTATGCTTTGCATTGGGTAGGTTGACTGTATAAAGCACTCTCCACTTTGTTTTAATTTTGTAACTGTAAAATGTTGTTTACGTTAAAAACTTCGATATGCCGCCTGTATTATATTACTTTACATATATTGTTAGGATTTGGTAGCAATTCTAGCAACTAAGAGAACGTTCATTGATGTTTTCATTATCACCACGAGTTCATACACACGAGTCTAACGTGACTAGCTGTAAACTCCGCTAGCAACTTTCCATGCATTCAGTGTAGTTTAGCTTAGTGCTCATGGAAAGTGCAATTCAGTCTAGCAGGAAATGAATGTACATTTAGTTTAGCATTATGTTTATGCATTACCTACATATGGTCTACGTCTGTGAGTGTTTAGTGAGTCTCAGAATATTAATAAACTCGTTCTGTGCACCTGAACATTCCATGTCGCACGTCTCCCTTAGTAGGGCTGACCGTGATGGTATAGGAATCATGCATGTAATAAAGCCCAACTACTCAACTACTTCTGACTACTTCTTTTTATTTTGCTTGTGCAGATGCTGTTTTATGTATGCCAGTGTCTGAAGGCATGTTTTGTTTGAACTTTTCCTAAAGGAATAAAAGTGATAAGCCAGTTTTGGTCTCAGTCCCTTCACTGTCTGACTAATAGTTATATATTACTAATATATTAATAAAGCTTAACCAACTTTATTATAAGGGTCCCCCATACTGATAGTTATATATTACTAATATATTAATTAAGCTTAACCAACTTTATTACTAATATATTAATTAAGCTTAACCAACTTTATTATAAGGGTCCCCCATATTGATAGTTATATATTACTAATATATTAATTAAGCTCAACCAACTTTATTATAAGGGGCCCCACGCTTATAGCTATATACTACTAATATATTAATTAAGCTTAACCAACTTCATTGCAAGCGTTTCTGGCGCCGACAAGAGTGGCGGCATGTCAAGGTAGCTCCGTGTTTTTTTCTTGAATTTTCCCTTCGGGATCAATAAAGTATCTGTCTATCTATTGTAAGAGTCCTATGGGGAGTGGTTCATATTGGGATAGGCAGAAGCACAGTTTAATATCAATTAGTTAAATAATAATAAGTCATTAACTTTTCTATTAACATAAAGTTTGTAAATAAACATTTAACATTTAAATGATGTAAGAAATAACTGTTAATTAGTGCCAAAAAGACATTTAGTTAACTATTAACACATATTAATACAATATTAGTTAATAGATTTGCTAAAACATTAACATACAGATTTTATGCAAACAACAAATATTTAATTGATGATGAAAAAACTATTAACTTGTGCCAAATAGATATGTTAGTAACAATTAACAAATATTAACAAAGGGTTAGGTAATTACTAGTTTGCTATTTATTATGGCACCTTATTATGGAGTGTTACCTTTTTCGGTCATCTACTTCCTGAATAGACTTTTACGGAAAATTTTTGTTTGGTCCCCGGGGGGAAAACCTAATATTCATCATCATTTAGGCTGCATTTCCAGTAATGGTGTTACGAGGAAGTCATTTGTCCCCAGGGCCATTGAACTGTTCAACGCTTCACTAAAGGGAAGAGGAAAGATAGACTTCTCTGCATAGTCTGATTCATGCTTGATCATCCTTAAGCACACTGTGGATTTTTCTGATTTAAAGGAACCGTATGTAAAAAAAATATTTCAATTAATCATAAAATGGCCCTGATATGTCACTAGACATTAAGAAATCATGTTTATTTCAAATACTTATATCACTGACAACAGTAGTCCGGCCAGGATATTGTCATTTTAAAAGTGAAGTTGCAGCCCTCAACTGATGTTGATGTTGTGTTCTGTCATGTCATGTTGTGTTTTGGCCTGATGCGCCACCCTCCACCTATCTACTAATCACAAAGTCAGTAGTGTTTCGCCATCCGGGTTGGCAACCTCGTGTCAGGGGGGAGGGGGAGGGGATACACCGCTCTTCAGTATTTTGAAAGTGATTGCAGTACCAGTTTTGGCCACAATCTTACATATGGTTCCTTTAATTTATATAGTATATTTAGTATTTAGTTTTTTTAGTTTTTCTTATCTTCTACTGTCTCTATTGTACAATGGAGTTTTGTTATATGTATATACTTATATTTACGTACGTTTCTAAGTGCATGTTGTGTGTGATGTCTGTATGCTAGTGAGACCTTGAATTTCCCCTTGGGGAATAAAGTAGCTATCTATCTATCTATACATGTGTGAGACTGAGAAATTTGTTTGAAGTGCGTGCAGGGTGTTAGCCTGGCCTTGGCCTGTCTACGTACTTCCGGTCGATTTATTTCCCTACAGTACTGCGAAGTCAGAGAGTCTGGTTTTCCAGGCTAGCAGGGTGTGAGAGGGGAATCGATGTGCTTTGATTCCAGCTTGGTAGTTGTAGTCTGTGAGATTAAAAAGCACGTGTGTGTGAAGTATCCAAATAATGACACTTTCATTATGGCTTTCATTATGGCTGCTTTAGCCACAGACCTTCAGCTGTGCAGTGGGTCAAATTTAGAAGTGGCAACTTCATTCGCGCTTTCCGTGATTCACGGAGCTGCGTGAAATGTATTACAACTTTTCACCACGATGGCAGCTTAAGTCCGCTTGATACTGTAAATCTTAAGCCATTGGTTTCCAAAGGAGATTTTATTTGTGTCGCCAGCATAGCCTATTGACAATTTATGATGTAAATAGGCCTAGCTTATACCTTATGTAGCTTAGGAAAGCTAACAGCTTTCTATTAGGATCTAGTTTGTTCAGTCATGTCATGGTTCTGTCATAACTCCCTCTATGCATTTTTGAATTTAGAGCGTGGATATCTCAATCGGAAAATTAAACAATATCGGGTGCCTACCATGGACTAGGCTGGGTGAACCCAGCCTGATCTGCCTTTTTCGATTTCTTAAAAGATTGAGCTTGGTCTGGTGAAAGCCATGGACCTCACAGTTGCAAAATGCAAGGGAACATGAATCAGCCTATATTTGCACGAACAATAACGGACAACAGCTCTTCAACTTGGCCCGTTAAAATGTGTATGAACAGTCTAGCGACGCATTTCACGTCAGTTATTTGCACCACTGGTTAGATGTAAAACTGCATTTCGTTTCAGACTACTGGTATTTAGTTTGTGCATTGACAATAAGGTATCATATGAACTAAAGATGATTAAAATCTTATGTAGAAGAAGAAACATTCACAATAAATCCATGGCATGACCTTTCTTCTTGATAGCTGTTGAAAATGGCATGGAACTGACAGAGATGGTTTTGTTTATTAATAAATAAATAAAAATAAAACATTATGCTGATACCTTCTGCTTTTCCCAAATACAATGTAGCCTACAGGTGTAAGTGACCTTTCATCAATCCAGTTGTAATGGATGAACTGTGATGAACTGCCCTACTTGTGATTGTTTAGAGATTTTAAAGATTTTATAACAATGCTACAACTTTTTTGGCTAGTGCTACAAATCTATTCACCTTTTCAGCGCCAGTAGGCTACTTTCTGTGCAGCCGCACACACACACACAGGCATGCCAAACAAGCATACACAAAAGTTTCAAGAGTGTGGGGATTGAGTAGAAGATGGAGACAAATTGATTAGTGTGATTTATTTTTCGCGGAACGGATGTACAGGACTGAGCGGTGGTCATATTGTGTACCACTATGCGGTACATCTAGTTATCATTATTTTATTTATTAATGACCTACACAGTGTATTAGCTGTCGGCGGAAGTTGTTTTAGGGCAATTCCACGTAACTGTCACGTCCATAACGCCAACTAAATGGCATTGTGTTGGCGTTATGGATGTGACAGTTTTGCCCGGAATTGCCCTTAAACAAGCAAAAGATAGTGACTAGTGTAAAATGTTTTAGTCACCTCTTCCAATGAGTTTGGCTTTAATGGGATTCCCCACAGCCCATTTTTAATGTTCCATAAGGAGTTTCTGTAGTAAGCTGGCCCACAATGCTTTGCTATTTTGTCCAGTCTGCTCAATTGCTTCTCTGCTCTGCTGTCCAGACTCTCTGAAGATTCATCATGAAGATCCAGCTCCTCCTGTGTCTGCTGGTGGTCCTCCTGTGTGTCTGTGGCATGGCCCAGGGTTCACCCCCCCACAAGAATAGAAGAAGACCTAACCGACCAACAACAAGACCAACAACTACACTAAACCCAGATGTACTGAAATACAGACACAAAAAGTTTGTCACGCAACACGTTATTAATGAAATGGGTGCAAATGCCTGTTGGAAAATAATCAATAAGAGGAAAATTTCTGACAGTTCAAAGTGCAAAGATAAAAACACTTTCATAATTGCCTCAAGTAAGACAGTCACAAAAGTCTGTGGACAGGAGGGAAGAACTTATAAGAACGAATCACGGTATAGAGAAAGTGTTAACAAGTTTCATGTTGTAGATTGTATGCTGAGGTCCCAGGGTAAAAGGTGGCCCAAATGTGAATATCGGGGACACAGGTATTCCAAGCATGTTGTTGTTGAGTGTTTGGGTGGCCTCCCAGTCCATTTAGAAAGGACTTTATCTGCCAACTCCACCACCATTGCATGTTCTCTCAGTGACTCCCTGGAAAGCAATGAGACAATGCACTGCTAATGTGACCTAGATGACGTATCTGCAAAATGCATCTGCTTTTGACTGCCTCCTCTCTGGCAAAGCGTTTCTGTTATTTTATAGGTGAAGAATATGTTCTAAAGGAAAGTGGGCTTTATTGTTTGTATGTCTTCTCTGCCTACGTTACAATGCTATGTTCATTTACATAGATGTAAATCATTTATGTGAATATTTTAAACCTCCTGCTTTTTTAGTGCTAGATCCACTGGTGTTTACTATGAGAGGGCTCTTTGTAACACCATTTTATTCTTCATATAAAGTCAATAAAGACTTTAAAACTCATGGTGATTTAAAATGCCAAAGTGTTTTCTTGAACTAAATGCATTAGGTGTCTTAGTAACTGAATTGCTCTACAGGATGAGCACACACATTCACATTCACACAAATGATGCATTGTACTCAATGTGGCAGATTCAAAAGGGGAAAGTAGTAGCAGACTACGCCACCTAGGGTGTTTGTCACCACTAGGAAATTAGTCACCAGTTCACACACACCCTTGCTAATTGGCAACACAGGTTCGTCACATGCTAGACAGAGACGTGTTTTTATAAAAATATATCTATTTATTATACAAATGGAGCTACAGAATTTGACATAAAAACAATACACAGAACAGGGGCTTGATCACTGGTGGAGCAGCAGAGGGAGAGAGACAGAGCTATCGTGCACACAATTTACACTGCACTGCAAACAAGTTATGACACTTCAACACAACTCACACTGCAACAAGTGACGAAAATTCACGTCAGGCACACCAGGTGAAACTAAAGACTGTAACCACCAGTCAAGCCCCCCTGTTTCTAGTGGACAAACAAATAACACAAAATACAACAGTTGCACAAAAGAAAATAACATCCAGAGACAAAACAGCAGCCCGTTGGTGATGGCAGGCAATGCACCAGGTGGCCAATCTTCAATGATCAAATGTGCTGTCTCTATAAAAATAGAAATATTATAGTTACTCCTTTTAACTATTTGATAAAAAACGGCGAGTAGGTGAGCATCAGAGTGAAGGAGCTTACCTTCAAGCCACACAGAATAAAATCCTATGAGGGACCAGCCCTGTCCAAACTGAACAAATCACGTCGCCCACTTGACGCCACTTGGCTGTACAGCAGCCCATCAGGATGCCAACCAGTCAGCCAAACCAGTGCATTTCACTGCAACACCATGATCAGGTCCCCGGAAGGGGAAAAGGCAGGAGTGCTCTCACAGGAAGCACCTGCCTGCCAATATATCATTGAAAGGCTAATGACTGGGCGGGTCTGTCAATCATGGTAATTAGTGAGAGACAGACAACAGAGAGCAGGACCTGCTTACCCTGCTACACTCAACAACCATTTCAGCTAAACAACCATTTATTTTACTATTAGTTTGTATTTAGTCATAACATCCACTGCTTGATATGTAATCAACGTAATACTTGTTAAAGAACAACGTTATGTCCAAGTGAAGTATAAAGGTTTTTCAAAGGAAATATATTATTTGTTCCATCACTAATCCTCTATTGGAAGCTTTAACAGTCATGTAGGCAGTCCATGGAGGGAAACTATTTGTTGAGTGGTGGGTGACAGGTGACAGAGTGTTACGTGCTGTCTGAGCATGCAAACTGCGTGTTCACCACAAACACCCTGTACTGATGCTGGTGAGCACAGCATGATTGTTCTCAGAAGAAGGTAGGGGGCTAAGTGACACCTCTTGAATTTCCCCTTGGGAATCAAGTATCTATCTATCTATCTATCCATCTATCTATCTATTTTACAATTGGCTGTTCAATGGACTTTTAGGGCGGGCCCCACTAGTGGGGAAAAGAGACATGATAGGTGGGGTGCGAAGAACAGGAGGACATTATTTTTTTATCTTTATTAATGCCTTTCTTTTTTGACAAGGAAGATCATAGATTCAAAACACGCAAACATAGGTTTTAAAAAACATATGAATTAAAACAACATCAGATCCTGTGGACCAAAACGGGGAATGTAATGTGGAACCAATATGCGAAAATAATATTTTAACGTATATATTTTAACCATTTTGCCGGGGTGATGGGGTCAGGTGGGGCTTGAAAATTCCCCACCTCCAAAGTGGGGAATGACAGAAAAGTTTGAGAACCACTGACTTCGATGGAACCCTACCCATTGAACGATTAGGCTGGGTGCCAATATGCTGACAATTCACAACAAGAGATTAAAATGAATTTGTATGGGTTGCTTTAACAGTCATGACTCCTGCGCATCACTGCAGTCCATATGTGAGTGTGTTGGTTGGGCATGGTGGGTGACAGCTCAGTTCAGTGTTAGGTGCCGTCTGAGCAAGCAGACTACGTCTTCACCACAAACACCCTGATGCTGCAGACCAGCGGATGTGGCTGAGCATTGTTCTCATAGACACGCAGGAGATGACAGTGACAAATCACCTTCATTTGATCTTCACTAATAAATACAGGTGTATCAATGCAGTTCATTGACCTTTTCCATACCTTTTTAGGTGGTCAGAAAACAAACATTTTCAATAATCGGGGGCGTCGGACTGGGGGTAAAACCAGTACTGATTACTAGCGCCCCAAGGGGAGGGAGGGCCCTTGAAAAGTCTAGAATATATACATGGGGGGGGGGGGGGGGGGGGTCTTGTGCTATGCCCCTGTAGCCTACTACATTGACTATTAAAAGTCACAAAACAGTAGCCTACTGATAAAATAGGCCATAACTACCTGGATGGTTTTCATTAACCTTTCATTCTTGGGTTTAATGGACCAAGGAGGGAAACATGATAGGCCTACCCATCATCTTCAGACCAAGCTGAACACGTTGGCTTTTTCAATTTTTTATTTGTTGCTCTGTCTGAAAGTTACGCATCAATCCACTTTAGGGACGTGGCCTATAGTAATTCGGTAACACTTTACTTGACAGTATCGACATAAGAGTGACATGGCACTGTCATGACACATGAATCCTAACCCTAATCTCTTACCCTAATCCTAACCCTATCCCTAACCTTAAACCTAACCTTAATCCTAAATTGTTATGACAAAAACCGAATGTCACTTAATAACATAACGTTCTTGAATTTCCCTTTGGGGATCAATAAAGTATCTATCTATATATGTCATAAACGTTTATGACTTGTTTATGACATGTTCATGACAGTGTCATGTCACTCTTATGTCGATACGGTCAAGTAAAGTGTAACCAATAATTATATTACCTATATCGTATCTTGTAAAGGTCCAATCCTATTCAAATTTGATACACACAATTAATACTACATTCTATGGAAGCACACCAAATTCTGTACAATTTAGTTAATAGGGCGTGCTAAATTCTGCTAAAGGGCACTTCTTGCCAGATGCTTGGACCCCGACAATCACCGATTGCTACTTTGTTTCTTCTCCAGGAGGTTCAATGGCGGCTGTTCTCCTTGCTTTAAGTAACATTTTTCATTCCCTTGATAGAAATGCATTTATGCATCTAAGTTTATTTAGTTATGTGGTAAATCAAGCAAGTTTTTCTATAAATCTGCAATATACAGATTATATTGACCGTATAAAAATCTGTGTGCACATTCAAGTTAGGCTACTGATGCATGATTATGAGGGTCTATGGTTTTGATAGTGTAGTGTACTGGTTTTGTAGTGTAGTGTATAGGCAGTACTTCTGTCAGAATCTTTTGATGCCAGTTCAGATGTTATTCTCAAACTAATGTCATGGATCTAAGTTGTCTCTCAATGTGTTTTTCTACACTCAGAAATAAGCAAACAAACAAGTTGCCCAACAACAAAGAGTGCAATAAGTGCTGCTCCTGAAATAACAGTGCTATTCCAAACCATGTTTGAATATTATGAGTAGTGGGTAAAGACATTTGATTGTAATTCAAATAACCACTGCCACTCATAAGAGGTAAGCATTTATTCAGTTATTTACATGTGTACACACACACAGACAGACACACACACACACACAGATGTTGTTGAGAAGCTGAACTAAAGAGACTGAATGATGGTGCGGTTCTTCAGTTCCTGGACATACTCTTTGGCCTGGTCGAAGCCCGTCTTGGTTTCAACCGCTGGAGGAGGGCCTTCCACCAGCTTGACAAAGTAATGGCAGTGCACCTTGTCCATGATGCCAAACATCCCCCTGCCATGGTAGCGGATCCGCTTCAGATACTTGCCCTTGGATGAGAAGGACTCTGCTGTACAGGGGAGAAAAGGGACCGGGAACACACACGTTAAAAACACACGAGATACACTTTCTGAACCACAGCACAAGTTTCTTTGTTGTTGATATACATTTCTGCTAGCTTTTTCACACCCAAAGATACAATTCTGTGCTGAACATGCAAAGCTATTTGAATGTGAATCACTCCTGAAGTAAGCTACATGTATTCAGCAGACCAAATTATTGGATCATGATATTTCTTTATCCACCTACATGTTACACAAAAACACAGGCACTGACCGGTTATGATGCATGCTGGACATCAGAGAGGGTCTCAGTAGCAAGGTGTTGCACTGACCGGTTATGATGCATACTGGACGTCAGAGAGGGTCTCAGTAGCAAGGTGTTGCAAGTACAAGAAACCGCAGCTTAAAACCACAACAGCCCTTCACCTTTTTTTCCCTTTCCTGCTGCATGGTTATATAAAGCCTAAATGGGCAAAGACCCCCATTCTGCTTTGCTGTGGAAGACAAGGTAAGCTCTATTTACATAACTGACACAACTGAAGATATGAAGCCTTTACTGCACCTTGTTACCTGTAACCTAATTCATTAAGTATCCAGACAGTGTTAACTTGATTAGGTATTCAAGATGACCTAAACAATGTGTTAGCTGAGGGGGAAAATTGGTTAAACAAACAACAAAAGATAGAAAATAGTGTAAAATGTTTTATCCACCTCTTCCAATCAGTTTGATTCTCTTATCTTAAGCATAAGTATACTCTTTTGATGCTGTGAGGGAAATTTGGTCTCTGCATTTATCCCAATCCGTGAATTAGTGAAACACAGTCAGCACACAGTGAGGTGAAGCACACACTAATCCCGGCGCAGTGAGCTGCCTGCAACAGCAGTGGCGCTCGGGGAGCATTGAGGGGGTTAGGTGCCTTGCTCAAGGGCACTTCAGCCGTGCCTACTGGTCAGGGTTTCGAACCTGCAACCCTCCGGTTACAAGCCCAAAGCGCTAACCAGTAGGCCACGGCTGCCCCTAAATTTTTGTTATTTGACTTTTTTTTTATTTCTTTATTGACATTCACCAGCACGGCCCAATTGTAATGTTCCATAAAGGGTATTTGTTACACTTTATAAAGTAACAAACAGGAGCACTGTGTTAATACAAACTGTTAATGATATTGCCTGTCATGTAATGGCTAAAACCAGACGCAAGAGCAGATCACACTGGTCCATAATGCTTTGCTATTTTGTCCAGTCAGCTTGATTGCTTCTCTGCTCTGCTGTCCAGACTCTCTGAAGATTCATCATGAAGATCCAGCTCCTGCCGTGTCTGCTGGTGGTCCTGCTGTGTGTCTGTGGCATGGCCCAGGGCTCATCAATCCTCATGGGAAAAAAACCGAAACCAGATGTTTGGCCTCGATATGAGAAGTTCCTCAAGCAACATGTGATTGGTGAAATGGATGCAAAGGACTGTACGAAAGTTATCGAGGAGAAGTCTATAGCATCCAATGGAGAGTGCAAACCTGTGAACACTTTCATAGTTACCTCCAATAAGTCGCAGGTTGACGAAGTCTGTACTAAAGGAAAGCGTTTTTATCCAAACTATAGACAAAGTGTCAACAAGTTTAATATGGTGACATGTCGAAAGGCCAATGATAAAAAGCTACCTTGTGCCTATGAAGGAAAGAAGCATGACAGTTATGTTGTACTTGTGTGTGAAGGTGAATTTCCTGTCCATTTTAACAAGACTGTCAAAATGTTCAACATGACCACCTGGCTCGATCTTTCAAAATCAGATTCCTAAACTTGCATTCCTAAAGTTGTCATAATGCTTTATTTGTAAAGTCTTTATGCAGTTTACTCCACTACTATCAGGATGCCATGTATGCTATCTTCTAGAGAGTCAGAAAGGGAAATAACAAAGATTGTTTCACTATATGTCCTATGACTTTTTGAGTATTTGCTTGACAGAGATTTACAGAGAGTTAATTTGAACATGAATTCAGCTTAATAAAGGCATATTCTGTGGTAGTAAAAATATCAATTAGCAAAAACTGAAGTTGATTTCAAATCATTGTGAAATTCAAATACTATATTTAAGGTCCTTGATACACATATAGTATACTGTACACTTTACATACATATGCCCTATGACACATACACCCAACATAACACCAAATCGTGTTGCGCAGGCCGGATTATATATCAGATATATTCCTAGATCTGGCCTCCCAACCAAACTGAGTAATCTGGGACAAAGGGCCTTGGTCAGACAACCAAGGCCCCAGTGGTCACTATGATTGAGATGCAGAGTTCCTTTGTGAAGATGAGAGAAGCGCACAGAAGGACAACCATCAGTGCAGCACTCCACCAATCAGGCCTTTATAGTAGAGTGGCCAAAACCATTTTTTGCTGGGAGTTTGCCAAAAAGCACCTGAACGACTCTCAGACCATGAGGAGTAAAATCCTCTGGGCTCTGAGCTGCACTGATGGTTGTCATTCTGTAAGGGTTAGTATTTATACTCTTTTGATCTCGTGAGGGAAATTTTTGCATTTGCATTTCTCTGCATTTATTCCAATCCATGAATTAGTGAAACATACACAGCACACAGTGTACACACAGTGAGGTGAAGCACACACTAATCCCGGCGCAGTGAGCAGCCTGCATCAACAGCGGCGCCTCCGGTTACAGGTCCGAAATGCTAACAAGTAGGCCACGGCTGCCCCCAATTCTCCCATGTCTACAAAGGAACTCTGGATCTCACTCATAGTGAATGGCAGGACATAAATGTTTCACATCAGTAGACACATCAGTGCTGCATTGTGGAGCTTGCTGTTGGATAAGGACAGATATCAACATGAAGGAGCAATGTGGTTGACCTCTAATAGCCCAGTGGTTAACATACTGGCTGTCTGTCAAATCATGTCAACCCTAACTGAGAATAGTTCAAATCATGTCAACCCTACCTGGTCAACCCTAACTGAGAATTGTTCAAATCATGTCAACCCTAACTGAGAATAGTTCAAATCATGTCAACCCTAACTGAGAATAGTTGAAAGACAACATACATGTATCAACTAGGGCTGTCAAAATAACTGATTAATTTCGATTAATTAATTTGAGAAAAAATAACTGATCAAAAAAATTAGTGCAGATTAATCGAATTAATTTTGACCCCGAGCCATTCTAGTCAGTAAAAATTAGACTGTAAAATGAAGGAGAGAGAAGAAAACGTGCTGATTGGATCATTGATTGGAACATTTACTCTTTAAAAAACGGCCTGATGGTGTTCATAAAAAATAAAGTGTTGAAAATAAAGTCCTCTGCAATGTCTGCAGCAAGGAATTTGCATATCACCGGAGTTCATCAACTCTATAGTCGCACATCAATGCAAAGAAATAAGTGTTGACATTGAGGGGAGTGTTAATTTATTTTCATTGTGTCCCCTAGGTTATATCTGTGGCCTGAAATGCCTTGTATGTGAAAAAAAAAAGTCTTCCCGAAGCACTTTTGAACTTATTTCCTCAGCATATTAGGTCATATCATAGATTATTATGGCAATTATTTGAACAGTGAAAATAATAATAAAAGAGTTTTTGAACTTTAATGTCACTAATGCTGATTATTCAATGATTCATTTGAATTTAAATATGTAAAATACTTTCACAGCAAAAAATATATATGCGATTAATTTAGATTAATTAATCACAGAGTATGTAATTAATTAGATAATTTTTTTTAATCGATTGACAGCCCTAGTATCAACTGTTGAAGGAGAGACATTTTAGTGTTTTTTGGAGAAAAAAAACCTGTTCATTTTGCTCACCTCTTCATTTAGCATTCGGACTGAATGACCATATGGAATATACATGTACACCACAAATACCTCAACGCTGACCTGATCTAGGAGGCCCTTCAGCTCACAACAACTCAGCGATGGGACAAAAGGCACACTGACTAATAGTCATATTCTTTACTGTAGTCCCTAGAGTGTGTTTTGAACATGGTCAGCCATTGGAGCAGGAGGAAGTTTCTAGCCTGTAATGCGTGTTGTGGGAGCATGCAGACTGTGACTCCTCTTCTGGCCACTAGAGGGAGCAGTGCTGCAGATGGTGCAGGGACAAAAATACACACAAGACTGAATTACTCATAGTCTGAATCACGAATGTAAATAACGTTTTGGGCATGTCTGAATTACCTTTCATATTTTAATAGCCTTAACAATCGTGTCTGCGCAAGGCAGATATTTCAAAAGGGTTGTTCATATATTTTTTAATGAATCATGGGTGTGTTTTTGTCCATCAAACCAATGAGAGTAACATCTGCCATTAAAAACAAGGAGCACAAAATCAAACAGTGCATTGATATTTTGACGGTGTGTTTGAGGGGAAAAAAAGTTTTTAAATGACGATTGATTGAAACTGTAACATGAGAACAACCTGAGCTGCTTGAAAGAGGTCGGGGAGTGAGGGGTATTCAGATTAGAGGTCACCATTAACCACTTCCTGTCTTGTGATGATCTTTTAATCTCACACTTGGAAATAACCACATTGTGCATTTATAAAGTTGCCACAATGCTTTATTTGTAGTCTTGCAGCTCAGTGCACCACTATCAGTCTATGGATGCCATGCATGTTCTATAGAAAGTTAAAAAGGAAAATGGTGCACATTGCATCACTATGTATCCGCTGACTTTTTGAGTGCTTGCTTGACAGAGATGCTTTATTTGAGAGTTCACATTTTAACATGAATTGAGTTTCATCAAGGCATATTTTCCAATCATTGCTTCCTACCAAACCATTAACTGATTGACCGTGAGAACAACCTGAGCTGCTTGCAAGCACAAGGAACCGAAAGCTAAAACCACAACAGGCCTCAACCAAGCCTGCTGTGGGTCTGTAGAAGAGAATATATTTACACATTAGTTAGGACATCTGTAACTTCTCAACTTCTAACTGACACAACTGGAGATAATCTATGAAGCCTTTATGGCACTTTGTTACTTAATCACAGTGTATGTGTGTTTTACTACATAGGTATTTATGATCATCTACAGAGTGTGTGTGTTATTCCATATGATGAGTGAACCCTTTAGTTATGAACACAACACCTACATATGGACATTATTGAACAGAACACATTCACGCAGTCCTACACACTGATAAATTAAGATGAGAACAAAACCCATGCAGACCCATGTCGTAGCCTTAACTCCACCAATGACAGGTTCGGACCTCTCTGAGACACAATACCACACTGAGATAATATTAGCAATGTTATTTTATTGTACAGAGAGCATGGTCCAACAACACACAATGTTCAAACCCTACCCATTGAACGATTAGGCTGGGTGCCAATATGCTAAAATAATATTTTAACGTTACCATTTTGCCAGGGTGATGGGGTCAGGTGGGGCTTGAAAATTCCCCACCTCCAAAGTGGGGAATGACAGAAAAAGTTTGAGAACCACTGACTTCGATGGAACCCTACCCAATAAATGATTAGGCTGGGTGCAGATGCTGACAATTCACAACAAGAGATTAAAATGAATTTGTATGGGTTGCTTTAACAGTCATGACTCCTGCACATCACTGCAGTCCATATGTGAGTGTCTTGGTTGAGCATGGTGGGTGACAGCTCAGTTGTTACTAGTCAGTGTTAGGTGCCGTCTGAGCAAGCAGACTTCGTCTTCACCACAAACACCCTGATGCTGCAGACCAGCGGATGTGGCTGAGCATTGTTCTCATAGACACGCAGGAGGCGACAGTGGCAAATCACCTTCATTTGATCTTCACTAATAAATACAGGTGTATCAATGCAGTTCATTGACCTTTTCCATACCTTTTTAGGTGGTCAGAAAACAAACATTTTCAACAATCGGGGGTAAAACCAGTACTGATTATTATAGGGCCCCAAGGGGAGGGAGAGCCCTTGAAAAGGCTGGAATATATGCATGGGGGGGGGGGGGGATCTTGTGCTATGCCCCTGTAGCCTACTACATTGACTATTAAAAGTCACAAAACAGTAGCCTACTGATGAAATAGGCCATAACTACCTGGATGATTTTCATTAACCTTTCATTCTTGGGTTTAATGGACCAAGGAAGGAAACATGATAGGCCTACCCATCATCTTCAGACCAAGCTGAACACGTTGGCTTTTTCAATTTTTTATTTGTTGCTCTGTCTGAAAGTTACGCATTAATACACTTTGGGGACAGGGCCTATAATAATTTGGTAACACTTTACTTGACAGTATCGACATAAGAGTGACATGGCACTGCCATGAACACATTAGAAACACACACAATTAGTGAAACACACACAGCGAGGTGGAGCACACACTAATCCCGGCGCAGTGAGCTGCCTGAATTAACAGCGGCGCTCGGGGAGCAGTGAGGGGTTAGGTGCCTTGCACAAAGGCACTTCAGCTACGCCTACTGGTCGGGATTTGAACTGGCAACCCTCCGGTTACAGGTCCAAAATGCTTACCAGTAGGCCACGGCTGCCCAAAAGCAAATGTCACTTAATAACAGAAGCGTTATGTCATAAACGTTTATGACTTGTTTATGACGTGTTCATGACAGTGTCATGTCACTCTTATTTCGATACTGTCAAGTAAAGTGTAACCAATAATTCTATTACCTATATTGTATCTTGTAAAGGTCCGATCCTATTCAAACTTGATAAACACAATTAATACTACAGTCTATGAAAGCACACCAAATTACACACACAAGTGCACATTCTAGTTAGGCTACTGATGCATGATTATGAGGGTCTATGTGTGGACATACTGTAAGTCTAAAGTATATTATGGTTTTGATAGTGTAGTGTACTGGTTTTGTAGTGTAGTGTATTCTAGGCAGTACTTCTGTCAGAATCTTTTGATGCCAGTTCAAATGTTATTCTCAAACTAATGTCATGCATCTAATTTGGGATTAGATGCATCTCAATATGTTTTTCTACACTCAGAAATAAGCAAACAAACAAGTTGCCCTACAACAAAGAGTGCAATAAGTGCTGCTCCTGAAATAACAGTGCTATTCCAAACCATGTTTGAATATTATGAGTAGTTCAAATAACCACTGCCACTCATAAGAGGTAAGCATTTATTCAGTTATTTACATGTGTACACACACACAGACAGACAGACACACACACACACACACACACACACACACACACACGAGATGTTGTTGAGAAGCTGAACTAAAGAGACTGAATGATGGTGCGGTTCTTCAGTTCCTGGACATACTCCTTGGCCTGGTCGAAGCCCGTCTTGGTTTCAACCGCTGGAGGAGGGCCTTCCACCAGCTTAACAAAGTAATGGCAGTGCACCTTGTCCATGATGCCAAACATCCCTCTGCCATGGTAGCGGATCCGCTTCAGATACTTGCCCTTGGATGAGAAGGACTCTGCTGTACAGGGGAGAAAAGGGACCGGGAACACACACATGTTAAAAACACACGAGATACACTTTCTGAACCACAGCACAAGTTTCTTGTTGTTGATATACATTTCTGCTACTGTAGCTTTTTCACACCCAAAGATACAATTCTGTGCTGAACATGCAAAGCTATTTGAATGTGAATCACTCCTGAAATAAAGCTACATGTATTCAGCAGACCAAATGATTGGATCATGATATTTCTTTATCCACCTACATGTTACACAAAAACACAGGCACTGACCGGTTATGATGCATGCTGGACGTCAGAGAGGGTCTCAGTAGCAAGGTGTTGCAAGTACAAGAAACCGCAGCTTAAAACCACAACAGCCCTTCACCTTTTTTTTCCCTTTCCTGCTGCATGGTTATATAAAGCCTAAATGGGCAAAGACCCCCATTCTGCTTTGCTGTGGAAGACAAGGTAAGCTCTATTTACATAACTGACACAACTGAAGATATGAAGCCTTTACTGCACCTTGTTACCTGTAACCTAATTCATTAAGTATCCAGACAGTGTTAACTTGATTAGGTATTCAAGATGACCTAAACAATGTGTTAGCTGAGGGGGAAAATTGGTTAAACAAACAACAAAAGATAGTAAATAGTGTAAAATGTTTTATCCACCTCTTCCAATCAGTTTGATTCTCGTATCTTAAGCATAAGTATATACTCTTTTGATCCTGTGAGGGAATTTGGTCTCTGCATTAATCCCAATCCGTGAATTAGTGAAACACACTCAGCACACAGTGAACACACAGTGAGGTGAAGCACACACTAATCCTGGCGCAGTGAGCTGCCTGCATCAACAGCGGCGCTCGGGGAGCAGTGAGGGGTTACAGTAGGTGCCTTGCTCAAGGGCACTTCAGCCGTGCCTACTGGTCGGGGTTTCGAACCGGCAACCCTCCGGGTACAAGTCCGAAGCGCTAACCAGTAGGCCACGGCTGCCCCTACATTTTTTTTATTTGACTTTTTTTTTTATTTCTTTATTGACATTCACCAGCACGGCCCAATTGTAATGTTCCATAAAGTGTATTTGTAACACTATATAAAGTAACAAACAGGAGCACTGTGTTAATACAAACTGTTAATGATATTGCCTGTCATGTAATGGCTAAAACCAGACGCAAGAGCAGATCACACTGGTCCACAATGTTTTGCTATTTTGTCCAGTCAGCTCAATTGCTTCTCTGCTCTGCTGTCCAGACTCTCTGAAGATTCATCATGAAGATCCAGCTTCTGCCGTGTCTGCTGGTGGTCCTCCTGTGTGTCTGTGGCATGGCCCAGGGCTCATCATTCCTCATGGGAAGAAAACCAGAACCAGTCAAAGGTGTTCAGGACCGATATGAGAAGTTCCTTAGGCAACATGTGATTGGTGAAATGGATGTAAATGACTGTACGAATGTTATCCAGGCGAGGTCTATAGCATGCAATGGAGAGTGCAAACCTGTGAACACTTTCATAGTTACCTCCAATGAGTCGCAGGTTAAAGAAGTCTGTACTACAGGAAATCGTTTTTATCCAAACTATAGACAAAGTGTCAACAAGTTTAATATGGTGACATGTCGAGAGCCCCAGCGTAAGAAGCCACCTTGTGCCTACAAAGGAAGGAAGCATGACAGTTATGTTGTACTTGTGTGTGAAGATGACCTCCCTGTCCATTTTAACAAGACTGTCAAAATGTTCAACACAACCTGGCTTGGTCTTTCAAAATCAGATTCCTAAACTTGCATTCCTAAAGTTGTCATAATGCTTTATTTGTAAAGTCTTTATGCAGTTCTCTGCACTGCTATCAGGATGCCATGTATGTTATCTTCTATAGAGAGTCAGAAAGGAAAATTGTACAGATTGTTGCACTATGTATCCTATGACTTTTTGAGTACTTGCTTGACGGAGATTTATTTGAGAGTTCATTTGAACATGAATTCAGCTTAATAAAGGCATATTCTGTGGTAGTAAAAATATCAATTAGCAAAAACTCAAGTTGATTTCAAATCATTGTGACATTCAAATACTATATTTAAGGTCCTTGATACACATATAGTATACTGTACACTTACTATATACTATATACATATGCCCTATGACACATACACCCAACATAACACCAAATAGTGTTGCGCAGGCCGGATTATATATCAGATATATTCCTAGATCTGGCCTCCCAGCCAAACTGAGTAATCTGGGACAAAGGGCCTTGGTCAGACAAACAACCAAGGCCCCAATGGTCACTATGATTGAGATGCAGAGTTCCTTTGTGAAGATGAGAGAAGCGCACAGATGGACAATCATCAGTGCAGCACTCACCCAATCAGGCCTTTATGGTAGAGTGGCCAGACCGAATCCATTTTTTGCTGGGAGTTTGCCAAAAAGCAAAACGACTCTCAGACCATGAGGAGTAAAATCCTCTGGGCTCTGAGCTGCACTGATGGTTGTCATTCTGTAAGGGTTAGTATTTATACTCTTTTGACCCCGTGAGGGAAATTTTTGATCTCTGCATTTATCTCCAATCCGTGAATTAGTGAAACATACACAGCACACAGTGAACACACAATGAGGTGAAGCACACACTAATCCCGGCGCAGTGAGCTGCCTGCAACGGCGCTCGGGGAGCAGTGAGGGGTTAGGCGCCTTGCTCAAGGGCACTTCAGCCGTTCCTACTGGTCGGGGGTTCGAACCGGCAACCCTCCGGTTACAGGTCCGAAGTGCTAACCAGTAGGCCACGGCTGCCCCCAATTCTCCCATGTCTACAAAGGAACTCTGGATCTCACTCATAGTGAATGGCAGGACATAAATGTTTCACATCAGTAGATACATGCATCAGTGCTGCATTGTGGAGTTTGCTGTTGGATAAGGACAGATATCAACATGAAGGAGCAATGTGGTTGACCTCTAATGCCAGTGGTTAACATACTGGCTGTCTGTCAAATCATGTCAACCCTAACTGAGAATAGTTCAAATCATGTCAACCCTAACTAAGAATTGTTCAAATCATGTCAACCCTAACTGAGAATAGTTCAAAGACAACATACATGTATTAACTGTTGAAGGAGAGACAGTTTATTGTTTTTTGGAAAAAAACCTGTTCATTTTGCTCACCTCTTCATTTAGCAGTTGGACTGACTGACCATATCAAATATACATGTACACCACAAATACCTCAACGCTGACCTGATCTAGGAGGCCCTTCAGCTCACAACAACTCAGCGATGGGACAAAAGGCACACTGACTAATAGTCATATTCTTTACTGTAGTCCCTAGAGTGTGTTTTGAACATGGTCAGCCATTGGAGCAGGAGGAAGTTTCTATCCTGTAACGCGTGTTGTGTGAGCATGAAGACTGTGACTCCTCTTCTGGCCACTAGAGGGAGCAGTGCTGCAGGGACAGCAATACACACAAGACTTAGGGTCCTATTTTAGTGATTCATTACTCATAGTCTGAAGCACGAAGGTAAATAACGATATGGGCATGTCTGAATTACCTTTCACATTTTAATAGCCTGAAAAATCGTGTCTGCGCAAGGCAGATATTTCAAAAGGGTTGTTCATATATTTTTTAATGAATCATGGGTGTGTTTTTGTCCATCAAACCAATGAGAGTAACATCTGCCATTAAAAACAAGGAGCACAAAATCAAACAGTGCATTGATATTTTGACGGTGTGTTTGAGGGGAAAAAAAGTTTTTAAATGATGATTGATTGAAACTGTACCATGAGAACAACCTTAACTGCTTGAAAGAGGTCGGGGAGTGAGGGGTCTTCAGATTTGAGGTCACCATTAACCACTTCCTGCCTTGTGATGATCTTTTAATCTCACACTGGGAAATAAGCACATAGTGCATTTATAAAGTTGCCACAATGCTTTATGTCTTGCAGCTCAGAGCACCACTATCCGTCTATGGATGCCGTTTATGTTCTATAGAAAGTTAAAAAGGAAAATGGTGCACATTGCATCACTATGTATCCGCTGACTTTTTGAGTACTTGCTTGAGAGAGATGTATTATTTGAGAGTTCACATTTTAACATGAATTGAGTTTCATCAAGGCATATTTTCAAATCATTGTTTCCTACCAAACCATTAACTGATTGACCATGAGAACAACCTGAGCTGCTTGCAAGCACAAGGAACCGCAGCTAAACCCACAACAGGCCTCAACCATGTCCTGCTGTGTGTCTGTAGAAGAGAATATATTTACACATTAGTTAGGGCATCTGTAACTTCTCAACTTCTAACTGACACAACTGAAGATAATCTATGAAGCCTTTATGGCACCTTGTTACTTAATCACAGTGTGTGTGGGTTTTACTACATAGGTATTTATGATCATCTACAGAGTGTGTGTGTTATTCCATATGATGAGTGAACCCTTTTGTTATGAACACAACACCTACATATGGACATTATTGAACAGAACACATTCACGCAGTCCTACACACTGATATATTAAGATGAGAACAAAACCCATGCACACCCATGTCGTAGCCTTAACTCCACCAATGACAGGTTCGGACCTCTCTGAGACACAATACCACACTGAGATAATATTAGCAATGTTATTTTATTGTACAGAGAGCATGGTCCAACAACACACAATGTTCAAACCCTACCCATTGAACGATTAGGCTGGGTGCCAATATGCTAAAATAATATTTTAACGTTACCATTTTGCCAGGGTGATGGGGTCAGGTGGGGCTTGAAAATTCCCCACCTCCAAAGTGGGGAATGACAGAAAAAGTTTGAGAACCACTGACTTCGATGGAACCCTACCCAATAAATGATTAGGCTGGGTGCAGATGCTGACAATTCACAACAAGAGATTAAAATGAATTTGTATGGGTTGCTTTAACAGTCATGACTCCTCAAGGCCGTAGTCATGATGTCAACATTGGGGGGGACCAAATCTGTGGTGGGGTCTGAGGGACCCCCAAACAGAATTTCAATACATTTCCTACTATGCAAAACTATTATTAAAAATCACAAACAAGTCGTTAATTAGGTCAGTCAATTAGGTTATTCCAAACTTTTGACGGACATAGGCATGGCATGGATGGATTATGAACCCCTGGACACAGATGCCCCCCCCCCCCGGTGAGTTTTGTGAAAAGAGAAGGGTGGAGAAGAAGCAACTTCACTGGACAACTTCATGTGACTCCATTTGTGTTCAAAATGTATACTTTAAAAGAAATTACAAACTAGAGTATCTTATGATAACCTCTATATTACACAGAATGTGGTTCTTTAACTTATTGCTTACACTTGAAGATTTTTTTAAACTAAGGCTTAGACTCATAGGTTTGGAGCCTAATAAGATTTTGTCTTTTAATTTAGATTTTATTATGCTGGCGGCTAATCACACAATTTTAACGTAGTTTGAAAGGGACAGGATTCAGGAATAGGCTACTAAGACAGGCCCCTCTTCTGTCTGACTCACCTCATGTTACCCCTGTATGCATTAAAGACTGCCTTCTGACAGAAATTACGTTTTGTGCCAACATGTAGAAACATAGGCCTACTACAGCCTTTAATTGGTGAATGGAGGTGCAAATTCCTTTCTTTAGTTATTGCCCGCGATTCACAAGGCTATCACGTATTGTAAACGTCGCCACATTTGATCATGTTTTGCCTGCATGGATGCGCGATTGAGTGCGCATCTAAATAATATGCAAGATGCAACAATAATTTCTAAGAGGCCTATACACGGTAATTTCTGGCATTACTACTAGCATATGAATGGATTATTTATGTTGAAAGACGTGAAAGAAATGACACAGGCTTGCACAAATTCATCATTTAAAATAAAATGTTTCACTTTCGCTATCATTGCGAGAATAGGCTACAATATGGAAATGTTCCCTTTCAGTCTGATCGGGTCCAAACATGTATGGGATTTCCTTAGCCTGTGCTACACCTTTCCAAGAAGTTTTGTGAAAATGCCGGTAGCTTTTGCGATATTGTTGACAGCCCTACCTCACCACAGTAGGGTGCAGTAAATGGAAACTTTTGATAGCGCACGCCACTAACGAAAAACGGAAAATCAGCAGGACAAACCACTCAGGGGTGTAGGCTACTCTGGAACCATAGGTCACTAATTTGTGCGTTATTTACGTTTGATTACATTTCAGATACGTGTTGGTTTCCTGGTATAGCACTTCATTCTTTCTTTATTTTTCTATGTCCAAATATTGGGGGGGGACATTTTGGTCATATTTGAATATTGGGGGGGACACGTCCCCCTCAATGTCTATGGTGACTACGGCCCTGTGACTCTTGCACATCACTGCAGTCCATATGTGAGTGTGTTGGTTGAGCATGGTGGATGACAGCTCAGTTGTTACTAGTCAGTGTTAGGTGCCGTCTGAGCAACCAGACTACGTCTTTACCACAAACACCCTGATGCTGCAGACCAGCGGATGTGGCTGAGCATTGTTCTCATAGACACGCAGGAGGCAACAGTGGCAAATCACCTTCATTTGATCTTCACTAATAAATACAGGTGTATCAATGCAGTTCATTGACCTTTTCCATACCTTTTTAGGTGGTCAGAAAACAAACATTTTCAACAATCGGGGGTAAAACCAGTACTGATTACTATAGGGCCCCAAGGGGAGGGAGAGCCCTTGAAAAGGCTGGAATATATGCATGGGGGGAGGGGGGGATCTTATGCTATGCCCCTGTAGCCTATTACATTGACTATTAAAAGTCACAACAGTACACAACAGTAGCCTACTGATGAAATAGGCCATAACTACCTGGATGATTTTCATTAACCTTTCATTCTTGGGTTTAATGGACCAAGGAAGGAAACATGATAGGCCTACCCATCATCTTCAGACCAAGCTGAACACGTTGGCTTTTTCAATTTTTTATTTGTTGCTCTGTCTGAAAGTTATGCATCAATCCACTTTGGGGACAGGGCCTATAATAATTTGGTAACACTTTACTTGACAGTATTGACATAAGAGTGACATTGCACTGCCATGAACACATTAGAAACACACACAATTAGTGAAACACACACAGCACACACAGTAAGGTGAAGCACACACTAATCCCGGCGCAGTGAGCTGCCTGAATTCACAGCAGCGCTCGGGGAGCAGTGAGGGGTTAGGTGCCTTGCACAGAGGCACTTCAGCTATGCCTACTGGTCGGGATTCGAACTGGTAACCCTCCGGTTACAGGTCCAAAGTGCTTACCAGTAGGCCACGGCTGCCCAAAAGCAAATGTCACTTAATAACAGAAGCGTTATGTCATAAACGTTTATGACTTGTTTATGACGTGTTCATGACAGTGTCATGTCACTCTTATTTCGATACTGTCAAGTAAAGTGTAACCAATAATTCTATTACCTATATTGTATCTTGTAAAGGTCCGATCCTATTCAAACTTGATTCACACAATTAATACTACAGTCTATGAAAGCACACCAAATTACACACACAAGTGCACATTCTAGTGAGGATACTGATGCATGATTATGAGGGTCTATGTGTGGACATACTGTAGGTCTAAAGTATATTATGGTTTTGATAGTGTAGTGTACTGGTTTTGTAGTGTAGTGTATTCTAGGCAGTACTTCTGTCAGAATCTTTTGATGCCAGTTCAAATGTTATTCTCAAACTAATGTCATGCATCTAATTTGTCTCTCAATGTGTTTTTCTACACTCAGAAATAAGCAAACAAACAAGTTGCCCTACAACAAAGAGTGCAATAAGTGCTGCTCCTGAAATAACAGTGCTATTCCAAACCATGTTTGAATATTATGAGTAGTTCAAATAACCACTGCCACTCATAAGAGGTAAGCATTTATTCAGTTATTTACATGTGTACACACACACAGACAGACACACACACACACACACACACACACACACACACACACACACACACGAGATGTTGTTGAGAAGCTGAACTAAAGAGACTGAATGATGGTGCGGTTCTTCAGTTCCTGGACATACTCCTTGGCCTGGTCGAAGCCCGTCTTGGTTTCAACCGCTGGAGGAGGGCCTTCCACCAGCTTAACAAAGTAATGGCAGTGCACCTTGTCCATGATGCCAAACATCCCTCTGCCATGGTAGCGGATCCGCTTCAGATACTTGCCCTTGGATGAGAAGGACTCCGCTGTACAGGGGAGAAAAGGGACCGGGAACACACACGTTAAAAACACACAAGATACACTTTCTGAACCACAGCACAAGTTTCTTGTTGTTGATATACATTTCTGCTACTGTAGCTTTTTCACACCCAAAGATACAATTCTGTGCTGAACATGCAAAGCTATTTGAATGTGAATTACTCCTGAATGTATTCAGCAGACCAAATTATTGGATCATGATATTTCTTTATCCACCTACATGTTACACAAATACACAGCCATAAATTCTCAAGGTTCTTTCAAAACAAACACTTTTTTTCCAATTATCTTTAAGAAATAAGAAGCACAAACAAAGAGAGCGTTGTGAATGCTTACCAACATACAAATTAGATTTGTATTCAACATTATGACTCTTTACTGCCATCTCCTGGGCTTCTTGTAGAACCTACAAAGAAATGCATTTAGCTATTACACACACACAGAGATCAGATGGCTAATACAGGTCATGTACATAGCTAGACTACAAGGTTATCTTCTACTCCACCTATACTGTAACTGACAAAACAAAGTCAAAATTATGTATGCCTTTTGCCTCCTTACCTCCTTCATTATTTTGGCACCTTTCTTGTCATTAAACTCGAGCTGAGCAATGGCCTGGTCAATCGTCATTCCTCTGATCTGATCAAGCGTGGAAGAATAATTATGAAATTCACACAAACTATAGGTTGATAGAGATAGATTGATTGATGATTCACATTATTTATCCTGATTTTAAAGGTGCTCTAAGCGACGCCACACGTTTTTTAGGCTAAAACATTTTATGTCACTTACTGCAAACATCACCAAACCAACTGTTAGCTGTCTGTGTCCTGAATACACTGTAAAAAAACTGTGATCTCTGTGAACAGCCCAGGCTCTAAAAACGGCAACAAAAACAACCTGGGCAAACCAAACAAACTGGGACAAAAGGAAAGGGGGAGGAAGTAGCGAGCTAGTTTATGTTTTGTTTGAAAGTCAACAGAAGTGACATTACCCAGCATCGCTTAGAGCACCTTTAATACCTCAACAAAATGAGCAAGGAACTTGGGGATTGAAATCAGCATGCAATCAATAAAGAAGGGTTGTACTTTATTTCATAGCATGTTTAATTCTCAACTACAGGCGTGTTTTGAGAAAAGTAAATGATAAACAGCTCACCAGTTTGGCTAAGTACCACATCTTGTCCTTGCTGTATTTAATTTGTCTTCGACAGTGGTGCACCTCCTGTTGGGGAACGTTGCATTTACAATTAAACCAACACGGTCACAGCATGATTCGTTTTCTGTGACACAGCTGACACATAAAAATAACTAGGGAGTCACAATACACACTTCAGTGGTGAATTTCTGAAGCGCCAGACTGCGTAGTTTTGCAAAGACTTTCTGATGTAATACGTCCTACATAATGTCAATAGTTGTAGGTAGCCATGCAGATTTAAATTAGGCTTATGCTGTGACTATTTTCATACCATATTGACTTTGGAAACATCAGATATTATTTTGCTTGATCTCTCGTTTTTCTCCATAATTTACAACACTGACAGGTAAAAGCTTACCGCTGGTCGGCGTGGTTCATCGGCTTGCTGAGGTGGGTAGACCATCAGGTTGTTCCTCTCCCATTTCTTGCGCCCATCGAGGGGTGCACTTGTGTGAATACAACATGCAGTCTGCGGCAAAGCCACTCCACATAATCTGTCAGAACCAAACAAATCTATATGTGAAACTCAGCAGAGTATATTATGCATGTTAGACGACATTAGCAGCGATGGTGCTGACGTCTCAGCAAACGAGTTCAGGCTAACCTTGAATGTATCTGTCCTGCAAACCGTCGGAGGAAATTGAAACCTGTAAAAATCAAGTGGATGTATGCATTAATGAAGCATATTTAGACACCAAGTGCTACAATTCTGAGCATTTCTTGTATATGAACATTTTAATATGTCTTACCTCCCCCTGTCAATGAGGGAGCAGCCATCTTTGATTTGTCAGGACGTTTTGCTCTACGGCAAGAAGCGCGCACGACAGGACGTACTGTCCAGCATTCTATGCAAATGATGATTGATGTACAGTGAATATGTCCATAAACATACATATTTAAATTATTTATGAATGACCACATTCAACCAGAAAACACAACATATCTGGCCTCAAATGCAGCGTTGTCAAAGCATATAACTCTCAATTTATGGCATGCAAGGTTTGGTCCTTCTCGGTGTCCGTAGGATATTTACGACAGTTGAAGCAAGTTTACAGTATTTGCGTTGAATTGTCGCGGCGGCATGTGCTGTATATGAGCTCTACTGTATAGTTGCTGGAATTCGCACTTGAGTTAATAGATTTATAACATATATTTTCAGGATGCACGAGAGACTTCTGCCAGCCTCTCCGAACTGGTACTGTTCGCGATGTAGTGACACTAACGCTAATGGAATACTTGGGTTCGGAGCAAGAAACTCAATATACTTAGTGCAAGTGACAGCAACATCACCAATTATATTGGGTAAGTACCACAAGTCCTGGATCTTTCAAATATCATTTGCTCAGTTCTTTTTAACTTTCCTAAAGAGAAAACGCCATCTAAGACAAACGAACTGCTTTGCCGTTACTATATGTGGTGCCATGATGTTTTCCTTCTCTTCTAGGAGAATTAGCTGGTCATAAGGAGAGAGTGTCAGGCTTTGTTTTCAGTCCACACCCCGGAGAAGAGAGCACTTGTGCCAGTACCTCTGATGACAGGACTGTAAAAATCTGGGACATTGAGAAGAAGGTCGTGATTTCAGAGCATAGCGCCCATGAAGTAAGCTGCTGTTCTCATGCTGTGGTGACATTCTAGTGCACATCCTTGTTTGTTGAAATCAAGTCC